>NW_027187335.1:258411-399599 GCF_028583685.1 Petaurus breviceps papuanus | reverse complement strand
AAAAAAAAAAAAAAAAAGGGCTTCGATCTGCCGCTGCCTCTGCTGCTGCCGCAACCGCAACTGCAACCGCCGCCAACCGCCAACCGCAGGACCGTTAGCTCGGCTTTTTTTTTTCTCTCGCTTTCCGCTTTCTCTTGCTCCGCCATGTCAGCATGTCCATGGGGCATGGAAGATCTTTAAATCCCATAACCCTTACAGATACCCACAAAAATGTTAAGAATCCCTATCATACACAAATCACTAGAGGCATAATAGTATGGTGGTTAGAGCCCTGAACTTGGAATCTGGAAGACTCAGATCCATAATCTCATCTCAGACACTTACTAGCTTTGTAACCCTGGGCAAATCACTTGACCATTATGTACCTCAGTTTCCTCATAAGTAAAATAAAGGTGTTAGACTGGGCCTCTAAAATCTATGATCCTATGACCTCTCCATTTCTCTGGGTTTCAGTTTCTCCTTTTGTTGAATGATGAGGTTAGAGCAGACAATCTCTAAGGTCCGTTCAGTTCTCTATGATTCTCTGATCCCATGATAATAATGATATTATATCAGCAAATAGACTTGAAGGTTCAGGAAATTCTAAATACTAGTAATGGTCTATCCATACATATTCATCACAACAGCCTCCAGGTATGTGCTCAAAACAAAAAACACAAGAACATCCACTGGCAAGTAACCCTCCCTGCCCCCTCTTCCCCTCTCATTAAGAAAAAGTCAAGCACCAGGTAAGCTGTCAGACCCCTATAACCTCTAGCTGCCAGCATCTGAGGCCCCAGAACACAAAGCCAGTGACCAGGCCCCTGGCTCCAGCACAAGAAGCTTGGGACAGTACCCCCTGTGCCCCAGAAGCAGAGCTCAACTTTAAAAATCAAGAAACAAGCAAACAAGATGAGCAAGAAGCAAAAAAGAATACTGACCATAGACTGTTTCTATGGGGACAGGGAAGATCAAAGCATAAACCCAGAAGAGATTGACAATGTCAAATACCCACATCTGAAACTTCAAAGGGGAATATAAATAGGTCTCAAGTGTAAAAATCCTTCTTGGAGGAACTCAAGAAGGATTTTAAAAATCAAGTAAGAGAGGTAGAAGAAAAATTAGGGAAAGAAATGAGAGGTATACAAGAGAGAGTCAATAGTTTGGGAAAGGAAGGACAAAAATTGACTGAAAAAGCAACTCCTTAAAAAGTAGAATTGACCAAATGGAAAAGGAGGTACAAAAGCTAACTGAAGAAAACAATTCCTAAAAAATTAGAATTCAGCAAATGGTAGCTAATGACTCTTGGAGATATCAAGAATCAGTCAAACAAAATCAAAAGAATGAAAAATTGAAGAAAATGTAAAATTCCTCATTGGAAAACTGACCTGTAAAATAGATGCAGGAGTGATGACTTAAAAATTATTGGTCTACCTAAAAGCAATGATAAACAAAAAGAACCTGGACAGCATCTCTCTAAGAATAGACTACAAAAGATTAACTCCAAAACTTATAAACATATAAAACCCATGGATAAGGAATTATAGAAGGACAAGTATCCAAATTCAGAGGCCTATGAAGTTGAAATTCATACTGAGGAAGATGAAAAGATATTGAAATTCCTCCACTCCCTTGGTTCTTAGAAAGATCTCATTTCTTATAGCAATACAACACAATACAAGGTTTGTTGAGATTTTTATACAAAATATTATATGTTGAACATTTTTATCAAGATGAATCTTTGCAAACTTTTATTCCTAGAGAGAACCTTCTTGTCATTCTCCATAATGAAACCTGGCATCTTGATTTTTAAAAGTCATAAGTATTATGGGGGGGAGGGTTGTTTCTCAGGCAAGATTACTCAGATTTTCTTTTTTTTTCTTTTTTTTTTTTCAAAAAGGGCTAACCAAGTTAGAAAATGCTGCTTCTTTAGGAAGAGGCTCCCTCCCTGAAAGGATTGAAGTGTTTTACATGCATCAGTGAACAGGGAAAAAAACAAAATACATCACATTGGAGAGGGGTCAGAATATCTATAAACTTCAGACACATACACAGTGCCTAGATTGACTTATCCTGCCATAAAACACAAACTGAGGCAAGTACATGAACTGAAGGGTTATGTAAGCATTCTTTATATTAGCTTGGTTTTAACTTCTGGACATCATCGTCCTGGTGACAGGAGTATATATTTTGTATAAAAAGGGGGAGAGAGCAATGGTACTGAGATACTTCAAATGAAAGGAAAAATGACAGTTTTTAAATAGAGTTGCTTAAGCCATGCTTTCTGGTTAGAACTATGCTTGGGATGCTGTGTACAGCTGGGTACCTGACTGCCATATTTGGTATCCAAGAAACTCATTTTTGAAGTGGGTCAGTCTGTAGAAGTCATAGGATATTAGAACTGGACCAGACACCACGACAGAATGGAGAGACCACAGGTTCTGGAATCAGAAGGCCTTAGTTCTCAAAGAACTGGGACAGACCACATGAAAGCATGGAAAGACCAGGGGCTCTGGAATCAGAGGGCCTGCATTTTCAAATCCTGCTTCTGATGCTTACCTGTATGACCTAATGAAAATTGCTTCACCTCTCTGGGCCTCAGTTTCTTCATCTGGTAAAATGAAAGAGTTGGATTAGATTGTTTTTATGGTTTCTTCCAGCAGTTCAGCTATGATACTATTTTGAATGCTTTCATTTGGCAAAGAAGGAAATTATAGCCCCAAGTAAAGAGATAATTTGCCCAAGACAGTGGCAGAAATGGGATTCCTGTCTGACCCAGCTGTCTTGGCTTTCAGTGTGAGGTTTTTCCCATTGCCATTCAATATTTTCAGTATGTCAGGGACAGGAAAATCAATTGGATTGAGCAACATGTTAAGTAAAGTCAATAAGAGATAAGTAAAAGATGAGAGGGAGGAAGATAAAATAATTACTATGGTCATAAGATAATAAACCATTAGTAACTGGAAAAGCAATTCCCCTTTTGGAGAAAAGCAGGGAAATGGCATAGGGTAAGCTTGGAGTTTAGCCACTCCTTCCTTGAGTAGGGATAGGGATGTGTGTGAGTTTAACCTTGAACATGCTAGCATGATGAGTTGTTTCAGTCGGAGTCAATAGTATTGCATCAACCAATCACTAATAGTCTGGCCCATTTCCTTGTGCATCTGCCCAGAGTCACTGGGTGTTTCCTGTTGAACTTGAGCAGCTCCTCCAAGCCAAACCAACTGCCCTCACCCCCAACCCCCTCCGTATTTTTACTTCTGGGCCTTTTCCAAGAAAGTACCTGTTGCCAGAAGGTATAAAAGTCTGGCTTCCCTGAGCACAGCAACCACCCTGGAGACCTGAGGAGTCCACAGCAGCTGGCAAGTAAGTCTATCAAATGCTAATTTCTTCTAGTTTCTCCAGTGGAGGTAATGACATTTCCCCACAATTTCTCAAGGAGGTTTGCCCTTGCCTGGCATTTTCCTGGGTGAGATTTTCTGACCACCCTAAGAACTCCTTTCCACTGTGGTCAGAAGAGAGAAAGTAGTGAATTCCCTGAACCTGAGACTTAACTCATAGAATACTTTAGAGCTGGAAGGAACCTTGGATTCAATCTCATCTAAACTTTTCATTTTATAGATGAAGGAAATTGAGACTTAGCAGTGACTTGCCCAAGGTCACACAGCTGCTTAGTGACAGAGGAGGGACAAGAGCCTGGAGTCTCCTGATTCCAAGAATAGGGTTAGAGAACTTGGTCCTATATGTGGAAGTGTCCTGCTTTATTTTGAATGTGGTGGTTTGAATGCAGGGTGGTTAGGATTTCTCTTTCTTTTCCTGTGTGGATGGCTGCCAGCAAGAGACTAGATGTTACTTGACGCCCTAGCTGTCCAGGCCAGAACTGTTGATCCACAGGGAATGCTCCCAGTCTCTCTCAGGACCTACGCCTGAACTTTTCTTTCTGCTCACAACTGGTCTCCATCAAACATGTAATCAGGCAATTCTGAGTCCTAAACTGGGTCATATTGGTTTGGCTTGTCCAGAACTACTGAATGATGTTGTGTATTTAATAAACCATTCAAAGTCCTAGACCCTGTGGTTAGAGAATAATTTATAGCATAAAAGGGCTAAGTAAATGCTTTACTTTCTTCTTCTTGGGTTTCTTTTTTGGTGGGGGGGGGGAGGGCAGTGAGTCTTGAATTTCTTCCCCAGGATGAGATGTATTTCCTTCTGTCATAACAGAGCAGTCCATGGGGATCTTAGTGTGTATTTTCTTCAAATGTGTTATTAACTTTTGATTTACATCATTCATTTCCACCAGATTTTGAGTTACAAATTTTCTCCCCATTTTTCCCCTACCCACCGCCCAAAATAGCAGTCCCACAAGATATCCCCTCCTCCAGTCTGCTCTCTCCCATATCTTCTTCCATACCCCTTTCGATTTTTCCAGTGGATCTCTATGCCCCAGTGCCTGTATATCTTATTTCCCAATTACATGTAAAATAGTATTAATAATAGTATATATTATTAGTATAATATATCAATATTATAGTATGATATAATAGTATATCAAATATTCAAATATATATTTGAATATTTGATTTTAAAACTTTGAATTCCAGATCCATTCTCTCATTCCCTACCTCCCTTGTCACCCACCCTTACTGGGAAGATAAGCAGTTCAGTATAGGTTGTACATGTGTGGCTAATGCAAAACAATAACATAGCAGATATATTGTAAAAGACTGACTATATTTCTCTCCCTCCTATCCCACCTCCCACTTGTTCTATTATCTACTTTGATCACATCCCTTTTCAAAAGTGAGTGCTTCCAACTTCCCTCCCCCCAGCCTGCCCTCCCTTCCATCATCCCCCCTGTCATCCCCTTCCCCTCTACTCTCCTGGAGGGTGAGATACCCTATTTAGTGTGTATTTCATTCCCTCCCCAAGCCAAATTCAATGGGAATAAGGTTGACCCATTCCCTTCTGTCTTCCTATTCTTTCCCTCCATTGTAACCATTTTCCCTTGCTTCTTCTGTATGAGATAGTTTACACCATTCTGTCTCTCCCCATATCCTCTCATTATATTCCTCTCTCGCCTCTTAATTTCATCTTTTAAGTATCATCCCTTCCTGTTAAATTGGTCCTGTGCCCTTGTATCAGCAAGCACCCCAGCGTCCCCAGGGTGGCTGACAACACAGGTTCTTGGATCTGCTTTGTTAAAGGAAAGCAACTCAAAATGGGTTAACAAGCTTACTTTAATCAGTCAAATATGTATCGTTTACCTAGTTCAGGGGAAAAAGGTCAGTACCCCGAACTTCAGAGTATACAGACAGAATTATCAAGACAGAGAAACATATCAAGTAGACAGGTTTCTAAACTCTCCAACCATTACATCCATACCAAGTCAACATCTGGGTTTTTCAAAGCTGGGGGGCTCTCAACAATGGCTTCCCAGAGTCTCATCAGATCAAATCACAGAACACTTCTAAAAGCAAGCCCCAAACAGAGCCTCAAATCAGGGTTTATATAGCCTTCTCCTGGCTCAGAGAATGTAACAACCTTCTGGACCCACTGGCCAATCAAAAAGTATCTACTGAAAAACAAGCCTTCCACCCCAGGCTCCAGGTGTACTTTAGCCTAGGGGCAGGGAAGATCTTAAAAATTTACATTCCCATTACAGCCCTCTATCTATGTATACCTGTAAGTATATATACACACACATTCACATATGTATTCATATGCACGTATACCCTCATATACAGACACACACACACGCGCACACACACACACACATATCTATTCCCTTAAACTACTGAGAAAAGTTTCATAAGTTGCAATTATTATTTTTCCATGTAGGAATGTTAATAGTTCAACTTTGATAAGTTCCTTATGATTTCTTTTCCCTGTTTACCTTCTCATGCTTCTCTTGCTTCTTGTATCTGCATGTCAAGTTTTCTGTTCAACTGTGGTTTTTTCATCAAGAATGCTTGAAAGTCCTCTTTTCCACTGAATGACCATATTTTCCCCTGAAACATGATATTCAGTTTTGCTGGGTAGGTGACTCTTGGTTTTAATCCTAGCTCCTTTGACCTCTGGAATATCATATTCCAAGCCCTTCGATCCCTCAGTGTAGAAGCTGCCAGATCCTGGGTTATACTGATTGTGTGTCCACAATACTCAAATTGTTTCTTCCTGGCTGCTTGTAATATTCTCTCCTTAATCTGGGAATTCCAGAACCTGGCTATAATATTCCTAGGAGTTTTCTTTTGGGGATCTTTTTCAGGAGGTGATCGGAGGATTCTTTCAACCTCTATTTTGCCCTCTGGTTCTAAAACATCGGGGCAGTTTTCTTTGAGAAATTCCTGGAGGATGATTGCTAGGTTCTTACTTTGATCATGGCTTTCAGGTAGTCCAATAATTTTTAAATGATCTCTCCTGGATCTATTTTCTAGGTCAGTGGTTTTCCCCATGAGATATTTCACATTGCTTTCTATTCTTTCATTTGTTTGGATCTGTTTAACAGCATCTTGATTTCTCATAAAGTCATTAGCTTCCATTTGCTCCAGTCTAATTCTGAAGCAATGATTCTCCTCATTGAGCTTTTGAGATTCTTTTTCCATCTGGCAAATTCGGCTTTTTAAGGCATTCTTCTCCTCATTGCCTTTGTGAGCCTCTTTTGCCATTTGAGTCAGTCTGTTTTTTAAAGTGTTATTTTCCTCCGTTAGGCTGTTGACTCTCATTTCATAATTTTCTCGCATCATTCTCATTTCTCTTCCCAATTTTTCCTCCACTTCTCTTATCTGCTTCTTAAGGTCCTCTATGGCCTGTAACCAGCTTGTATTTTCCTTTGAAGCTTTTGGTGCAGGAGTTCTGACTTCATTGATTTCCTCCTGTTCCACGCCTTGCTCCTTCTTATCCCCAAAATAGGAGTGTAATGTTGGAATCTTCTGTCTGCTTTGTTTCCTTTGCCTGCTCATGTCGCCCCTCAGTCACTTGACCCCTGGGCTTTTTGCCACAGTAGGACTCTGCCACCAGACAGGGGAGCTTTCGTCCCAAACACTGGGGTTTTCTCAGTTGCCGGAGGTATTAGTTCGGTGCCCTCTCTGAAGCCTCCACATGCTCTGGCAAGCTGGACACACACCCCAGGACCTCCACCCTAGATTGCAATCCAGATCAAGCAGGTTAAAGCAAGAGCGATTACCCCTCAGACTGGTGCTTGGTCCCCCTACACTCTGCAGGCCAGGAGCTAAAGCTGCCATGTAAGCCATGCACTCCCACTTACTGGTCCCAAAGTCCAGACTGCACTGACCTCTCACTTTCTCCTTCACATCTATGTGTTGATAATTCTGGAAACGGCCACAGCTGCTGCTGATCTGGGGTCCCTCGGGCTTGCAGCTGGTCAGGCCCACCCTGGGGCTAAAGCCTCAGCATGGGGCTGGGCTTGGCTCCCAGAACACTGCTCTGGCCGATTCCTGCCGGCCTGCTGGGTTGTCCTCAGCGGGAGGTTAGCTTCTCTGTGTCATTTTGTGGGTTCTGCAGCTCCAAAGTTTGTTTAGAGTCCCCTTTTTACATGGTTTGGGGAAGGTGGAACCCGGAGCAGCGGGGAGGTCCTGCTTCTACTCCGCCATCTTGGCTCCACCCTTAGTGTGTATTTTCTTCCAGCCTATTCCAGTCTTCGTGGGCAAACTCCTTCATTTTGGGATCAGGGAAGGATTCTGCTGGATCTCTCATGTTTAACCCCCTCTAGACACTTGTAGTTTGTTATCAGATTTTCTTCCCTCTGAGTCACTGTTCAGGTAGATTGGGTAGTGGGAGCCCTTGAAGTGACCATCTGAATCTTGGGGCATGGCCTGGGAATGGGTAACCTCTTCCTTTTTCTGCTCTCAAGTGTTTTGCTGCTTATCTTGGTGGGGAAGTTTCAGGACCTGACTATGACCTTATTCCCCAGTCAACCCCTGTGTCACAGATTTTTCTGCTGATGCGCCCCAAATGTCACATGATTATAGATGTAGAGCTAGAAAGGACCCCAGATGCCATCTAATTCAACTCCCTCATTGTACAGATAAGGAAACTGAGTCCCGGAGACTTACCAAAATCATAAAAGTAGCAAGTAGTAAAACTGGGATTCAAAGCCAAATCCAAAGATTCCAAATTCCAAATCCTTTCCCTTGTATCATGATGTGATGCTGACCACAATGGTCATGGGCTCTTAGTATTTAAAACATAAAGGGTACACAGTCAGTGTCTGAAAAGCCACTGGATGGTAAAATAATATAGCAATTATTGTTGTATTGTTTCAGTCATGTCCAATCCCACTTGGGGCTTTCTTGGCAAAGACACTGGAGAGATTTGCCATTTCCTTTTCCAGCTCATTTTACAGATGAGGAAACTGAGGTCAGCAGGGTTAAATGACAGCCAGTAAGAGTCCAAGGCTGGACTTGAACACAGGAAGAGAAGTATTCCTGACTCCTAACCCAGCATTCTATCCACTGGGTGTACTGTGATACAAGTGCCATCTAGCTGCCCCAAAATAAATGCTTTAAGGTTTACAAAGTGCTTTACATATGATAGGGCAGCTAGGTGGTTTGGTGAATAGAGTGCTGGGTCTGGAGACAGGTGGTCTCAGTATCCTAAAAATGTTTAATTTTGATCCTGAAAAAAAACAAATTTCCTTCTCTTGCAATAGCTTCAGTGGAGAGCCTCTTGGAACCTCAAGAGAGGGAAAAAACCATGGGAGGAGATTTTGCTATTATTATCCCCCTTTTACAGATCAAGAAACCAAGGCAGACAGAGGTTAAATAGTTCACCCAGAGATGCATAGTTAATAAGTGTCTGTTTGAACTCAGATCTTCTGGACTCCAGCTTCAGTGAACCCTATAAATGTATATAAAATCGAAGGTAAAGAGGGAAAATATTCTAGACATTTGGGAAGGAGACAACCTGTGCAAAAGGCAGAAGATGGAATAAGCTTCACTTCCCCAAGGAAGAGGATCAGGGAAGGAAAGTCAAGATCATGTTATAAAATTTGGTGATAATTAGTAATTAGACTTAATTAATCAAACTTCAGTTTGATTTGAGACCTGCCTCTGATACATACTGGCTATTGGACCCTGAGATAATTATTTTACCTCTCAGTGTTCAGGCAACTCTCTAAAATAGTAAGAAGTAGATCGGTGCTGATCTGCAATGGTAGATGGAGATTCCTTACTGGGAGTTCCAGGTATTTGAATACCAATTAAGGCACAGAACCAGTCCAAAAAGAAAAAAGAATCCCTAGGAACTTTTTGCTGTTTTGTATTTCTTCCAACAATAGATATAGATAGTACAACTATTGAATAGAAATCCATGAAATAGTTGGACCCTAAGGAGGGAATCCCATACTCAAAAAGTTCTTAACCATTACTTCAGAGGTCATCTAGTCTAACTGCTTCATTCTACAGATTAGAAAACTGAGACCTAGAGAAAAGTGATTTTCCTAAGGTCATGCAGAGCCAGGACTAGGGTTTTAGAGACTCCTGTGTCCTTTCCACTATGCTACCATTAAATGTCTTGACCAGCCTTTTTGCCCACCCATAAATAGTAACACTCTAGAGTAGACTGTCCTAGGGTCATAAGACCCTTTCTTGATTTGCCCTCCCCCAAGTTGTTTCCCTGAGGTTCTGCCCTTTGGTCTTTTGGGGCCAGTTTGCTGGTTCCCGTTGTTAATGGTTTCTCCTCCCATCTTCCAAATATTTTTTTGAGGGGGCAATTGGGATTAAGCAACTTGCCCAAGGTCACATGGCTAGTTTGTGTGTGTGTGTGTGTGTGTGCATGTGTGTGTGTGTTGTGTCTGACCACCTAGCCACCCCCCAAATATTTTTTATCATTTTTATATGTGCTTTGAAACATGTTGAGTTTCACTGTCCTCCCCTCCCAATCCCCTAGAATGTAAGCTCCTTGAGGGACTGTTTGATACTTTTTTGTCTTTGTATCCTTTAAAATAATGCCTTGCACAGAAGGTATCAGTAGGGACTGATCTGTGATTTCTTTGATAGGAGGAACTCTCTCTGCTGATGCTGGTCAGGACCTTTTCTGCCACAACTTAAAATCTTAAAGAAATGCATGGGGTACCAGGAAGTTAAATTACTTGCCCAGGGTCACATAGCCAGTATGTGTCCAAGGTAGTGGGAGTGAGACTTGAACCCAATGCCTTCCTGACTTAGAGGCCAGTTCACTAGCCACTATCCCCTGTTGCCTCTTGACAAGTCCTTCCAGGAAAGCTAATCAATGATGTACTAAATTCCTGCTGTGAGTGACACAAAGAGGTATAAGAAAATCTTCCCTCAAGTAGCTTCCATTACATATAAAAAAGTCATACATACAAAAAAGATAATGCTTACTCAAAGTTCACACTTAATTGGTTTACAGAACTGAACTGAAGGGGCTTAGAGGTCACCCAGTCCAATTCCTTAGTTTTACCAAAGATGAAACCAAAGCAGAGAAACAGTAAGTGATTTGTCCTAAGCCATACAATGGGTAGTAAGGGTAGAAATCAGACTTGGGTACTCTGACTCCAGCACTCTGCCAGAACCTTCCCAGAAATAGAAACTCTTGATCAATAAAGAGTGAAGACTTTGAAACACTCTAATACGCTCCCCTGAAGACCCAATTGTAGGAAGCCATGGTGCCCTAGGGAGCGTAGGGAGAAGAAGGACATATGAAGGACAGAATAATTATCAACATTTATTTTCTCTGAGAAGAGCTACATAATAGGGAGTTAAATTACCATATCAGTACTTGGTTATGGGAAGTAAGGACCTTACTGTCTCTGCCTTAGCCTCGCTAATGAAGACTTATGCAAGTCTATAGGAGTGTGTGCCCTAGACAGAAAGGAGGCAATATGACACTCTGTGTCACCAAGAAATCCAGGGAAATGGCCAGGAGGCAGCTAAGAAAGACCTTATGGGGAATATGGAAGATGACATTAAGAAATATTGATGAGGTGGCGGCCAGGTAGCACAGCGAGTAAGAGCACCGGCTCCAGTGTTGAAAAGACCTGGAAATCGAATCCTGGGCTCAGACACTTAGCACCCACCCAGAAACACCTGGCCGTGTAACCTTGAGCAAGTTACTTAACCCCGATTGCTTTAAAAAAAAAAATTGATGGGAGTTGTATGAGAGAGTAGGCAGGATGATGCAGCCACTATGCAAATGGTTCCTGGCTATTGAACTTTGGATTAAGGACAACCCTTCCTCTGGACACCTGTATCTGAACTCATTTGGCACTGGCCATGTACTGTTGGTTGGTTGGTGGTGTTGTTTACCCTGTTCTGGCCATGTCCCATCTCACAGCTGGAGGACAAGCTTCTTGGGAACAAGGACTGTCTCTCATTTCTCTTAGATTCCCTCACAATAGTTACTTAGCACATAGCTGGCATTAATTCAAAAAATCTGGGAGGACTTGTTGAGAGAAAATATAGCATAGTGGTTAGAGGAATGGACTTGAAGTCAGGAAGACTGGGTTCTTTCCAGTTTGGTGACCCTGAGCAAATTTCTTATCCTCTCCCAGGCTCAGTTTCCAAATCTATAAAATAAGGATAATAGTACCAGTAGCACTTACCTGACAGGGTGGTTGTGAGGATTAAAATTCAAAAATATCTGTAAGGCATTTTGCGAAACAAAGCTCTCTATAAATGCCAGCTGGTGTGATAATGATGACAAAGATGATGAGGGTTTTTGATTGTGAATTGAAGGTTGAACTGTCCCCAAATACTGCTCCCTCCTTGTAGTGCAAAGAACAATGGATTTGAAGTCAGATGACCTGGATTCAAATCTCTGCTCTGCCACAGCCATGTGACCTTAAACAAATTATTTCACTTCCCTGAGTCTCAGTTTCCTCATCTGTAAAATGAGGGGGTTCCCTAGGTGACCTAGAGCAATAGGCTTGGAAGTCAAGAAAACCTGAGTTCAAATCTAGCCTCAGATACTTACCTGCTGTATAATACTGGATAAGTCATTTAACCTCTATTTGCCTAAATTTTCTCATCTGTTTTTTTTTTTGCTTTTTTTTTTGGAGGGGGAAGGGCAGGGCAATTGGGATTAAGTGACTTGCCCAAGGTTAAGTGTCTGAGGCTAGATTTGAACTCAGATCCCCCTGACTCCAAGGCTGGTGCTCTATTCACTGTGTCACCTAGCCGCCCCAATTTTCTCATCTTTTAAAACGAAGATAATAATAGCACTTACCTCCCAGGCATTGTACTAAGTGCAGAGGATATAATTAGTAAAAAGAAAGACGGTCCCTGCCCTCAAGGATCTTACAATCTCAAGGGGGAGACAACACACAAAAGAAGGTATGAAAGCAGGGGTGGGGAGGAGGATGGGACTCCAGGAAATACCTGGCTTAGGACCATCTTGTTCCATGGAGTTGAAACCAGGCAGGGCGGAAGATGCAAAGTGGAGTGACATATCATTGTTCCTCTGAGTCTTTTCCTTTTCTCATTGCCACGTTCTGGTGTTTCTCTGCTTTGCCAGATTCTTTTTAGGTGTTCAGAGCCTCTCACAGGGCTGGGGTGGGGTTGACAACAGTAACCCTTATTGAATTGTGGGAGGTTTCATTTCAGGGATGAAGCTGTTTCTCCCCTTTGCTGGGCTCCTGGCGTCACTGATTTTGATCCAATCTATTGCATCTGCACTGACTTTGATCCAACCTACTGAGTCTGTAGCCAATGGTAAATATCTCCTCTAATAATATACATGCCCCCTGATCTGGCCCAGCCTTGCTTCAGACCTCCCTATGGTAGGCCATAGGAAGACTGCCAGCCCTATTCACACTGTGCTGGAGCTGATGTATTTCTTTGTGAGACCTGCTTGTGGGGTGGGGCATTGGGACCATCTCAGAGGAAAACCAGGAAAATCCTAGCCTAAATTCCATTGTTCTTTTCCGTTCCTAACCTTCAGCTTTCTAGTTTAATTCAATACAGTTCAATTCAAGAAACATTTATTAAATTTCTACAATATACCAGGCATTGTGCTTGGTGCTTGAAAATACAAAGATAAAAACTAAACAGTCCCCAGTCACTCATGGGTCCAATCCCATGAATGATACTCAAGAAAGCTTCAACTCACTCTTTAGACAATCTGGTGACCCTGTGCTGGGGGGAATAAGGGTCAACCATCTTTGTCTTAATGTGGACACCCAAACAGCTCAACTGCAGCTCAGAAGTCCCAAGGGATCCACCATTGTCAGCTTCCTCAATATCAGGGATATGTGCCATCTTGCCTGGCCTCTCTGCTCTTTTCAATCCCACAGCCTCCTAGTCAATCAAACTGAACTCTGAGTCTTAGCAGTAGAAAAAAAAAAGTAGAATTAGGGGCCTTCAAGACCACAACTAATCTTCTACTCTCTCTTTTCCCTACCGCACCTTCTAAGAAAATAGTAGCAATGCAAAAGTCATCCATGAAGCTGTGCATAAAGCCAAGAACCAAGTTAACAAGGCCTTCCTGGCTGGCCGAATCAAGTAAGTGAGCAGGGATGGAAGAGGGGGCAACACATACTCTTCGTCACCAACTGACAACATATAGACATTAGGCCTACATCATTCTCGACCATCCCCTGAATGGCAGCAGAATACTTAATATTTGGTAAATTTATTGAATACCTACTCTGTGCCCTTCTGGGAGCTATGAATACACAAAAATGAAATAGACCCTGACCTCAAACAGTTTACATTCTATTTCGAGAGACAATATGCACATAAATAGATATTCACAGTTTTTAAAAAGTAATTGGGAGAGAAACCAGTCATTTGGGAAGGCTTGATATAGAAAGTGGATCTGGAACTGAGTTGAAGAGACCTAGAGATTTCTAGAAGCAGAGATGAAGGAGTGAATTCCAGGTATGGGAGACAGGGTGGGGGCAGGGCAAGGGGAAGCTAATTCTTTGATACAAACATGGGAGATGCAATGTTGTGTGAGGAAGCAAACCAGTTTGATAGGACCATATAAAAGTGAGCAATGTGCAAAAAGGCTGGAAAGATGGATTGGGGTTTCAAATGCTAGAAAGAAAAGGTTACATTTACTCCTGGAAGTAATAGGGAGTCACTGGACTTTATTGAGTAGAGGAGTAACACAAGCAGACTTGAGATCAGAACTCTGAAGTTCCATAGGTATGTTTGCCCTAGCCAGGAAGAAGACAATAGTTGGAGAAAATCACTTTGGCAACTGTGGGCAGAAGGAATTAGACTGGGTGAGATTAAAGCAGGTAGACCAACTGGGAGGCTGTGGTTGTAGTCTAGTAGAAGTGATAAGGACTTTAACTAGGGTGTGTGACTATCAGAAGTAAGAATCACAAACATTGCCAGGTCTTCCAGGTTCCTTGAGAGGTCACCCAGCTCAGTGATGTCAGACTCAAATAGAAAGGTACTAAACTGTACATTAAGAGCCCTGTGAACCAAATATTGACTTATTTCTTAACTGCAATGTTTTCTGTTTTATTACATTTTTGTTTGCTTTGCTAAATGTTTCCCAATAACATTTTAATCTGGTTCAGCCTGCACACCCTTGAGTATGAAGGGGATGTTTGACAACCCACCGCCCTTGGGCAGAATTATACCTGTGTGAAACCCAGACTATATTGTGCTTTTCTGTCCTTTTCTTAAAACTGTCCCCCAAAAGTGTCTCTCTCAGAATCCTTCTGCATGTCAGACTGCTATCACACCTCCCAATTTTTAAGCTTATCCCTAATTCAAGTAAGTCAAAGTCTCTGTATATCAAGTGTCCCAGACATGTGAATAAAGATGAATAGAAGGTGGTGTATGTGATCTGGGAAAATGAAAGGAAAAGAGAGAAAAATGTAGGAAATAAGATAAGGAAAGCATCAATTTTCAGAAAGGGGTCCCCTACTTTAGAAGTACGAGAGGAATTAGGAATAGAGGTTGTGTGGACCCCCCCCCCCCCCCCATCTCTTGTCACTGTATTTCAGACTTACTCTTCCTCAGGTAGGGTCAGACTGAAAAAAGAAAAAAACAAACAAAAAAAAAACCCACCAATCAGGAGATAAAATGAGTTTTTGTCCTTGACCCTGTAATAAAATTAATTGACCAGCACTTATTAAACACTTAATATGTACTAGGCTCTGTTCTAAGTACTGGTGATACAAAGAAAGGGAAAACAGTTTCAGAGAAATCTAGGAAGAGTTGTATGAACTGATGTCAAGTGAAATGAGAAGAACTAAAAGAATAATTTATACGTTAACAATATTATAAAGACAATCAACTTAGAAAGTCTTAGGACCTCTAATCAACATAATGACCAACCACAATTCTAGGTAACAGTTTGTTTTTCTTGCTTATGAAGTGAGTTTTGGAAGGGAAAGGGAGAGGGAGAGAGGGAGAAGAGGATCTTCATTTTATAAAAAAAAGAATTAATTTTTAAAAAAAACAAGGAAAGGTCAAAACACTGTCCTTGCTGTCAAGGAGCTCATGATGTAAAGGGGGAGTCAACACTCAATCAAATATGTGCATATAGATATATACAGAGCATACGGAAAGTAATCTCAGAGGGAAGATGCTGGTGGTGAGGGGTACTGCAAAAAACCTTCTGCAAAAGGTCGGATTTAGGCTAAGTGTTGAAGGAAGTCAATAAGATTGTGTATTTGGAGTTGAAGCACAGTATATAGAATACCAGGCCTGGAGTCAGAAGACCTAAGTTCAAATGAGGCCTCAGACACTTACTAGCTGTGTGACCTTGGGCAAATCACTTAACCCTGTTTGCCTTAGTTTCCTCATCTGTAGAATGAACTGGAGAAGGAAGGGGAAAGTCACTCCAGTATCTTTGCCAAGAAAACCCCCAAAGGGGTCACAAAGAGTCAAACATGACTAAAAAAATGACTAAACAATGAGAGAAAGGAACTTTGAGAGAAACTTTAATACTGTTTTTCCATTAACATATTGTCTGGAACTTCTTGGTTGGAGGACAGGATGGGAATTTGAATAAAATCATCTATAAATCAGTCCTCCTAGCTGCTGTTCTTGGCTACCCTGTATCTAAGACTCAGGAAACAGTGGTCTTCAAATTTCTAATCGTGCCCCCCTGTATCAGCAATGCCATATTCACAATGCCTATAGAGATTACAAATATGCTGATATAATTATCCATCACAAAATATGTCAGGTTTGCCATTTGGGGAAATAAACTAGAAAATTTATTAAGATACCAAAAGACTGAGTCCCAAAACCAGAAAGTGAAAGCCATCAGAGTAGTTATGACATTGGTACAGGTAGATAAAGTAGAAAGCACCCACATTTTCAAGCCCTCAAAACAGAACAGGCTACCTCAGGCAAAGGTCCTCCTCTCCCCACTCACAGCAACCACCCAGCGTCCTGGAAGAGCGCTCCCAGCAGCTCCGGCCCCTGGCAGTGCTCAGCCGGACGCCTAACTCAAAAAAAAAAAAAAAGGGCACCGCCGCCAAATGCCAACCACAGGAACCTTTAGCTCGGCTTTTTTTTTTTTCTTGCTCTGCTATGTCAGCATGTCCATGGGGCATGGGAGATCTTTAAATCCCATAACCCTTACATTCGGCCCCAAGATCTTTCATGTCCCTTACTTGGCAAAAATACAGTAGGAATAACTGGTGTCAACAAAATTTCACAACAATATAACAAGAATAGCACACAATAAACACAAAAAAACCATATTTTAGGGTGGGGCTTGAGCACAAGCTCCCCATCATTCCCCTCACCCCGAACAAATGGGGCCCCAAAATCTTGTGGTAAGGGGTGAAGATCTCTTCTTCTATGGCTACTTGCTGCTGAAATCGGATGTAGAGCTGTCCCTGTCCTTAGAGGTCCCATTTGAGAGGTCAGTTCTTAATATGCTTGATGCCAGGTCCAAGGGTGACACATCACAGTTGCAGACAGGGGGTGACATCCAGCTTAAGCTATCAGGCATCTACAGATGGAGGGTACCAAGCCTGTGGAAACAAATCTAACAAACAAGGTGAACAAACAAAAAATCAAGAACAATAACCAGACTATTGTAGCCTCACTCACGGTAGAATAAATGATTTAAGGGTACAATTTTGTAATCATCTTCTCCAGAATAAACAATAGTTACAGTGTTATCCTTCCCATATGCTATAATCTCTGCAGCCTTTGGAACATCATCTGGCTTCCGTTTTACCCATACTTTAGCTCCTGATTTTATTCTATCAGTAGAACCAAATCGTTCAGTTCCTGTGACAGTTATTTTGGAAGGAGGGTCAGTTTTTACAAGTGGCATTGTTTTACAAGGAACGATAATCACTTGAACTATCCTATCATTCTTCTGTATGGGCCCTTCACCTAAATTCTGGAATGTTACAACAATTTCTCCTTGATAATTAGAATCTATTACTCCAGCCAATACATGTATTCCTTGAGCTGCTAATCCTGATTTGGGTAAAATCTGTCCAAAGTGATTTTTAGGGATTCTTATGCATATCCCAGTGGAAATTTTTCTTACTTCTTTCCTGTCCAACCAAAAGTCCTCTAAACAATGTAAATCATACCCCACCGAACCAGGTGGTCCTGGGTACGGTGCTGGGACATCTGGCCTCAAGGTCCAATACTCAATATTTGGGATCTTGTGTGTTTGTTGTTTTCTAATTTGCAGATTGAGGGTCATCATTCTGGCTAGAGGTGTACTTCCTCCCAATGGTCTATTATTCAAATTACGCAAAGCCATGAACAAATTATCCTTCCAATGTTGATATGAATTATTGGAACTTCACTTCCTCAAGTGTTCTTTCAGTAATCCATCCATTCTTTCAATTAACCCAGATGCTTCTGGATAATATGGAATATGATATATCCATTCTATATTGTTTAGTATACAATACTTCTTCATTTCATTGCCTTTGAAATGTGACCCATTGTCACTTTGAATCTGCATTGGGGTTCCATAATATAGACTTATGAGATCTAGGGTTTTACAAGTGTTTTTCTGGGTTGCATTCTTATAAGGACAAGCTACTAGTACACCTGAATAGGTATCAACACAAGTACATATAAATCTGCATCCTTTATCCAGTGGTAGTGGACCAATATAATCTATTTGCCAGATTTGGGCTGGGACTTTTCCTCTTGCTATCTCTCCAGTTACTACCCGAGGAACAGTTCGCTCCTTTTCCAATTGACATATATGACATTCTTCTGCTATCTGTTTTAACAGTGAATGAGAGATACTAATACCTCGATCTTGTGCCCACTGGTGTGTGGCCTGGACCCCCAAATGGCCTGCCGTTTGGTGGACCCATTTTGCTAATACCAGATCATCAGTTGTTGTCAAAGTAGGAACAATACGTTCAGTAGCAATCTTTGCCAGTCGATCAGCATGAGCATTGTACTCACGTTCTGGTGTGGTGGGGGTCACGTGAGCATCTACATGAAAAACTGACAAGTCAGTGACCAAAGACATGTTCCAGATATCTTCCCATAATTCTTTGCCCCAGACTTGTTTACCATGAATTTCCCAATTTTCATTTTTCCACATGGGCATCCATGTAGCTAACCCATTAGCTACCGCCCATGAATCAGTGAATATATGACACTGTCCTCCTTGTTCTATTTTGATGGCTTGATATACTGCCATAAGTTCAGCATATTGGCTACTTGCACCTATCCCAGTACTTTCCAAAGTCCTTCTAGTACATGGGTTATAGGCCACTGCTTTCCAATGTCTTTTTTGCCCCAAATATTTTGCTGTCCCATCAGTAAACCATGCATGTCTCTTTTGTTCTTCAGTTAATACATCATATCCCTCATTCCATTTTACAGTGGACTGTACCAACTGTTGCTTTGGCTCAGGGGGTGTGTCATTCCTCTCAATTTCTATGTTTGCTATAGATTCATGCAGAGCAGAGACTCCGCTTTTGCCTGTTTTCGCTCTATTTTGAATATACCACTTCCATTTGATTATACTAGCCTCTTGGGCATGTCCAATTCTGTGAGAAGCTGGGGTACTCATTACCCAGGTCATAATTGGGATTCCAGGTCTTAATATCACTTCATGGCCCACAGTCAGTTGTTCAGTCTCCACCAAAGCCCAATATGCAGCTAACAACTGCTTTTCAAAAGGTGTGTACTGGACTCCAGATGAAGGGAGTTTCCTACACCAAAATCCCAAAGGTACATTTCGGCTTTGTTGTTTTTGCCATAAGCTCCAGTTTGCATAATCATCTTGTACAGTCACTTGCAATTCCACTGGACCATTTTGCATGGGCCACAAATCTAGGGCCAATTGTATGGCAGCCTTGGCTTCTTCAAAAGCTTTTCTCTGCTCAAGTCCCCAATCGAATTCATATTTCTTCCGTGTGACTCTATATAAATGTTTTAAAATCTGTCCCAAATGTGGAATGTGGTGCCTCCAGTATCCAAACAATCCTATGAACTTTTGGGCCTCCTTCTTATTGGTAGGGGTAGGAAAATCCTGAATCTTTTGTTGGGCTTGAGGAAGAATCTCCCTTAGCCCCTTGTTCCATTGTATACCCAAAAACTTCACATTCTGAGCTGGTCCTTGAACCTTTGCAGGGTTAATTTCCCACCCTTTACTTCTCATATGCTCAATTAGAAGGGTCAAACTCCTTTCCACTACTTTCGCATCTTTTCCCTGTATCATGATATCATCAATGTAGTGGGTAAGCTGTACACCAGGTAGCTTTAATTCATCCAACTGTTCAGCCACAATCCTGTGACAAATAGTGGGGCTATGTATGTACCCTTGTGGCAAGCGAGTGAAAGTATATTGTCTACCCTGCCAAGTGAAAGCGAAGTGGTCCCATTGTTTAGAGTCTATTGGGATGGTGAAGAAGGCATTTGCCAAGTCAATAACTGCATACCAAGTCCCATCATATTTCTGGATCCTTTCTATTAAGGTGATGGTATCTGGAACAGCAGCATACAAAGAAGGAGTCACCTTATTCAACTGTCTATAATCCACAGTCATTCTCTACGTCCCATCTGATTTTCTTACTGGCCAGACAGGATTATTCCATCTTGTGGTTGTAGGGACTAACACTCCTGCTTCAACATATTCCTTTATAGTAGTGGCAATTTCATCTTGCCCACCTGGCACACGATACTGTTTTAAAGTAATTACTTCAGAAGGTTCAGGTAAAGTGATTGGGTCCATTTTTAGTTTTCCTACTAAAACTGTATTAATTCCTATCTTCCTCACAGCAAATTGGTATCTTCCTTCAGGTAAATTCAGAGTCATGCCTCTCAATACATCTATTCCAATGATGTATTCAGGAATGGGTACAACAACCACAGTATATTCTTTCTTAGGTAACTGCCCAATTTTCATTGTTATTTTAACCTGTCTGGCTGATATTTCAGTGTCTCCTAGACCTGTGATGGTAATAGGAGTTCCATGTTTAAACTTATCAGGGTTTCCATAGATAAGTGTGGCCTCAGCCCCAGTATCAATCAGTGCCCTAGTCACAGTAGTTGATCCATTCTTCCAATATATTGTTAAACCAATATGGGGTCTGCAATCTCTTCTGCATATTTCTTTTATCTGGGCTGGGGCTTGGCCTATCTCCTATTCCCCTTGAAGGTGGGGCAAACTTGGATACAAAGATTCAGATTCAGAAATACCTGCGGGGGTGGTTCCTGCTTCCCTGTTCATTCTAATGCTAAGTACCTTTTCTTGGCACAGCTTATGCAGCTCTTCAGTTGGAATACCATCTATTCTTCTAAAGTCCACCCCAGCTCTTAATAGAGCAGTAAACAGTTCCCTTCTTGTGGGTCTATTTTGTCTCTGAATCCTCTGGCTGTTTACTCTTCTCTCTCGAGGCAATTTGTCTTTTTCCCATTCCCCTAAATCGCTTAATTGTGAAATCTTATCCAGCACCTCTGAAAGAGGGTGTCCTATTTCTCCAATTAAAAGAGTCAGAATTAGGTGCTTATATGCAGGAGGAGCTGTCTTCACTATGATATTTCTATGAGGAACTCCTAGGGGGGTATTATAATATGCATTTGCATCTCCAATCAGGATAGCAGTTTTCATTACCTCCTCCTTTAGTTTTCTCATACAGTCTCTAAGTGAGTACCAGGGTCTGTCTCCCCTAGGCCACATAGATTCAGTTGGATATTGCTTTTTGCAACCTTCTGCAGCTAAAGCTAGAAGATTAGTTTTGTTATTTCCTCCTTGCATATGGTGATCCCTAAAAGCCTGGTGTACAAAAGGATTCTGACTGATACTTATGAATTTTAAACAGTCCTCATTGTCCAGTGTTATTCCTCCTGTGCCTTCATCAGTGATTCTTACTATCCAAGACACTAAAGACTCCCCCATTCTTTGGGTAAATCTACTCAATATATCAGTGATCTCCTGTTGAGTGAAATCCTCAATTATCTCCCTGGACTCTGTTTTGCCCCGGTGGGTCTCCTGCCTTCTTCTTCGTATGGGGAGAGCTTCTACATTAGGAGACTCCTCATCTAACCTTGTTCCATTCTCCTCACACACATTCTCCTGGAAGCTGTCAGGGCAACTCTGCCCAGCCTGTACAAAAGCTGCATGCACATTCGTTCTGCTAGTTTTTTGCTTCCTTTTAGCTACATGAACAGTAGCTTGCTCCTGGACCACATGAGTCCCTCCAGTTTGCTCTTCTGAGTACTGTGACACAGAAAAATCCTCAGGCAAACCAGCTGAATCCCTAGCCATCCTAGCTCTTTCCTTCAGCAGCTTATCCCTACTTTTACACATAAGGCGATAACTTGTTAGCAGCACCCAGCCTCTCCTGCACACTCCTGCCAGTTCTTTGCCTGGTTCTATGGGTATTGCTTTCAAACATCTTTCCAAATCTCCAGGTTCTCCCTCTCTTAGCCTTGGTTCCCAGTTTTCACAGGGCCCTGTGCTTTTAGCCCATTCTCTGGCTAGAGAGGAATAAGGCAAATCCTCCCATCCTGGAATAGCCATTTCTCCCTCTAAAGCCCCACTGCTTCCAAATAGAGGCCTGACATTTTGTGATCCCATCCTCGTCACCAAATGTATCAGCAATGCCATATTCACAATGCCTATAGAGATTACAAATATGCTGATATAATTATCCATCACAAAATATGTCAGGTTTGCCATTTGGGGAAATAAACTAGAAAATTTATTAAGATACCAAAAGACTGAGTCCCAAAACCAGAAAGTGAAAGCCATCAGAGTAGTTATGACATTGGCACAGGTAGATAAAGTAGAAAGCACCCACATTTTCAAGCCCTCAAAACAGAACAGGCTACCTCAGGCAAAGGTCCTTCTCTCCCCACTCACAGCAACCACCCAGCGTCCTGGAAGAGCGCTCCCAGCAGCTCCGGCCCCTGGCAGTGCTCAGCCGGAGTCCTAACTCAAAAAAAAAAAAAGGCAACTGCCGCCAACTGCCAACCACAGGACCGTTAGCTCGGCTTTTTTTTTTTTCTTGCTCTGCTATGTCAGCACGTCCATGGGGCATGGGAGATCTTTAAATCCCATAACGCTTACACCCCCCATGTCAAATATTTAGCAATCAATCAACAGGTGTGTTTGTTAAACACCTCCTAGATGCCAGGAACTGAAGCAAAGTACAAATTACAAGGAATAAAACAATTCCTACTCACAAGGGGTTGACATTCTAACAGCAGGATATATATATATGTAAATAGCATAGATCTAAAGTGATAAATACAAAAATCTACAAAGTGCTTAAATACCTGGTAGCTTGGAAAGCAAGGAGACAGCAGATGGGGAGATCAGGAAGGGCTTCAGGCAGAAGTTACTCAAGCTGGGCCTTACAGGGAGAGAGGGACTCTGTGAGGTAGAGACAAGGAGACAGGGCATTCCAGGCATAAGGAAGAGCCAGGAAGGAGACAAAGAAATGAAAAGTGAGGTGTTGTACATGAGGTACAGAGAGTAGGCCAGATGAGCTGATTATTGCAGAGTGAAGGAGAGGAAATCATATCCACTGGAACTGGAAAGATAGGTTGTGGTCAGACTGTATAAGGCTTTCAAAGCAAAACATTTATTGAGTGACCTACTAGGAGAGGCCATGTGCTTAAAAAGAGTAGTTTTTTCTTAATTCTAGAATCAGAGATATAAGTTGGATCACCAAAGTACCTTTTCCATGTCACTTTGTGTATGTCTACTGGATGTCACAATCTCCCTTAAGGACAGAAATTTAATGTCACTAATATTGTAGATGAGGAAATTGGAGAGTTTTGCTCCCTTGCCTAAGGCCACATGAAACAGCCTGTCCTGTGAGATACCTGAACCAAATACTTATTTAAATAAGCTCCAATGTAAAATGCAGACTGATACATTTTGTCATTTGACATGATGAATTGTGGGGATTGTTTTATTCTTTGTACTTTGTACAAGCACAGTTCCTGGCATCTAGGAGGTGTTTAACAAACACACTTGTTGATTGATTGCTAAATATTTGACATGGGGGGGCACTATTAGAAATTTTCAGACCCCTGTTTCCTGAGTCTTAGATACAGGGTAGCCAAGAACAGCAGCTAAGAGGACTGACTTATAGATGATTTTATTCAAATTCCCATCCTGTCCTCCAACCAAGAAGTTCCAGACAATATGTTAATGGAAAAACAGTATTAAAGCTTCTCTCAAAGGTCCTTTCTCTCGTTGTTTAGTCATTTTTTTCAGTCATGTTTGACTCTTTGTGACCCCTTTGGGGGTTTTCTTGGCAAAGATACTGGAGTGACTTTCCACTTCCTTCTCCAGTTCATTTTACAGATGAGGAAACCAAGGCAAACAGGGTTAAGTGATTTGCCCAAGGTCACACAACTAGTCGGAGTCTGAGGCCTCATTTAGACTCAGATCTTCTGACTCCAGGCCTGGTATTCTATATACTGTGCTGCAAATCCAAAATATACAATCTTACTGACTTCCTCCACAGGCAGAACAGAGGTACCACTGATAGCTGAGGAGGAAGGGAATGGAATTCCCAAAGGAGACCCAAGAGGACAGGAAACCAGACCCTCTTATGTAGCAAGCACCCTCACAATAGCTTATAATCTCATGGATGGTGAATAGAGCAATCTTACTCCCTTGGGCAGAGCCTGTTGCCAGTGGGCCTCTCCTCTTAACTGATGACCAGTCATCTTGTCTCTTTGTAGGGTGAAGACAGTCATGGAGAGCATTCCCACTCCCCGCCAGCTGTCCAGAATCTTCAAACAGGCCAAGGGCCAGACTCGAGAAGTCTTGCGTAAGGCCCAGGTGTGGGAGGAATGCCTCAAGATTCTAGACCAGAAAGCACACATGAACTTTGTGGCTAGTGATAACATCACAGGTAAATCCCACTCACTCCCCAAAATCACAGGATTCTGGTGGTGGAGGAGAGGGGGTGTAGCAGCAACCACACTGACATACCCAGGATGTCGCTAGCACAGGTTTTTAGAGCTTTAGTAGCTTGTAAAGCAAGGAACCAGCAGATGGGGAGATCAGGAAGGGCTTCAGGCAGAAGTTGCTGGAACTGGGCCTTAAAGGGAGAGAGGGGATTCTGTGAGGTAGAGACAAGGAGACAGGGCCTTCCATGCATAAGGAATAGCCAGGAAGGAGATGAAGAAATGAAAAGTGAGGTGTCATACATGAAGTACAGAGAGTAGACAAGATGAACCTTTACAAGGAAAGATAGCTGTTTAAGGAGTCAACAGTTTTTTTTAAATTACATTCACTAGTTCAAGGAAAAATAAGCACCCTGAACTTCAGAGAAAATACAAACAGAGAAATAAAGACCAACAGACAGGGCTCTGACTGCCTAAATCAAAGCAATATTGCTATACACTTTACATACATCCCTGGATCAAGAGAGCCTTTACTTCTGAACAGTCAGGGAGCTCTGAACATATAGCCACTTAGAATCTCGACCAGGGAATCACAAGATCCTTCTCATAAGCAAGCCTCCAAAGCAAAATACCAACTCAGAGTATTTATAAAGTTCTCAGAGCCTGGCTCTGAGTGACTAAGGGCCTAATTAGAAATTAGCAAAATGTGTGAAAGCCTTCCTACAAGCAAGCTTCCCTTAATGGGTTCCCCATAAAGCCTATTAATGGGAGTGAAAATCGTATATTCCATTAACATTACAGGGGGAGCGCTCTTCTTGCAAAAACAGGACTTGATATTGATATCCCCCTGTCTCCAAAAAGCATTCTTTCTCTAATACCCATTCAATTAATGTTCATTGAGTGATTAATAGAAATATACTTTTGCATACTACATTTCACTTTCACCTACTGAGAAACATAGGTTAAAGGCAGATGGATCCTTAGAATCACTGGGGTTCCAAGTTGGAATGGAACTCAGAAATAATCTAATTCAATCCCCACCCCTTTTACTGGCAAGAAGGAAACTGAGGCCCAGTGAAGGGAAATGTTTCTTTCAAGGCCATATGTTTGCTAAATGCAGGAAGATCCAGAGTGGAGAACATTTCAATCTATTATAGATAGAGATTAATTAAGATTGCTTTGTTGGAGGTGAAAGGCAGCTTGGATAAAGAATTGGTTTCGTAGTCAGGAAGGTCTGGGTTCATACTCTCTCTCTGATACATACCACTTGTGTGACCTGACCAAATCATTTAATATTTCAGTGTCCCAAACTACTCTCTAAGACATCATATTACAGGGAAGGTGCTACCCTGCATTGGTAGAGGGAGTTTTCTCTGGGAGTTCCCTAAACCAATGAAACCACAGGCCTAGTCCCTATCCTGATAAGTGAAATTTATTTTTTCCAAACAAAGGGCGTCTGAGAGAATGATTCACCCAGGGAAAAGCACCCTAGTTTTCCCTTTAAAATGTCATAAAAATTCCACTAGGAGGGGATTTCTTTACTTTGACAGAGGGGAGTTTGATGCCAATTTCGGTGCTTTCTTCCTTTTCCCCATTTTCTGCTTTCTCCAGTCTTTTGAATAAGAAAGGAGAATGGGGGAGGTTAAATAGTTACCATGTAGAAATCATTTAATTTTTCTGAAGAAGTAACTTCAAATAGGATTTGTTAGCCCACAAGAAAACTCTGGGATCTTTAGTATTACAGGCTGCACTGGTAGTATCAATTACATATTTGTACTTTAAAATATGGGGGTTTTTTCCACCATAGGCACCTTAAATGGTTAAAAAATTCATGGCTGTGATAAGATTTAATTGCCCCCACATGCCCCTGGCCCAGATATTTGTCTGTTAAATATAAAAGTCTGTTTTTAATGCATGTTTAATTTTTTTAAGGCCAAATTGAAGTGGGGGGGGGCGGTGAAAAGAGGGTGGTTGAGTTTTGAGTTTTTTGCCTTGTTTTGTTTCTTTTTGCATGATGACTAAATGGAAAGGTTAGGGGTATTCTCAAAGAAAATACCCAGAAGACAAAAGATAGCCTGTCACTTTCAACATCTTCTACTGCCCCCACCCAAACACACATCTTAGATTCTGTTTTCTCCAAACAATTCTGAAAGAGGAACAGAGAAATAGGAAGGATTGGGGATCTCTGAGGTGCTAGGTATATGAGGGTAGAACCCAGGCTGGCCATTTTCATGGACTTTCAACTTCATAAGATTAAGTTCATAGCTCTCCAGCTAGAAGCGACCTCAGAAGCCAGCTAATGCGACCGTTTTCATTTTATAGACGGGCAGGGGAGAGTGGACAGAACAAATACAAGCTTATATATTCCCCGCACTGTGCTAAGTAAGCATTTTACAAATATTCTCTTCTTCGATATTCACAACAACACTGGGCAATAGGTGTTATAATCATCCTCATTTTACAGTTGAGGAAACTGAGGCAGACAGAGGTTAAGTGACTTGCCCAGGGTTACACAACTAGTAAGTGTCTGAGGGAAGACTTGAATTCAGGTCTGCCTAAATCCAGTCCTCTATCCACTGTGGCACACAGCTGAGGAAATGGAGCAAGTGTGAGTGACTTATCTAAAGTCACATGGGCAGAAAGCATAGGTCTTCTGATTCCAGTCTGCTACTTCCACTGTATTATGCTTTTTCCCCCAATGTTACTAACTTCCCTTGCCCTCCTTTATTGTCAATGCCAGGGAAAGACTTGGGCAATATCAGAAAGGAAGGGGCACTAGCTTCTTGGGCTTCCTATCTAGACTTCTCATGCTATTGCTCTGCAGCTCTACAAAGTCATTCGCCCATTCTGTAATCTGAAATCCTCCCCTACCCACCCCCCCATCATTAGTCCCTCATCTCCTGTGCAGCCAACCTCAGGCAGGTGTTAGGAAGAAAATGATTTGATTCCTTCTGAGGTATGTTTAACTTCCCAGGAATGATGCTCTGGAAGAGTGACTTGGCAACTCAAATAAATCTAGAGTTGGTGAGCCTTCAGGCCTTGTGATAAAGGAAGAACTATGGACAGTGGGGGACAAATATCTGGAGCCACCAACCCTGCCCTTCTTAAATCACATCCTCCACTGCGTGTCTGTGTGGAAGTAGATGGGGAAGCCAATACACTTGAGAATAGATTAGACTTGAGTCAGCTGGGTGGCTCAGTGAATAGTGCACCAGTCCTGGAGTCAGGAGGACCTAAGTTCAAATGTGACCTCAGACACTTGACACACTTACTAGCTGTGTGACCTTGAGCAAGTCACTTAACCCCAATTGCCAAGAGAGAGAGAGAATAGATTGAACTTAAGAGCTATGTTACAAATCAGGGCTTGATTGTTTTTTTTTTAATTTAGCTAGATTTAAGAAAATAACGAAGAAATGTTAATAGCACAGATTAAACTTAGAGGAGTGTCAGGTATACTTCTTTCCTTCTAAAAGGGCCTTTTTCATTTACAGAACCCAGCCCGGAATTGGTTATGCTCTCTCATGAAGTGGGCTGTAACGTGGTGACCAGAACAGTGAAGTGTAACTGGACCAGCAATTACAGGACCATTACCGGAGAGTGCAACAACAGGTGAATGGGGACCCAAAGGAAAGGCGCTCCTCACCCAAACAGAAGGCTACACTTCCTCATAACCATCTATTACTCCCTCCACCTTCCAGACAGGGACCAGACCTAGAAAGCAGCACTTAAGGGGAAGCGCTCCAGACTTCTTCCCCTTTCTCATCCAGGGTTGCTGTGGTAGGAAATACTTAGTGGACACTGCTGTATTATTCCAGACAGCTAGGTGGCACAATGGATAGAGTGCCAGGTCTGGAGTTAGAAAGACTTGAGTTCAAATTTGGCCTCATACACTTCTTAGCTGTGTGACCCTGGGCAAGTCACTTAACCCTGTTTGCCTCAGTTTCTTCATCTGTAAAATGATCTGGAGAAGGAAATGGCGAACGACTCCAAGAAAACCCCAAATGGGGTCACAGTCATTCATAACTGAACAACAACAAATTGCATTATTCAAAGAATCACAAATCTATTTTAAAATGAGCCCCAGATCAAGGGCCCATTTTCACATCTAGTATCAATGTTAATAATGGTGGACATTATCATAGTGCTTTCATTTAGATCTTATTTGATGCTCACAACAACCCTTGAAATTAGGGAGGGAGGAGAAAGGATTTCTTTTGTCAAAGCAGGTGACACCATTTCTGCAGCTGAATTTATGAGAGCTCCCTCGATCAATGCAGGTCACATGATCTCTGAATGTCTAGTACTTAGGTCTTAGAAAGGGGCCTGGGGGCGGGGGGCGGGCAGCGCTAGGTGACAAAGGGAATAGAGCACTGGCCCTGGAGTCAGGAGGACCTAAGTTCGAATCCCGTCTCAGACACTTAACTTACTAGCCCTGTGATTATGGGCAAGTCACTTAACCCCAATTGCCCTGCCCTCCAAAAAGAAAAAAAAAAAAGGTGCCTGGGACACTGAGAGGTTCAGAGTCTTGGCCACACTGACAAAGTCAATATGTATCAGAGACAAGACTTGAACTGGTCTTCCTGGCCTCCAGGTCAGTTCTCTATGCACTATTCCAGGCTATATGAAGGCATTATCATGATATACAGATGGAGAAACTGAGGCTGAGAAAGCTAGTAATTGTCTGAGACTGGATTTCAACTCAGGTCTTCTAGACTCCAGACCTAGAATTCTTCCCCATGAAGACAACCCTCAGGTCCCTTCTGAGTCTTTTCTTCTAGAGTTCCTTCAGCTTATACGACAGGGACCCAAGGCCCTTTTCCATCCTGATTGCCCAACTCTTGGCACCCTGCAGATTATCAGAGGCTGTGTGGTATAGTGGGTAGAGTACTGGACTCAGAATCGGGAAGACCTAGATTCAAGCCCTGCCTTAGATAATAGCTGTGTGACCAGCAGCAAGTCTCATGGCCTCTGTCACTCTCCATCCCCATAAAGTTTCCTTCTATTCTTAGTTTATGCTCCACAGTTCTTGGCCCCAACTCTCCCCCTACCTGGCCCACACCTTGCTCACCAGCAGAGCCAGTGGCCTCTTCCTGAATCATTTCTTTTTCCTTGTGGCTGCTCCCACTCTCTCAGCCTCCTCTCTTCACAGTAGTGGCCAGTCCTTCAGCCATATAGAAACCTTGCACCACTTCCTCCTCCCTGGTAAACCACTCTCACCCCCTCCTCACAATCACCACCACCACTTGCTTCAGGCACAAAAAGTTTCCACATACAACTCTGTAAATTGCTATTCCTCACAGGATCCTGTACTTGGAACATCCCTAAATCCCCCCCCCCATACCAAGTCCCTCTCCTCTACTACATAACAGACTTATCTAAGGCTATTAGGGCCAGGATGAAGGTAGAACTCTCTTCTTTCCTCCATCTCAGAAAGGACCCAACCCTAGGCTCGTCAAACAGAGCATTGGCCCGATGGCTGCCTGCAGAATATGAAGATGGGATTTCTCAGCCCTACGGGTGGACTGCTGGGAAGAAGAAGAATGGCTTCCCCCTCCCATTGGTAAGGAGAATTCACTTTCACAGATGGACAAATTAGAAAAAGAGACAGAAAACTGAATAGAAGAGTAAGAGCTGGAGAAGGATGCTGAAACTGAGTAAATGACTGCCATTTTAGCTTAATTCTTGGTTAAGTTTTTCTAAAGCTCCAGTAGATGGAAGCAAAGACCACAAGCATCTCCTTGAACTAAGCCCAGCTGGGTTACAGTTAGAATTCTCTGTGTTCCGCGTGGCAGATTACCTCTCTCCACCATCCTGATCATTCATCCTGGTCCCGCACCCTGAATTCACTGTATGTTTTTTGCCTAGAGGTTTTGTCTATCTGCCTGGTCTGAGGAGCTGGCAGCCCCTTGGGAAGAGCCAGTAAAATCTTTGGCACTCCCAGGACCCCGTTCCTCGGGGCCAGAGCAGCCTAGCTCCACTATCCTTTCCATCTTCCAAACACCAGATTATTCCCTTCCCTTCTGTCATTCCCTCTCCTCTTACTCTTCCCCTAGGTGCGAGACGTGTCCAATCAGATAGCCAGCTATCTGAACGAGGATGACGATTTTGACCCACTCTGGTCATTGATCCTCATGCAATGGGGACAATGGGTGGACCATGACCTTGACTTTTCTCCGGATACCGAGCTGATGGTTAGTGAGTACACCAAAGAGCAATGTGATGAACACTGCATACAAGAAGACAACTGTTTCCCCATCATGGTAGGTTCTTTGTCGGGATTACCCTCCCTCATGTCTCAGCTTTGTCTTTGAATGCTTTCCTTCCTTGTGGTGCAATGATCTTTGATTAATACAGTCCCAGAGCCAGCAAAACTAGAGCATGGAGCACCAGTTTAGCAGGAGGTGGACAAAGAGCAGATCAGGACCTCCCAGTAGATATTTAAGTTTTTCCTGATGGGCTTCATTAAGAGAAGAGCAGATGTGGGGAAGGGGGATCCATTAAACAATCATGCAATGAAAGTAACAAGATTCTCTAGCCCTGCCAAGAATAAGGAATGGTGGTCATGCTTTCCTTTCCTCAGACCCCATCTGGAATACTGGGCACTATAGGAAAGAAAATGATGATGATGAACACTCTACATGTATTGCCTCATTTGAGCCTCACAACACCTACATAAAGCAGGTGCTATTATTATCATCATTTCCTAAATGAGGGGATGGAGAGTGACAGAGGCCATGAGACTTGCTGCTGGTCACACAGCTATTATCTAAGGCAGGGCTTGAATCTAGGTCTTCCCGATTCTGAGTCCAGTACTCTACCCACTATACCACACAGCCTCTGATAATCTGCAGGGTGCCAAGAGTTGGGCAATCAGGATGGAAAAGGGCCTTGGGTCCCTGTCGTATAAGCTGAAGGAACTCTAGAAGAAAAGACTCAGAAGGGACCTGAGGGTTGTCTTCATGGGGAAGAATTCTAGGTCTGGAGTCTAGAAGACCTGAGTTGAAATCCAGTCTCAGACAATTACTAGCTTTGTGACCCTAGGCAAGTCATCTCATCTCTGACTGTTGCAATTTCCTCCAAGGTAAAATAGGGATAATAAAAGCACCTACCTCCCAAGGTTATTGTGAGGATCAAATGAGATATCTGTAAAAAATGCTTAGCATTTTATAGTGCCTGGCATGTAGTAGGAGTTTAATAAATGTTTGGGTTTTTTTTTACTTTTCTCCTTCCCTTTCATATATTTGAGGAAACTTGGTAGCACCAGGGAGGCCTGAGTTCAAATTGTGCCTCCTTTTTGTGGGATCTTGGGCAAATCAGTTAACCTCTCTCAGTCTCAGTTTTTTCATATTTAAAATGGGAGTAATTATAGCATCTACCCCCATGGCTGTTGTGAGGATCACATGAGTGGGTTCATAAAGTGCTTTGCAAACTTTAAAGTGTTTTCTAAATGCTGCTTCTTCTTATTAGAAATGCTGTTATGTGGAAGAAGAACTTTGTTGTGCTTGTATAGTGTAGCAATGGATAGAAATTGCAAAGAGGCAAAATAGTTGTTGGTATTATTCAGTCATGTCTGACTCTTCATGACTCCATTTGGGGCTTTCTTGGCAAGGATACTAGAGTGGTTTGCCATTTCCTTCTCTAGATTAGGAAACTGAGGCAAACAGAATTAAGTGACTTGTCCAAGGTCACACAGGTCAAACATCTGAGGCTTGATTTGAACTCAAGTCTTCCTTACTCCAGGCCTGGGGCTCTACCCACTGTGCCACCTAGCTGCGCCAAATCAAGCAAAATTAGGCTCAATATAAAGAAATGATAGCAATGAAATCTGTTCCCTAAAGGGGCAGGGGAGGTGATGGATTCTCCCCCTTCTCCAGGCCCCTTTAGAGATCTTTAAGCAAAGATTGAATGGCCCCTTCTCTAGACTGTTGTAATGGGACTTCCTTTGGAGGTATGGATCAGACCAGAGAGCTACTGCATTTCTTTTCAATCCTGAAATTCCATGATTCTGTTATTCTCTAGCCGTCTGCTGATGCCACACCACTTACCTTGCCACTTCTCACCTCTGTGGAGTTTGGAGGGATTTCTGGCAGGGAAGTCATTCTGGCTAAGAACCGGGTCCCTTTCCTTGTTTCTACCAGATTCCCCCCTCCTTTTCAGGGACTTCCCTTTCAGCCCAACCCCTCCTTCTCCCTCCCTTCCATGGTGATCACAAAGGTTCAGGGAAAGAAATCACAGAATCTTAGAGCTGAAGACACCTTGACATACACCCATCTAGTTCAACTTCCTCAACTTATAGATTACTTGAAGGGTTGTGTGACCCTGTTAGGTGAGGAGCCTGAGGCCCAGAGAGGGTCTCAGTTAATAAGTGGAAGATCTGATACTTGAACTCTGGAGTCTTTCGACTTGAAAACCAGAGTTCTTTCCATTGTATTCACACTTTCCCTTTCCTCTGTGAAAAGTAGCTCAGGGGCAGCTAGGGGGAGCAGTGTATAGAGCACCAGCCCTGGAGTTAGGAGGACCTGAGTTCAAATCTGAACCTCAGACACTTGACACTTACCTAGCTGTGTGACCTTGGGCAAGTCACTTAACCCCAATTGCCTTGCCTCCCTTCAAAAAAAAGAAAAGAAGCTCTTTCACATTAAACAATGGGGACCCCTGTGCCACAGGAATCATTAGCTCTCTCTCCATTCACATACCTGAATTCCAAAACACCAATGTAATTTTTGAACATTTTACCCATGTAAAATTTTACCATGTTTTTGTCTTTCCATCACCTTCATTTTCCAACACCTCACCCTGCCTCCTCCCCTTTAGAATAAAGAACAGAGAGAAAAAGTTCAGAAAAAAAAACTAACCAACACATCAACCAAGTTCACCATTGTATATGTGGGATCACTAATGTAAATTGTGGCCATCAGAATTTGGTAAACATGGTCTTATGGATAAAATTCCTAAATGAGCTAAAACAATCAAGAAATCAGTACCTACTATGTGCAGGCACTATGCCAATACAAAGACAAGATTGAAATGTAAGCTCAAGCTTCCTCTTTAGAAGGAGGTAACCCATACAATCTGTATATCAATAAATAGATACAAAACCCACATACTTTATTATGTCTATCCCTGGAAATGAGGGCTTCTGACAAGATGGGATGGTCCCAGTCTTGCCAATCCTACTGAGGTACTTTCTGTTATCTGTATTAGTTCCCACCTGGAGATCCCAAGCTAAATAAACAAGGACTCTGCATGCCTTTCTTTCGGGCTGGCTTTGTCTGCCCTACATATCCCTTCAATTCACTGACCCGGGAGCAAATCAATGCCCTGACTTCCTTCCTGGATGCCAGCATGGTTTATGGACCCGAACCACTCCTAGCCAACAAACTCCGGAACACAAGCAGCCCCCTGGGCCTGATGGCGGTCAATGAGGAATTCTCTGACAACGGATTGGCCTTCCCACCCTTTGACAACAAGAACCCCAGTCCCTGTAAATTCATCAATTCCACTGCTGGGGTCCCCTGCTTCTTGGCTGGTAAGTCCTGCTGGTGTAGTGCCCATGTTTTCCAAACCAAAAATTGGGGCCTATCATTTGATAAAAGATAGATGCTTCTTTTATTTTATTTTACCCCACTAAAAGTATACTTTCTTTTCTTAAAATTGGGACTGTCCTGGAAAATCTGGGACATATGGTCTGCTACACCTACTGAGAAGCAGAGAATGAGAGCCAAGAGAAAGGAGGGGGAGGACATTGTAAGGGATGGTACAAGGACAAGAAATGGGGCAGTCTACCAGCCATAAAACAGACCAGGAAAATTACCATGATGCCACAAGGCAGTTTTTAGGAGGAGAAAAGCCCCTACTGTTACTTTCTCACCTATGTCCAGGGAAAATGGAAATAGGGCAGATTATCCCACATGTATGGGTCAAATGCCCAGCTGGCCTTTGGAGTAAGCATGGACCAGGAAAATAGAACTAGAGCAAGAAGGAAGCTTAAGGTCTATCCATGAACCAGATCTTCCAAGGAAACTGGAAGTCTATCAAATCCAACACCCCTATTTACAGATGAGAAAACTGAAGCATAGAGAAATTAAGTGATTCGCCCAAGGTCTCTCAGCCAGTAAGTATCTGAAGCAGGCCTTACTAACTCCAGGTTGAATTCCCTAACCATTATACCATACTACTTTTCTGTACCATGCTGACTCTCAGTGCTGTCAGGAGGTGGTAGGAAAGGTCAACAGTTATCTTAAGAGCCCCGGGGCCCCAGATAAAAACTAGGGAAGAATCACATTGAGGGAATCTGGAAGAATAGAGATATCCCAAGGAAGAGAGCTGAAGAAAGCAGAGGTGTGTTTTGAGAGGCCTAGAGACAATGGCCTGACTGAGGCAGGCTGAGAAGCTTCCTGTGGATCACCTAATAGGAGGTCTGGAATGTCCACTTCACAAGTTATAGTAGGGTTAGAAAGGAAGATGAGATAAGAAGAAAATTAGTTCAAGTCTTTATCTCCTCTCACCTACACTATTGTAGTAGTCTTCTAAATGGTATTCATACTTCTAGTTTTTCCTCTTTCTAATCCACCCTCCTCACAGTTGTCCAAGCAATATTTCTAAAACATAGACATGACCATATCACTCCCCTGTTCAGAAATCTTCAATGACTCCCTATTTCCTCTAGGATAAACTACAAAATCCTTGGTCTGACATGTAAAGTCCTCCACCAACTGACTCCCAACAATCTTTATAGCCAGTCATATTTCATAGTGTTCTCTCCTATGCACTCTCCTTTCCTCTCACACCAGCCTATTAGCCATTAGACATATGGGAAATCACATCTAAGTTCAAATCAGACCTCAGACTCTTATTAGCTGTGTTATCCTGGGTAAATTGTTTAATCTCAGTCCATCTTGATTTTCTTGACTGTAAAATGTCATTGTGGGGATTAAATGAGATAATATTTGTAATAGTGCCTAACATAGTGCCTATTGCATAATAGTCATGTAATAAATACATATTTTCTTTCTTCAAAACACAGATCAGGTGCCATCTCCAGCTAGAGGTTTTTTCTTATTCCCATAACCATTGTTCTCTCTCTCTCTCTCTCTCTCTCTCTCTCTCTCTTGTCTTTTTTTTCTCTTAAAATTATTTTGTAGTTACTTATCTGTGTGCATGTTACATATCCACATACACTCTCCAGTAGAATGTAATCTCCTTGAAGGCGGGGACTGTTTTTTTGTCTTCATATTCCCCACTGTCATGCACACTTAGTCCATAAAACAAATCAAATGGAATTGAATTGAAATGACCTGAAAGCAAGTCACGTGTGATAAGGAACCTAGATCCTAAGGTGATTTACTTTGTTTCTCCTGCCTCACTCCTCTTCTTCCCATACCTGGGCCCTGTGACTGCTGGAGAATCCAAAAGCTTCTTTGGTTTCCCTAGGTGACTCCCGGGCCAGTGAACAGGCTTTGCTGGCAATCTTCCACACCCTTTTTCTACGGGAGCACAACCGGTTGGCTACAGAGCTGAACAGGCTCAACCCCCATTGGGATGGAGAAAAAATTTACCAGGAAGCCCGGAAAATTGTGGGTGCAATCACACAGGTAAGGAAAGAGAAGCATATTCACATCTGCTCTACTATAGTCTTTTTAAATTTAATTTTTATTTCATTTAACTTTCTTTTCAATTAATAAGCATTTATTTTCTCTCTTTCCTATTCTCCCCCATTGGGAAAAAATGAGAAGAAAAAAAAACACTTGGAACAAATATTCATAGTCAATTCCTATATTAACCCTGTCTTAAATATATTTCTTATTCTGAATCTTGACTCCATCACCTTTCTGTCAGGAAGTAGGTAATATGGTTTACAACTGGTCCTCTAGAATCATAGTTGGTGATTGCATTGATCAGAGTTCATAAGTCTTTCAAAGTTGCTTGTCTCCATTTTTCTGTTGGTTCTGCTCACTTCACTCTGCAGCAGTTCCTACAAATCTCCCCAGGTTTCTCTGAAACTATCCCTTTTGTCAGTTCTTAGAGCACACTAGCAATTATATTCCTTTCTCCAGCTGAAAGGCATCCTCTTAGTTTCTAGTTCTTCACCATTACAAAAAGAGTTGCTATACGTGGGGGGAGGGGGTAAGGAGGGAGAGGGAGAAAATTTGAAACTCAAGGGATTGTGGAACTGAATCTTATAAACTAAAGGTAAACAAACAAATTAATAAAGACAAAAAAAGAGTTGTTATAAACAATTTTGTCTACACGGGTCCTTTTCCCTCTGTACTCTTTGAAGTATAGACCTAGTAATGATATCACTGGGTCAAAGGGTATGGCATGATTTGTTGACTTTTCAGCCATTGTTCCCAATTGCTTTCCAGAATGACTGGACTAATCCACAATTCCATCAGCAATGTATTAGTGTGTTTGTTTTCTCCTTTGCTCTAGTCTTCCTGGACCAGTACTTCCCTTCCTAGTTCAGCACCATCTCCTTTCTTCCTCTTTTCTTTACCTCTGTTTTCCTTTTCTATCTTTCTGTCCTCTCCCTCAGTCATTTTATTTCTTCTTTTGCCACTGTCCCATCTCTTCTTTCATCATTCAGCTTTCTAGTCCCAAATAAAACATTGGATTTGTAACATCCCAGAATCACTCCTATCACTCAAGTTTTCCCAGCTCTGCTACTTACCAGCTGTGAGAACCTTAACCTCTATGGACCTGCTTCATCCCCTCCTACATGGGGGTGTTTAACATTTGCACTACAAATATCCTTAGTTCACATTCCATCTTGAGTTGGAAACCATTCCTGAAAACCTTAGTTAATAGGAGGTAGGTAGTATGGTTCATTACTGATCCTCTGGAATCATAGTTGGTCATTACATTGATCAGAATCCTTAAGTCTTTCTGAAAACCTTAGTTATTAGGGTTCTTTCCCTCCTCAAATTATTGTGCATGTACTTATCCATTTAAAAGTGTAGCCACCACTACCCCTGCCTCTCCCCACCAAAAGAAGTGTGAGCTCCTTGAAAGCAGGGGCTGGTTTTCACTTTGTTGTACTGGATTGTATCTGAGGCCTCATCCAGTTCAAATATTTTCCACCTGAGTGATAGAGTTCAGTGATAGAGACTGAAATAGTGATTTCTTGGATATAGGAAATGCTTTCTAACAATACAGGTCTGCACCTTCCCTACAACTTAGAGTTTGCAAAGAGCTATGCAGGGCTAAGTGAGTTGCCCAGGGGCTCACAGCTAGTATATGTCAGAGGCAGGACTCGAACCCAGGTCTTCTTGGCTTTGAGGCTGACTCTCTATCCACTCCATCATGATGCTTCTCTATGGTCTTATGGAAAATTCAGTGTTTTTGTCTTGTCCTCAATAGAAACAAAATGGATGTCCTTCTCACTCAGACCATCTCTATTCACCATTACCAATAGCACAATCTCTGTTCAGAGACAGACTGTTTAATTAACTTCATCAAAGATTTCTTCCCTTGGACCTAAAGGTCTCAGCCTTCTGTCACCTGTTCTCTTTGGCCCTTTTCTCCCAGGTTATCACCTTTGAAAATTACCTGCCTTTAGTGCTGGGTTCAGAGCTAGAGAAGGAAATTCCCAGGTACACAGGCTACAAGGAATCAGAGGATCCCCGAATTGCCAATGTCTTCACCATGGCCTTTAGATTTGGTCATACTGAGGTCCCATCTATTATCCACCGACTGGATGAGCATTATGAGCCTTGGGGCTCTGAACCAGAGCTTCCCCTGAATACTCTCTTCTTCAATACCTGGAGAATGATAAAAGATGGTGAGTGTCTACCAGAAGGACTGTTCCCACCATTCCCTTCACCTCTATTGTCTCCCTCTCCTACTTGCTCTAACCTTCACTAGACTGCCCACTCATTCCCAACTAAGGGTCTCAAGGGTATCTGACTTGATTGTTCCCTTATTTGTATATCCCAGATTTCTCTTATCACTCAAGGAAGATTCAATGGGCAATGATTTCATTTAATGCCTCACAAACTATATCCCACAAAATCCAAATGATACAACACCTTTCCACATGAAAAATTCAAGGCTAGTGATGTTTTTCCTCTCTAAGGTATTAAATGTGAAGTTATTTACACATCCAAAAATGAATTTTGAGAATTTTCAGTATGTAATCAAGTTTGCTTTGTATAGTGTATTGAGTTCTGAACTTGGAGACAGGAAAACCTGGTTTCAGATTTTGCCTCCAATATTTCCAAACTGTATGCCTCTAGTCAAGTTCCTTTACTGCTCCGAGCCTCAGTTCCCCTTCTCTGCAAAATAGGGACAATGATATCTATAGGAGATCTTTTCACAGGGTTGTTGTGGCCAATCAAATGTGATTGTGTATATGAAGTGCTTTGCAAACCTTAAAGCACTATACAAGATAGTATTATTTGTTTTGTTTCCCAATTCCCCCCAATCTTCCTTTCTCCCAGGAAGAGTCCATAACTTCAGACCACCACTTATGGTTTCGTCAGCTGAAAGCCCTAAAGATTTATATAAGCTATATATAATCCTTTTTAAAGAGACTTTAACTGAAGTTCCTCCTCTATAAAATGAGGGCATTGGATTAGAGGAAGACTAAGGTATCTCTAAGGAGCAGCTAGGGCACACAATAGAGTGCCAGGCCTGGAGTCAGGAAGACTCATCTTCCTGAGTTTAAATCTCAGACCCTAACTAGCTATATGACTCTGGGCAAATCACTTAACCCGATTTGCCTCAGTTTCCTTATCTGTAAAATCAGCTGGAGAAGAAAATGGTGAACCATTCCAGTATCTTTGCCAAGAAAATCCCAAATGGGGTCATGAAGCATCAAACATGACTGAAATAACTGAACAAAAAAAGGTCTCTCTTGTATCTCACATTCCACAATTCTGTGACAATAATTCTAAGATTTGGAAACACCTTTAAGAGGGCAGGAGATAGAGCCCTGGGTCTCTGTTGCTCAGTTTTAAAGAGTCAATCCCTGTAGCAATTCCACTTCTCCCATTGCCAAAATGAAGTCAGGGGATCATGGGATCATAGATGCAGAGCAACAAAGGACCTTGAAGGCCCTCTAGTACAAACCTAGCATTTTACAGACAAGATAACTGACGCTCGAAGAGTGACTTGCTCACTATCCCACAGCTAATGAGTGTCAGGGGTAGGATTTGAACCAAGGTCTTTCTATTTCCAAGGCTAACATGCCCTCTACTAGGCCTTTCTGCCTCTGGTAGTATATCTAGAATCACGCCCAGCGTTCAAAATGTTTCTCTAGGACCACAGTTAAGTGTTCTTCTCTAGCCCCCATGTTATTAATGACTGAGAAGAGAATCAAGGCAGCTAGTAATGGAAAAGGAGGTCACTTAGACTATCTGGTGGTCAAAATGACCAGAGGTCAAAATACAAGTGTTCGATCTATAATATATGATCACCAAGTAAAAGATCTTGCCTTCTTCCTACTCAGATTGCTTTTTCATGGCTTGTTTTCCCTTTGAGCCTACATTGTTTAAGGGTCCATATCTCTGGCTACCTTATTACAGGTGGAATTGACCCCTTTATCCGCGGCATGCTGGTCAAGCCCTCCAAGATGCTGAAGCAAAATAAAATGATGAGCAGTGAGTTGCGAGACAAGCTTTTCCAGCCAACTCAGAAGATCCACGGATTTGACTTGGCCTCCATCAACATGCAGAGAGGGCGGGATCATGGGCTGCCAGGTGAGACAAGCCTGGATGTAGAGCTTGTAAGCAGGCAACCCTCTGCTTTTATATAGGGCTCCTGAAGGTTCCTTACATCAAGTTTAGCATTGGGAATATAGGCCATCCTAAAATCACAGAGGGCTGCTGGGGTCAGTTCTTAAGATTCACTTTCCCCATTTCACAAATGGAGGACCTTGGATAATTCCCTAGACAAATCTGGTTCTCGGTTTCCTCATCTATAAAATGAGACCAGATTAGGGTTTTTTTTAAATTTATGGAATAAAACAAGCATTTTCATTACATAGTAGAATTTTATTTGGGGGGGGTTGTTGTTGGGGTCTTTTTGATTTTTTGGAGGGGGGAAGGCAGGGCAATTGGGGTTAAGTGACTTGTCCAAGTCCTTCTGACTCCAGGACCAGAGCTCTATTCACTGTGCCACCTACCCGCCCCTTATAATAGAATTTTAAAAGATGATTGCACATGAAACCACAAATTCACTATGTACAACTTGATATTCCTTTTAAATAAGCATAATTGTAAATTTCCTCTTTCTCCCCTTTTTTTCTCCCTCCCACCTCAGAGATGGCTACCATTAGACACAAATAGGCATATGTGTATACATATATGTGTGTATGTACATATGTATGTAAAATTATTATATACATGTTTCTATTCATCAGTTCTTTCTTGGGATGCAGATAGCATCTATAATAGTCAAAATTACTTAGTCACTCAAAGTCATTGTTAAGACAATATTTCTGACCAGACTGAATTAGATGATTACAGTTTCTTCAAACTCTACGACCCTATGATCTTCTGCCCCTCTCTGGTGCACAGCTATATTTTTAAAGGTCTAGCTCTGATCAAAGCAGGGATCAATTATGACCTTTAGTTGCAGAGAAGGTGCCTATCAGCACTGATAGAGAGAATTTCCTCACCTTAGAATTTCAAAGGTTGACTAAAATACTGGTGGTTAAGTGACTTACCCTGGGCCACGCAGTTACTATGTGTTAGAACTGAAATTTGAGCTTCTTGTAACAATGTGTATATAACAGGAAAACAATAACTGTTATTGTCTGGGAGTTCTAATAAGAAACTAAATTAAAAGTGTTAAAATGATTAAGAGACATGGGGGAAGAGCTCAAGAAAGGAGAGTGGGGGTGGGGTGAGGAGGTAGGAAAAGCTTACTTTTGCTGCTCTGGCCTCAATCACTTACTGTATGACCCTGAGCAAGTCACTTAACCCTGTTTGCCTCAGTTTCCCTATCTGTAAAATGAGCTGGAGAAGGAAATGGCAAACCCCTTCAGTTTCTCTGCCAAGAAAACTCTGAATGGAGTTGCAAAAAGTCAGACATGACTGAAACTACTGAACAACAACAAGCCATTCTATTCTGGATAGCACCTTAATCAGGAACATGTTTGCAGAGCCATAACGAGGGTAGGCAACTAAGACTCTGCCCTAGGGTATCAAAGTTTGAGAGCTGACAGCACTTGCAATCAATCAATAAACATTTGTGAAGCACCTACTACGTGCCAGGCATCCACCAGCTAGCTGTTGCAGTAATCCATATGTGAGGTGATGAGGGCCTGCACTAGAGTGGGGGTAGTGTCAGAAGAGAGAAGAGAGCATTTGTGAGTGATGTTACAAAGGTAAAGTTAATAGACCTTAGCAACAGATGGTATATGGGTAGATGAGAAATAGTGAGGAATCCAGAATGACTCCTAGGCTTTGAACCTAAAGGCCTGGAGGTATGGTGTTGCCCTCCTTTAACCACTAGAAACAACAGGGTTAGCAAAAATAAAGAATTGACATAAATCACTACTCTATTTTTTTGGGTGGGAGGCAATGGGGTTAAGTGACTTGCTCAGAGTCACACAGCTAATAAGTATTTGAGTCCAGATTTGAACTCAGGTCCTCCTGACTCTAAGGCTGATGCTCTATCTACTGTGCCATCTGGCCGCCCCTTTACTATTTTATTTAACCAACTCCACTGGCTTCCTCTTTTACCTCCAAGATTAAATATAAAGTACTCTTTATATCAGATGATTCTTAAAGCCCTTCACAGCCTTGTCCCCTCCTACCTTTCCTGTCTTCTTATGCTGTATTCCCCTTCACATACTCTATAATCTAGAAACCCCAGCCATCTTAATGTCCCTTGAACGTAAGACTCCATCTCCCAGTTGCAGATATTTTCACTGACTGTTGCCCTGTCTGGAATGTCCTCCCTTCTTACTTTTACCTGCTGACTTCCTTCAAGACTGAGATCAAATCCCACCTTCTGCAGGAGGATTTTCATAGTCTTCCTCACTGCTATTGCCTTCTCTCTGAGATTGCCATTCATCAACTTCATCTCTTTCTCAAATGCACATCATGGTTTGTATGCTATCTCCCCTATTAGAATGGAAGCTCCTTTGAGGTCCAAGATAATGTTTTTGCCTTTCTTTCTCCAGTGCTTAGCACAGTGTCTGGCCCATAGTAAGAACTTAATAAATGCTTGTGGATTGATTGACTGTCTCTACTTTCCCCCTAACCCAATGCCCAGGGTATAATGCCTGGAGACGCTTCTGTGGCCTCTCAGAGCCTAAGACAGTAGAAGAATTGAGCGTCGTGTTGGGAAACAACTGGAAGCTGGCTCAAAAGTTCATAGATCTATATGGAACCTCAGAGAACATCGACATGTGGATTGGAGCCATTGCTGAGCCCCTTGTGCCAGGGGGCAGAGTTGGGCCCCTCCTGAGCTGTCTCCTGGGGAAGCAATTCAGAAAGATCAGAGATGGAGACAGGTGAGTGTCCTCAAATTAAAAAGATGAGATGGAGAGAATAGAAGTTGTGATTGACAGGGGCATCATGGAATAACAGAAAGGAAACAGGGCTAGAAGTCCTAAAAGCTGGGTTCTAGTACTTCCACTAACCAGTTCTCACCTTGCTCAAGTCTCCTGCCTTCTCTGGGCCTCAGTTTCCTCTCCTGTAAATTATGGGGTTTGAATTCTGAGACTTTTTCCAGTTTCAATATTCTATGACTCTATATCTTTTTGAAATAAGGGTGGAACTTTTTTATCCTTGCTAAGATTTGTGATAAAAGTTCTTCCCTCTCTTTCATTTTTATTCCCCTTGGTGACAAACTTTTGCACTCCACAGTATGGAGAAAGGAAGGAATCTAGTAAGGGAAGGATATTCTCAGATTGGTTTCTAAATTAAGGGTTGTTTCTATCCCTCTCTGCCCCATCCTCACATGTGCTCACATACACACATACATCACCACTTGTCAAGGAAGAATCAGTAAGTCTTTCATTTAAAGTCCATTATTAACATCTCACCTTTATGCAATAGCCTTCTGGCTTCCAAACTAGCACCACCCAAGTACATGGGTCCATTGGCAAGTGGGTGTTTCTGAGGTGGACTGAATTATAGTCCGTAAATATATAAAACAGGCAAGCTTAAGGACCACGACCAAAGTCTTTCAAGTCCTTGAAGGGTTGTCAGATAGAATTACACAGCATTTGTTTGTCCCAAAAGGGAGAACCAGGAGAAATGGGAAGTTGCAAAGAGGCAAATATTGAGTTGATGTTAACATCCCAAAGTGAAATGGGCTCCCTTGGCAAATAGTGGGTTCACCCTCTCTGAAGGTCTTCAAAGAACTTCAATGACCACTGATTGGTTGTATTGTAGGAGAATTCCTGTTCAGGAATGAGTTGGGTTAGGCCATTCATAAGGCCCCTGGCTGGTCAGAGGCTCTGTGGGTTTGTTTTGGTCCTGGGGGGGCAAGGAGAGTGCCATTTGGAGACCTTTTTTCCTCCCCTGTAGGTTCTTTTGGAAGAAACCTGAAGTGTTCACCCCAAAGCAACAAGCAGCCCTGAAAAAAGTCACCTTTTCTCTCGTGGTCTGTGACAACACCCACATCACAGAAGTTCCCATCAATGCATTCAAGGCCAACAGATACCCTCAAGACTTTGTGAACTGCTCAGATATTGAAAAGCTGGACCTTTCTCCCTGGATCTCTAGGAAGGATTAAGGCAACACCAACAGTGAGACATCAGTCTTCTCACATTCATCAAGTCCCATGAAGGAGGTGCCCCACCCTGTCCATGGCACTATTTCAGGGAAGTTAAACCTGACTCATGACTGGCATTTGCACAATCTGGCCCTAAACAACCTTTCCAATCTTTTCTTCCAGGCTTCCCAAAATGGTGCCACTTATCCAGCTAAACTAGTTGACCCTGTTGATGGAATATGCCTAACACTTCCTGTCCCTGTCCCCAAGCCTGTGTTCATCATGCCTCCTCCTGTCTTTCCTACCTATCAAAATCCTATTTGTCCTTCAAAGTCCAACCCAAGTTGGACTATTTCCTCATGAAGCTTTTCCTGACACTGCTAATGAGCACTGCTCAAAACTTCTCTCTAGTCACCTTTTCCTTTACTTGCTTGGGAATTTTTCTGTACTTTTCTTGTTCTTTTTTTTTTTTAGGACAATTGGGGTTAAATGACTTGCCCAAGGTCACACGGCTAGCGCGCGCGTGCGCGTGTGTGTGTGTGTGTGTGTGTGTGTTAAGTGTCTGAGGCAGGATCTGAACTTAAGTCCTCCTGACTCCAGGGCCAGCGCTCTATTCACTGTGCCACCTAGCCGCCCCCCATTCTCTTCTTTTCTTTTCTCCCTGGAAAGATCAGGTACGTTTTTAGAGCAGGGAAAGGGGTCAAATTCACCCTTGTATACTAGTTGCTCCATAAATATTTCTTTTTTTTTTTCCTTTTGGAGGGCAATTGGGGTTAAGTAACTTGCCCAAGGTTACATGGCTAGTGTTTTTGTGTGGGTGTTAAGTGTCTGAGGCCGGAACCGAACTCGGGTCCTCCTGACTCTGGGCCCAGCACTTTACTCACTGTGTCACCTAGCCGCCCCCATAAAAATTTCTTGATTGATGAAGCTATGATTTCAACAATGCAATTATACATTACAGACCAGATATAAAAGTCTCTGTAATAAACTTAATAAAGAGTGAAATCCTCATAGACCAGGAATATTTTGTGTTCAGAAAAACCCAAGAATTTCCAGAGAAGGATGCTGCATACATACATTGTCCAAAATGGTCACCCGACTGGTTGTTTCATTAGCTCCTTTTCTCATTAACTAGGGAAAATTCAGTTTGGGGAGCTTGGAAAAGGGGTAGGGTTATGAAGAAATGACAGTGGCATTCAGACAAAAGCATTAATTAAGGTTATTTTTAAAAAGAAGAACCCAGGGCCAGAGGGAATAATCATAGCTAGTGTTTATATACCACTTAGAGTTTCGCTGTGGGCTTTGCATGTATTATCTCATCTGACCCTCACAACCCTACAGTATAAAGTTAGTTCTCTCATTTTATAGATGAAGAGACTGAGCCTAGGAGATGTTAAATTATTTGCTCACAGTTACCCAGCTGGTAAATGTTGGCGATAGAATTTGACATCAGGCCTTCTTGATTCCCAGTTTAGAGTTCTACCTACTGGCAGAGGGCTTGAGGTTTCTGGCTAGTGAGAATTGGGCAAAGTGATACTTTAGGGGTTTTAAGTTTGGGGGTACCATAGACTCCTTTAATAGTTTGGTGAAGCCTATGGACCACTTCTTGGAATAATGTTTTTAAATATTTAAAACAAAATATATAGGATTACAAAAAAAAAAGTGGCACAGTGGATAGAGTGTCTGAGTTCAAATCTGGCCTCAGACACTTACTGGTTATGTGACCCTGGGCAAGTCAGACTCTGCCTCCATTTCCTCATCTGTAAAATGTTCTGGAGAAGGAAATGGCAAAACTACTCCAGTATCTTTGTCAAGAAAACCCCAAATAAGGTCATGAAGAGTTAGATAAGACCGAACAACAAAAGGATTTCAATGGAAGCCAAATGTCAGTGATAATAGTTTTTTTCTGATCCAAGCTCACAGACCCCTTTGAAATCTATTGAAAGATCTGTGAATAGTGGGCAAGAGAAGCCTGTGGACCACAGGTAAGAACACCTGTCTTGAGGCCAGAATGAATAACCCACCTAGTGCCAACTCAGCTCCGTACCTCATAATGACATCTGCTTCCCCTGCCCCTCTTCTCACTTAGTACTAGAGAATATGGCACTGAACAGAGAGGAAAGGAACTAAATTGGGTGAGTCATCACTATTATTCCTACTTCTTAGGACCTTTGGAGGAACCTTGAGGAAGGGTGGATCATTAGATTTACCCTATCAAGGAGGACTATACTGCCTCTCCCCATGACCTGTAAAGCATTGCGTTTGAAAACCATAAATACTCTATTTACTACTTACATAAATTAAAAATACAGAGCTCTGGAAGCTGAATTTCTCTTGCAAAAGGTTCATGTAGGTGAAGAGAAGGGAGGAAATCCAGTGGCCAGACAAATAAAGTTAAAGCCCAGGCCCAGACCTTGGAAAGCAAAGCTGGGACTGAAAGAAATCAGGCTTTGGGAGAATAAGCAGGCTAATACTTATGTTTTGCCCTGTCACATCCCAAACCCAACCTATCCTTCTACAAGGCCTCACAGTGACTGGAGGCTGATACCACTTACTCCAAGTCACTGGTGGCTAGAGAGGACAGTTTTACTTCCATGGAAATGCTCTGAACAATTCCAGCAAGCTGATCTAACACAAGAATTATATGTTTTCGAGTAAGAGCACCGGCTCCAGTGTCAGAACGACCTGGAGATCGAATCCCGGGCTCAGACACTTAGCACCCACCCAGAAACACCTGGCCATGTAACCTTGAGCAAGTTACTTAACCCCAATTGCTTAGGGGCGGCCAGGTGGCTCAGCGAGTAAGAGCACCGGCTCCAGTGTTGGGACGACCTGGAGATCAAATCCCGGGCTCAGACACTCAGCACCACACCCAGAAATGACTGGCCGTGTAACCTTGAGCAAGTTACTTAACCCTGATTGCTTAAAAAAGAATTATATGTTTTCCCAAAGCTTAAGGACCTTTCCCCTGTCCAATCCACATCCTTACCTGTTACCATGAACATGCCTAGGGAAGGCAGCTCTGAATATGCCTTGTGCTCTTCTCAAAGCAACCCTGTGAGGTTGTGTGAGTGTTAGTATCCATTTTTTAGGCAAGGAAACTGAGGCACAAAGTTGAAGTGACTTTCCCAAGGTCACATATCTAGTTAGTCTTAAGAGGTAGGAATTAAATCCATGTCTTCTGCCTCTAAGTCAGTCAATCAACAAGCATTTATTAAGCCCTTACTTACTCCATGCCAGAATGGGTGCTTTTCCTTTTTTTTCTTTCTCCATTAAAAGATACTTTTCTGACTTGTATGAACTGATGCAAAGTGACATGAGCAGAACCAGGAAAACATTGTACACAGTAACAGCAATATTATATGACTATTAACTATGAATGACTTAGCTCTTCTTAGCAACACAATGGTCCAAGACAATTTCAAAGGACTGATGATGGAAAATACTACAGACATCCAGATAAAGGACTGATGAACTCTGAATGTAGATTGAAGCATACTTTTTTCACTTTATTTTTTTGTGATGTTTTTTCTTTTTGGTCTGTTTCTTCTTTCACAAGTGTGATCAATATGGAAATATGTTTTACATGATTGCACATATATAACTTATATCAAATTGCTTACCATTTTAGAAAGAGGGGAAGGGCAGGAGGGAGGAAGAAAATTTGGAACTCAAAATCTTGTAAAATAAATGCTAAAAGTTGTCTTTATATGTAATTGGGGGAAAATAAAGTATTACTTTTTAAAAGATTGTTGTTGTTGTTGTTTTTACAAAACAATAATTTCATAAAATACTCCTGACCCTTCTCCTGAAACAAAGAAAAACAAACAAAACTGATTAACAACCACCTCCACTAATACATGCAACATCTTATTTTTTTCATTTTTTTTGCTTTTTGGAGAGCAATTGGGGTTAAGTGACTTGCCCAAAGTCACACAGCTAATGTGTCAAGTATCTGAGTCTGGATTTGAACTCAGGTCCTCCTGACTCCAGGGCCGGTGTTCTATTCACTGTGCCACCTAGCCACCCCTACATGCAACATCTTATGCCTATAGCATTCCACTGCCTGAAATCCACCAAGAAAAATAAATGTATATATGTGAGAGTGTGTGTGTGTGTGTATTTCATCCTCCATTCTTATAGATCAGAAGATATCTTGGATGCCAGACTTTTATCAGAGATATTCGAAGCAAATATTTTTGCCAATTGCCAGCCACTTTTCTTGACCTAGCTGCATTGATTTTTTTGTTGAGTCCTCCCCAAGTCTTTTATTTTTTTTTTTAAGCAATTGGGGTTAAGTAACTTGTTCAAGGTTACACGGCCAGGTGTTTCTGGGTGGATGCTAAGTGTCTGAGCCCAGATTCAATCCCCCAGGTCATCCCGACACTGGGGCCGGTGCTCTTACTCGCTGTGCTACCCGGCCACCCCCAAGTCTTTTAATTTTATGTAATTTAAATTGCCTTTTTTGTTGTATGTGATCTGCTCTTTCCTTGTTTAGTTAAGAATTCTACATCTAACCATAGATATAAAAGATAGCTCCTATGTTCTTCTAATTTTTTTATGATGTGACCTTTTATATTTAGGTGTTGATGTTTCCTCAAATACCCTAACTTTACAGTTCCTTAATCTCCTCAACTCCCACAACCTACTCCTCCACTCTAACTAGCAACACACAAGAGATAATCACACTCTTACTCTTGCTGTCTCCCACAATTGTTCCAATTCTCTGATCAAGAATTGTGAAATTCTTTTATCCTATCATAACCTATTTTTCTACCTCTCCCTATTCTTTCTGTCTAGTTGTTCTTCAGTAGTGTCTGACTCTTTGTGACCCTATTTGAGATTTTCTTGGGAAAGATACTGGAGTGGTCTGCCATTTCCTTCTCCAGCTCATTTTACAAATGAGGAAACTGCAGCCAACAGGGTCAAGTGACTTTCCCAGGGTCACACAACTAGGAAGAGTCTAAGGCCAGATTTGAACTCCAGAAGACTCATCTTCCTGACTCCAGGCATGGCATTCTAGCCACCTCACCACCCAGCTGCCCCAACTATATTATTCACCTATTCAGTAAACTCTGGTGGCTTGCTATTACCTCTAGGATCACATGTAAATTCCTGCCTGGCATTTAAACTCTTTCACAAAATGAGCCCAACCTATCTTTCCAGTTTTATTATGTATTACCTTTACAAACACTGCATTCCAACCAAACTTTTCTTCTTGCTTTTGCTCATGCACAACACTTCATCTCCAGTCTCTGTGATGTTGCAATGACTGATCTATACCTAGAATTACACTCCCTTCTTACCACAGGAAGTCTCTGATTTCCTTCAAGAGTTTCCTTCTACACAAAGTTTTTCCTTACCCCCTAGCAACTAGTGCCTTCACCTTTCCTCCCCCCACAAATAATCTTGTATCTCTTTCATAAATACCTATTTATGTACATATTTTCTACCCCAGCTAGACTGTAAGCACCTCACTGTTGAGTGGTGTTACTTTTATCTCTAGATCCCTAGAACATAGTGCAGTATTTATCATATGGTAGGCATTTAAATTAAGACTCTCACTTTAGCAGTTAGAAGGATGGCTCCTTGAATTCAAAAAGCTTAAAAATGAGAATGAGACTTGATCAGTTTACCTTACCCATTTGAATTATTTCCTCTGATGGCAAAAGCCTCAAATAAGTGATTACATGGTATCTGCACTAGGGAAGGGACAAAGTAACCCACACACAAGATTTACATGTCCAAAAAAAATTGACTAAATGTGATTCTGTATCCAACTAAGGTCTGCAGGAGTGGAAATGAGAGTGAGATGTTACAGTACTCCAAATTCATATCCACAATGGGCTGGTGATATGGCAATCCCAAAGATGCCTTCACAGAGTTCTCTTTTTGTATAAACAAAACCTCATATTGATATGTGTTTGAAATGCTCTCTCTTTTTCAGGGATTCCAAGATAGTGATGGGTGGAGCAAAGTGTTATCTGTTATCACAACTTCCAGTTCTAAGCTTTGTGATCTTTTAATATAGCAGCTAGTAGAAAGGGATAAGAGCTGAAGAGTGAAATGTTTCCTGTTTTACCTAAAGTTTGCTAACAAGGAAGTCATGGAGGGTCTTATCTATGATTTTAGGACAATAGGGCCAACTGGACCTAGGTGGGCACTTTATCTATGAAGTTATTGAAAAGAATGCAAGAAACTTCCTTGGTGAGTTATAGGGGTGAAAGCAAAAAAGCAAGAACCAAGTAACACACACAGGATACATGCCAACTATTCAATAAATGCCAAAAGCAGGACCTTAGGTTATCCTCTCAAGTGAGGAACCAAAGGCCTTAAAAAGGTCCTTATGTGCTTTTTCCCTATCCTCTTGAGGTTCTAAATATGAAATGCTGATTCAGATTCCATAGGAGAGGCAGAATAAGCTTGTATATAAAAAAAGGTCCTAGAAGAAATAAAGGTCTTACTTATGAATATTGCTATATGTAAGTGTATATATGCAGATATGCCAAAAATGTTTATTCATCTATATTCCCCAAAGTGAGGAAGAGTCACCCTTGCAGTTACAAAATCCTGAAAAACAAAACCATATACTTATACATATTTATATACATATAAAAGAGGGCATATTGCAGTGGAACCCAAATATTATGGGAAGTATTGAAACAGTTAAGTTTTGGGTAGCCCTACCCTGATGGTTAATCAATGTTTGTTAATTGATTTAGGCGATGTATTCATTTGGAACTTACTGTTGTAAATGGTGTAAAATGGTAAGTCTAAATGTAATTTCTACAAACTTGTTTTCCCAGAAGATCCTTCTCCCAGTGATTTGCATTCCCGAGTTTATCAAATTTGTGTTTGATTGCTTCTGGGTCTGGGTCCTTAGTTCATCCCTTTCATCTACTTTTCTAACTAGTCCCAAATAGGTTTTCTGATTTCTGCTTTATAATAGAATTTGAGATTTGGTGAGGAAAGTGGGCCACACAGAAGTAAAGTGACTCCCAAGGTCACACAGCTAGGATGTATCAGAGGAAACCAGGGTCTCCCAGTGTTATTTACCACATTATGCTATTTGGTAATGATGAGTCATGGCAGAGAAGTTCCCCTTTATCTGAACTGGCCCCAGTACTCCTACAAACAGGTCTTATTTACACTACCAGAACAACCCTTCTTGCTTTTGGGAATCTCTCCAGATAGGGTCCATCAGTGCCCCTTTTCCATTCTGATGTTTCAGGTGAACCACTAGAGTCGATTGTGGTCTTCCTAAAGTCAGAGGTCTTTCTTTTCAGAGGCTCCAGCCCTATCCTCAGTAGCTTTTCTAACAGACAAGGACAACCCAGCCCTCCTCTCAGTAATGCTTTATTGACAGAAAAAGCAGATGGTGTATCTCAGTCGTGCTGGCCCAGGTTCCCCTCCCTGACAGGGACCCTTGTTTGCTGGTCCAAGAGGAAGAATTGCCTCCTGGGCAACTAGCAGGCCTGGGACAATTTCAACCTGGCCATTCAGGTCACAGGAGGAGAACAACTTTGCCTCCCAATGGCCAGGGAAGCCACTGCCAAATCTTTCTCTGGCCTCGGGACCTGGGGCCTTCATCCCTATTAGGATCTGATGCCTGACAGTTTCAGCTAACGATGGAGATTCCCCTCTTAGACTTCCTTGGTCCTTACGGGGAGGAGGCTGAGGACAGATTCCTGTGGAAAAAACAAATATCACAAGTGAGTAAGACTTTAAACAAAAGAAACAAAACAAAAAACTCAATTGAACAGAAGCACTTGGTTTCATATAGTCTTCCTTTTTTGTACATTGAGATGTTTGTGTTCGTTGGCAATTGTTCAGTTCATAATAAATAAATATTTTTTTTTACAAATTGGGTGAGAAAGCATCCAGTGAGTCTGAAAACCTGGGCCTACCCAACCAACTCCACTCAGAAACTTACCCACCATATCTAGTCAGAATAAAGCCAGAACCTACCATACCTGAGTAATCCAAAAACAAACAAAAAAAACCAAAAAGCCAAGTATCTGAGCAGCCAAAACAGATGTCACAAAATCCATGTACTTTCCCATCAAGCACTCTGCTTAGAGGCAGGGCCCTCAAACCTTCTGCCGTAGCCTGCTTACTCTTACTTTATGCACATTCAGTCATGTTTTTCAAGCCCAATAATTACACTACCCAAATGGAACAGGCAGAGATGAGTTGGGTATATGCACAATTTCTATTTAATTACAGAGCACAGTAAGAGCCCACATGCATATATACACAAACCGCACTTACACACAAACTATGAGCAATTCAGTTCTGCCAGAGGAGGTTTGTACCTGAGAGGAAAGGGTGGGGTGGAGGGCACTGAAAATGTCTCCTCCAAGCCCAAACTCTCCCTTCCTCCCAGATCAGTCTAACAAAGAGGCATCTACCTACCCGACTACTCTGTGTTGTTTCTCCATGCTGACAGGTCCATCTTAGGAATCATCTTGCAACTAACAAAATCTTTGGGATATTTGTTGGCCTTGAAGATATTCCTAGGTACCGAGGTGATGCCGGTGTTGTCACAGATGATGCGGGATAGGCTAATCGTGGCCAATGCCTGGCGCTGCTGTGAGCTGAACACCCCAGCGCTCTCCCAATAAAACCTGTCCCGGAATGAGATGAAATCACCATAGCACCAAAGATCCTGGAACTCTAACCGGATCCCTCATCCTACCCTACCCCAAGCAAGAGGCTCATCCTATCTCAGCTCTCTATTCCTCTTACATACAGGGACAATTTGGTCCGGGGGACCCGAGTGACAAGTCAGAACAAGCTCAGCCAGGGCCTCAGCCTGATCTCTGAATCAGAGTAGACAAAAGCTGAAGCAAAAAATACATAAGAGTCTGGGTCTATAAAGCATTATCTATGCCAGGACCTGACATGCTGCCTGACGGAGTCTCTGGTCCCTTATCAGAGTTGGAATTTGAAAGCTCGTTCCCAGCTCAGTAGAATCCCTTCAAACAAATCATGGAATCATATATTTAGAGTTGCAATGACCTTAGAAGGCCGTTAAGTCCAATCCCCTCATTTTACAGATGAGAAAAAAGTAAGACAGAGGTCAAGTGGCTTGCACAGGGTTACACAGCTAGAAAGTATCAAATCCTGAGGCAGAATTTGAACCCAGGTCTTTCTGACTCTTAGGGAAGAATCTTATCCATTAACCCCTGCTGCCCCTCAGTCTCAGTTTTCTGGGACTTCAGTCTACCATACCCAAAGTCAGGAATAAAGAATCTTTGATTTACAAGGAGCTCAAGTAGGAGTTTCCCTACTTGTGAAGTCACTAACCTCTGCACCAGGCTGAGGAGCTAGAGATGGGGTGATTTTCCCCATTTTACAGAGAAAGGGTTACTGAGGATCAGATTGCTCCAATTACTTGGTCACAATCACACAGTGAGTCAGGGTCAGATTCCAGATTTAAGCCCAGACCTCTTATCCCCATTCTGCCCCAGCACCATCATGGGCTCTGACCACCAAAGTCTCTCTGAAATATCAAGCTTCCTCACCTGTCTCCATCTCGGAGTTTTCTGAACTGGGTCCCAATGAGACAGGCCAGGAGAGGCCCCACCCTGCCATTGGGCTCCAGGGGCTCTGCCACACCGCCCATCCAGATGTCAATGTTCTTAGGGGAACCATACTGAGTCATGAGTTTCTTGGCCAGGTCTCCGTTCTTCATCACTGTGGTAAGCTCACCTTCTGTTTTGGGTTGAGGGAGCCCACAAAACCGTCTCCAAGCATTATACCCTGTTATAGGGAGAGGGGGATGGGGTGCAAAGAACATAATGGAGCAGCAGGATTTACTTTGTATAGAGAGCCTAGTAATAGCTCACCTTTGTAAAGCACTTTAAGGTTTGTGAAACCTTTGGATTGGAATAAAGGTATCTTTAGCCCTAATTCAGACATGGAAGCTGAAGTTCAGAGACAGTAAGTGAGCTGCCCAGAGTCCCATGGCCAACAAGTATCCAAGGCAGGATTGGAGTCTGGGTCTCCTTTGCTCCAAGGCCACTGGCCACCTCTAGCCACCACACCAAGCTCATCATATAGAGCCCTACCTGGGCTACAGTAGGGAAAGTTCCTTGGGTATAGGACTTGTCCCAGCCCCTAAGCAGGCCAGCCCCCACACCAGGGGTTGAGAAATTGTGGCCTCAAGGAAACAAGTGACCATCTAGGCTCTCAAGTGTGGCCCTTTGAATCCAAACTTCACAGAATAAATCCTCTTAATAAAAAGTTTTGTTCTGTAAAACTTGGACTCAGTCAAAAGGATGCACCCAAGGACATAGAAGGCCACATGTGGCCTCAGAGCCACCAGTTCCCCCCAAGCCTTATCAGGAAAGATCACATAAGGCATGTTATGTTCTTACTGCTCGCCTTCCCCCACCCCCCACTCCCCCACATTTCCCTGTTGTGAAGATACAGAGGGGAGAGGCATCTTCTATGTTCAGAAAGGCTTCTCAGTGTTTGGCCTCATAGGATTGAGAGTTGGAAAGGAACTTGGATCATCAAATCCAGTCATCATATTATATAAAACAAAAAGGAGATTTAGAGAAATGACGCACTCAAATTCATGTGAAAAGTAAATGACAGGAATCAGGATTTGAACCCAAATCTTGGGGCTGCTAGGTGGCACAGTGAACGGACCGCTGGCCCTGGACCTGAGTTCAAATTTGGCCTCAGACACTTAACACAAAAACTAGCTGTGTGACCTTGGGCAAGTCACTTAACCCCAATTGCCCTCCAAAAAGCAAAAAAAAAAAAAATCAAGAGCCCAAATCTTCAAACTTCAAATTCTCTTTCTAATATATGCTTTGTGGCTTTTGCTTTAACATTCACAATTTTCTCTTTAACTGCATAGTAAAGTCCTGTGTATTTTTAATCCCAGTAGTCCACTAAAGAGGGATGGGTTTTCATTCCCTATAAGGTCAACAGAGCTGGAGGCCAGGGGGAAAGAGGACAGATATTTTAAGAGCTAAAGATGGATTGGTGAAAGTTAGGTCAGGGAATGTTCCCCTGCCACATCTTGGAGACCACAGGCCTATTAATGAATAAAGGCCTTTTTACAGAGAAGTATCTGGAGTTTCGGTATGACTACTGCCTCTCTTCCCTACTAATAGCATGTCTTTATACACCCCCAACCTATGTTCTGGAGGAAGGGGAAGGAACCAATCAACAGAGCAGTGACTCAGAAAAGCAGAGGTGGGGAATGAGGGTTGGGGGAGTGGAGTAGAATCAGAAAAAAAGAAGGTAGTTTCAACTAACTGGTAAAAAAAATTTTTTTCTTGAGTCTCACATATATGCACTTGGACAAATGTTGGATACAGAGTCAAAAGACTTAGATTTTAATCCTCTATCTGTGTGATTGACTGAGATGGGGGTGAGAATGGAGTGGGAAATGGAAGAAGAATGGAAATGGGGATAGACATGGGGGTAGGGATGGGGCTGGCATAGGACCTAGGAAGGAGATTGGGCAAGCCCTCTCACCTGGGAGGCCATGGTCCCTGCTACGTTGCATGTTGAGAGCTGGTAAGTCCAGGCCGATCCTCATAACCTGTTTAAATAACCTATCCCGGATTTCTTCCACCACAATTTGATTCTGTCTGTTCAGTTTGGCTGAGTTGGCCATGAGGCCTCGAAGAATCGGATCAATACCACCTGTGAATTGCAAGACAGTGATATAACTTTAGTTGCTAGTAGTGAGAGAATACCCCCTCTCCCAGTGGGATTGTGGTATGGGCCACCCATATCCCAGATTCACCAAAACTTCCAGAGGAGCTGAGAAGAGGATATAACCAGTTGGGTTTTTTTTCCTAGCAAGTCACCCTAGCCCAAAGAGACCAGACCCTCTGCTAAACTCCCTTCACTCCCCAGTTGTTTGCACCACTCCACTAGGATTTAGCACTGGCCAGGATCTGTGGCATTTCAGCAACTAAATTGTAGGCTCCTTGAGCAAGGGCTAGAACCATGCCTCATATTTCTTAGCAATTTGTTTCCCCATTCTACCTCTCCCCTACCCTCAATACACACACACACACATACACACACACACACACACACACACACACACACACACACACAAGAACCTCTGCTCTAGTCTAATTCTTTCATTTTAGAGATGAGGAAACTGAGGCCCAGAAAAGCGAAGTGGTTTCCCCAAGGTCACACAGCTAGTATGTGGTAGGGGTGGAGTGTGAACCCAAGCCTCTGACTCCAAATTCATTACTACATTTTGAAATGAAAACAGTCTGAGATCCTAGGAGGAAAAGGTCTGTAAGCTATATTTTCCAAGTTAATTCAGCCAGAGAAAACTTTTGGGCTTGACATATATTGATGGTCAAAAGGACCACTCAGCTCAGGTGTTACTTCCTATAGGAAGACTTTGCTAGGCTAATTTAAAAGAAAAACAATAACTAATTTTACTGATCTAGTCATCTAGTGCTTTCTCCTTCCTCAAATTGTCTTGTATTTAATTTCTAGTCACATGTTGTATTCCCCCAGTAGAATGTAGACTTTTCAAGGACAAGGACTAATTTTCCTTTTGTCTTTGCAAGTCTGGTACATGGTACAGTGTTAAGTAAGCATGTTAGTGGATGCTCAATAAGTATTGATTGGATTAGACTGGATTCAGCCATACTCTGGAGCAAAATAGAGGAAATTACATTGATTTTCATAAGTAATAAGAAACATGGTATATTTGCTAGAGGATTGACTTGAGCCAGGAACTCAGGATATAAGTCTCACCTCTGACATACTGGATGTTTGACCCTGGGTAAATGCCTCAGGCAACACTAATATAAGTTGAAAAGTAAATGCTTTGGTAGAGGGGGTCCCTCAGCAGGAGTTTCTTATCCCAAAGGAAATTGATGATGTAGTTTAAAAAAAAAACCAAAAATGGGAAGGCAACATGTTGTTTTGAAAAGAACACTAGATTTTAAAGGAACATTAGAGACTGCGTTTGAATTCTAGCTCTGCTGCTAACCGCCTTGCAGAAGCAGAGGCTCAAAGGGATCTCAGAGCTATCTGTTTCAAACCCGTACCTGTCTGAGAACCCCATCTACAAAATCCCTAACAGGTGGTCCTCCAACCTCTGCCTGAAGAGCACAAATGAAGGGGGCGGGTGTGTCTGCCTTCATGGGCCTCTACTGGAAGAGGCTGGACTAAATCACCACCCAGATCCCTCTTAAATTTGTGATCTTAAGTGTTTGTGACATATATATAAGTTCATATTCAGCATTATTATGAGGGTCTGGCCAATGAGGGCCCAGTTCCCAAGAGTACATATACCATGCTCCATCTCATGTAATCACCCATATGGACCCTCCACTTGCTTCTGGAAGTTTCTGATGACATGAAATAAGGGAACTTGATTCTCCACACATGCAGGTGTTCTATGACTGGATCCTGTTGCTTACTATGTGGTCAAGAGGAGCCTTCGGATTGGCTGCTGAGTTGGAACTGGGTACATGCAAAAGTCATTCATTAATGACACGATTCTCTCTCCCTAGCTACATTCCAGTGAGGAAGATGAAATGTTGTTAGCTTTTCAGGAGGAGAGGTGGTCTGGGCAGGGAGATAAAAGGCTGAGGCCTCTCTCCCTACCTGTCGGCTTGCAGCATTTTGTCCTCCTCCCTGGGATGCAGCCAGACAGAAAGAACAATTTAGCCTTCTGTATAGACTGTATTTGCTCAAAAATCAAGCAACTCCTCTTCACCATGCAATAAACAGATAGGAACACATCACAAAATACTGGTATATATTCTAAAGCAGGCTCCTGAGCTCCATGTTATCACACACTTCTAGTAGCAGGCTTACTACATCCACATGGGGGACGACATAAGACAGAGTGCACTGTGAAAGTTCCTTAGAACTGGCTCCTCATTGGCCAGATCTGTCCCTTTTACACACCATCAGAGCAATAAATATCAGCATCATCCAAATGTTATCCTAGAATCCCATTTATACTATAAAGGACCAGCAGGGCTATATGGAACATAGCTTGGGAAATTTGAAGGGGACTTTAGAGGCCCTCTAGTTCAACCAAGGGCAGCCAGGTGGCACAATGTATGGAGTGCCAGGCCTGGAGTCAGGAAGATTCCTCTTCCTGAGTTCAAATCCAGCCTCAGACACTTACTAGCTGTGTGACCCTGGGGAAGTCACTTAACCTTGTTTGCCTCAGTTTCCTCATCTATAAAATGAGCTGGAGAAGGAAATGGCAAACCACTCCAGTATCTTTGCCAAGAAAACCCCAAATGGGGTCACGAAGAGTTGAACATGACTGAAATGACTCAACAACAGCTGAAAAATGAAGAGGCTGGATGAGAAGGCCTCTCAGGTTGATCTAATTCTGAGTCTGTAATTCTGATATATGACCCAATCTCATTCCTACTGAGTCTTCTTCTTTTTCTCTTACCCTATCAAATGAATATCTTTTCTATAAGGAAGGGAATACAACACTGGGAATCACTGAACTTAGAATCTAGGGATGCTGTTCAGTCATTCCAGTCATGTCTGACTCTTCATGACCCCATTTGGGCTTTTCTTGGCAAAGTTACTGGAGTGGTTTGCCATTTCCTTCTCTGACCTGAGTTCAAATGCTGATCCTGCTGTTTACTTCCTGTGACCTACTTTGGGTATCTCACTTTTCCAGGTCTCATTTTCCTCATCTATAAAGTAAAAGGATGGGATTGGATGGCCTCTAAGGTTCCTTATAGATCTATGATTTCACAGTCCTATTATCCTTTACCCTCCCTCCCATAGCAGAGGGTCCAGGAAACCTGCTTACCTTCCTTTACAACCCGCCAGCTGGCAAAGAAGACTTCACTGAGTGGGACCATAGGGTTGGGCCCAGTAGGGCGATACCTAGCATCCAGGCGGAACATGAAGGGCTGGATGAGGGTGTGGCCATAGCGGAAAGCATTGGTGAAGACATTTGCGATTCGAGGATCTACCGACTCATTATAGCCCCGGTAAGGAGGCAAATACTTCTTCTGAGCTGCTGGCCCCAGCACCAGGGGGAGGTAGTCTCGGTAGGTGATGATCTAAGATGCACAAGAGTTCACTTAGTCCCTTCCTATCCTGCATCCTCTGTTTCCCTAGCAACTCCCATACTTCAGGGTAGTTATAGCTTCTCATCCCTGATGACTCAGAGATGTAGTGAATCCTTGACAGGACAGGAGTTCCTCCCTCAATGATATCTGAGTTTAAGGGATCAGGAGAGTGTCTGTAAAACAATCCCTGAGGAACATTCCCAGATCCCCCTAATGACCTTTCCCCTGAAGGCCTCCAGTAGTATTTTGGACACCTCTTCTAATGCACTAATTATGTATGAGTTTTTATTGGGGTTGTACTAGACAAAGCTGCTTGAGGACAAGGAATGTTATTTACTTCAGCTTTTTATCTTCCCAGGTGTCTAGCATCCATCTCTACACACCTGTATGTAGACCAGTGCTCTACACACAGTAGATGCTTAAATAAATGCTTGTTGGGGCAGCCAGGTAGCACAGCAAGTAAGAGCACCGGCTCCAGTGTTGAGAAGACCTGGAGATCGAATCCCGGGCTCAGACACTTAGCACCCACCCAGAAACACCTGGCTGTGTAACCTTGAGCAAGTTACTTAACCCCAATTGCTTAGGGGCGGCCAGGTGGCTCAGCGAGTAAGAGCACTGGCTCCAGTGTTGGGACGACCTGGAGATCGAATCCCGGGCTCAGACACTCAGCACCACACCCAGAAATAACTGGCCCTGTAACCTTGAGCAAGTTACTTAACCCCAATTGCTTAAAATAAAAAATAAATAAATAAATGCTTGTTAAACTAAATTGAATTGAATTTGTCAAGGAATGGCTTCTAATGTGAAATGGGAAGGCACTGAGTTGCAGCTTGCCCAAGGTCCTTCTAAGTTCTAGTGTGTCAAAGAAATCCTTACTTGGATAAGAGCCCCAACAATTTTCCGTGCTTCCTGGTATAGCTTCTCTCCATCCCATTTGGGGTTCATACTCTTCAGCAATGTGGCCAACCGATTGTGCTCCCGAAGGAAAAGAGTGTGCATGGATGTCAGCTCAGGCATCTCACTGGACCTACTGTCTCCTGGGGAAACCAATAATGCATTGGATTTCAGTCAGTAAAGCACCGCTCTGGTTGTGTACTACCTGTGTGACTCTTTTCTTATATGGACCTTAGTTTCCTCCTCTGTAAAATGGGGAGATTAAATTAGGTGATTTTTAAAGGTCTTTTCTAGCTTTGACATTCAAGGATTCTATAATCTAAAAGGACCCAATTCCCCCAATTGCTAGTCATGTGGCCTCAAGCAAATCACTCACCTCTCTGGACTTCAGTTTTCTCATCTAGAAAATGGAGGACTAGTCAATCTCTAAGTCCTATCACCCTGCCCACCTCTCTGTTCCTACCAACATAGGAGAAACCCATTTCTCCTTAAGCACACAATTTCCTCCCTCTTCTTGGGCCTCATATCTAGAATGCAGTATCCCACCTCTCCCCATGCAAAACCTACCCATTCTCACAGACCCCTCCGAAGCCCCCCTTCCTCCATGAAGTCTATGATGGTCATCCCAACACATGGTAACCTCCATCCCCTCTAAGCACCTGAGTCCCTGGTGCCATCCTCTGGCATTCTTCACTGCCTTGCCCTCTTGAGGATCTGTTCATGAGTTAATGTCTTATCTCCACCATTAGACTTAAGGGTAAAACCTGAGTCTCATTCATAGGTCTCCCACAATGGAAGGCAAGTACTTCTTCCAGAGTAGGTGCTCCATGAATGGGTGGAATAGGGGAAAGGAGAATGGACTGGGAATCAGGGAAGACTTGGAGTCAACCCTTGCCCTTGATCCTTAACTAGCACTATGATCATGGGCAAGTCAGAAAACTTCTTTGAGCCTTAGTTTCCTCATCTATAAAAGGAGGGTGATATTTTAGAGCCTGCCTCATAGTGCTTTTATGAGGATCAAATAGAATAATATATATATATATATATAAAGTGCTTTGTAAACCTGAAATTGCAATATATTAGCTATTCATATTAATTTTCAGCAATCCACAGAACCACATTCTTATTCAGAACTTGCTTTGGGAATGATGGTGGGAAGTTGTATGGAGGCAAGACACTTGGCTTCTTTCCCTGAGATCTAGAGAAACTCAAGGTCACACAGGCAGTAAAGTAGCAGAGCTGAGTTTTGAACCTACGTCCTCTGACTCTATATTCAGTATTCTTTAAACCAGAGGTGTCAAACATGACCACATATGTCTTGAACACCCCTAAGTGACACCAGAACCAGATTAAAATACACTATTTTTATTCACTCATTTCAGTCATGTTCAACTCCTCATGACTCCATTTGGGGTTTTCTTGGCAAAGATATTGGAATGTTTACCATTTCCTTCTCCAGCTTATTTTATAGATGAGGAAACTGAGGCAAACAAGGTTAAGTGACTTGCCCAGGGTCACACAGTTAGTAAATGTCTAAAGTTGGATTTGAACTCATGAAGATGAGTCTTCCTGATTCCAGTCACTGGGCCACCTACAATTGGGAAATATTTAACAAAATAAATAAAAATACAATAGACATAGATAATGTTAATATGTGGTCTTCCAAGTCAATATGCATCTGGCAGGAATCTTTATGAATCATTTAGTGGCCTCTGTTTCTATTTGAGTTTGACCCCATTGCTTTAGACTACATCACTTCTGAGTCTGTTATCCCCTGCATCTTTCCATTCTCTTAGTAGGGAAGCAGCATCATATAGGGAAAGAGCTCTGATTCTACAATCAGAGGATGTGTTTGCTACTATGTGACCCTTGTTGAGTCACAAGCTCCACAAAGGTTAGACTAGATAGTCCCTGGAGTCCCATCCAATTCTAAATCTATTATCTATGTTCTTTAAGTCTCAGGTTTGTTGTTTTTCAGTCATTTCAGTCACGTCCAGCTCTTGGTGGCCCCACTTGGGGTTTTCTTGGCAAAGATACTGGAGTGGTTTGCCACTTCCTTCTCCAGCTCATTTTAAGTTCGTGCTAAATAGAGCCAATGCTAGGATCTCCAAGAGACTAGAGAAAGCCCTTGATGAGGAGACTGCCTCTCCTCACCCAACATCCCAGTAGGATATGACAGATCCCCAGGAGCCAGCAGCCTGGCTTTGGAAGGTAGGAAGGAAATGCAACATAATGAGACTCCCTATAAATGTCTACAATCCAGAGGAAATATAGGTAAATGCCCAGATGAGATCATATTTGAAAAATGCTTAGCACAGTGTCTGGCACATAGTAAGGCTTATATAAATGCTTATCCTTCTTTCTTTCCCCATGATGAGGCAAGACAATATCATGGAAAGCACATTGGATTTAGAGTTCACCAGACATGACTTTGAACCTTGGCTTTTCCACCTGTGTGACCTTTGAAAAAACCCACTTCCCTTCCCTGCAACTCTTTAAAATGAGGAGATTTAACAAGATGTCAGAGAATGGTCTCAGTAAACTACTGCCTAAGGGCCAAATCTGCTGCCTATTTTTGTAGAGCCTGAGCTAAGAATGGTTTTTTACATTTTTAATCACAGTAAAGTTGTATTTAAAATCTTTTTTAAAAAATTATTTAAAAAATCATTCTTAGGGAGCGGCTAGGTGGTACAGTGAATAGAGCACCAATCCTGGAGTCAGGAGGACCTGAGTTCAAATCCGGCCTCAGACACTTAACACAAAAAAACTAGCCGTGTGACCTTGGGCAAGTCACTTAACCCCAATTGCCCTCCAAAAAGCAAAAAAAAAAAAAAATCATTCTTAGATCATGGCTCCATTCAAAAAGACTGCTGTCAATTTTGGCCTGGCCCATAGTTTGCTGATCCCTGGACTCAAAGTTTTATCTCTCAGGTCTCTCCCAGCACTAAATCTCATGGAAATGACTTTGAGAACCCTGTCTGCTCAGTTAAATAATTTTATATGGATCACCCAGGATCTATTCCTTTCTACTGCCTTTTGACTTCATAACATAGTAGGGCCTCAAAAATATTTGTTGATTAATTGATTCTGCCCTCTTCAGTTGGCCATAGTAAGAAAGGGAGGAAAAAGAGGAGGAAATGGCATGATCATAATAATATTAACTAACATTTATTTAGTGCTTACTATGAGCCAGACACCATGCTAAGCACTTTTCCATTAAGAAGTCTCTTTCTGACTGACACCATCCTTTGGCAGCTCTGGTTGCAAGTCTTAAGTCATGAAGGAGAAGCACAACAAATAATATCAAGTTGGAAAGTGAAAAACCACAGATTATCTATAACGCACGCACCCCCATGTTCCCCCAGATAAACACATTCTTTGGAGATGACCCCTGGAGCTGGGATCTCTAGGACAGTGGTTCAGAAGTGAACTCGAAGCCTCCTCCTCCCACCCTTTATCCTCCCACCTGACCTGCCAAGAAACATCGGATTCGAGCAGAGCGGTTGGTGAGCAGACAAGGGTCATCGTGGAGATTGTCAAAGGGCAGGAGGGCCCGCCCATTATCATTGAACTGAGAGTTCACATCCAACAGTCCTAGCTGATTGGAATTGTTCCGGAGGTGGCGAGCGAGGGGGTCCTCACTGCCATACACCATGCTGGCATCCAGGAAGGAAGTGAGTGCGTTGATCTGATTGCGGATGGTGATGTTGCCCTCTGTACAGGCTGGGCAGGAACGGAAGAAGGGGATGCAGTCACTCCTGTTGCGGATCCGGGGGTCATTGGGTGGGATCTGATGAAAAGAGAGGCAGGGCTAAGCTGAGACTCCATTAGAGGCTACCCTCTCTCTGTCCCCAATTAATCAAGCAACAATCAGCAAGCATTTATTAAGCAACCATTCTATGCCAGGCATTGTGCTAGGCACAGAGATGCAAAGACAACAATGAAATACTCCCTGCCCTTAAGGAGTTTACAATCTACCAAAAATTATTACCATCTTGGTTGTTCAGTTTTTCACCTGTTCTCTCCAGGGAAAGGGGCCTAATTATCTTATCCATAGCTGGAAGGAAAGACCCCTTTAACTTCCCCCATCTCTCCTCCCTCTTGTTCTGTGCACCTCCACACACAACCCTCTTCTTTACCATCTCAGAAGATCAGAGCAGGCTTAGCAAATGGGGCAGAAGGAGGAAATTTGAGACCTGAAGGCCATTCTCCCCACATCCAGTCAGGTCATGGTTCTAAGTTTCTCTAAATAAATTTCCTTCCCAAGGGGAGAATTTAAGAAGAAGGGGGATAGATATAGGGAAGAGCAGAAAGGGCTCTCTGTTAGGAAATGGGAAGTTATTGAAGCCTTTTGGAAACCTCTCTTCATTATGAGTCTCTCTTCTTTTCCCTTTCCTCTTTTTCTTAGAGGGAAGAAAAGAGATACAGAAAGGGATGTTGAATGGCACCAGGAAAAAGATATTTGGAAACAAACGAACAGGTTTCAAATTCAGGCATTTACTACCTATGTGACCTTGGGTTAATTACTTAGATACTACAAGTCTCAGTTTCCCCATTTATAAGTGTGGGATTTGGTCCAGACTAAGGGTTCTGAACCATTTTGTGTGTCATCGACCCCTCTGGCAGCCTGGTGAAGCTTATGGACCCCTCCTCAGAATAATATTTTTAAATAATTGAAGGAAATGTTAAATTTCAGCTAGAGGTTAGTGAAAATCAAGATGTAAATTTTCTTTCCATCCAAGTTCATAGATCTCTTGAAATTTATCCAGAGGATCCTTAACCTGTGGAGCCCAAGTTAAGAAATCCTGTTCTCGAAGGTCTTTAATACCCCTTCACAATCTACAAGTTTCCCATTTCCCAGGACAGTACCTTGAGGGGGAAACAAGATGGCTGCTGTTCACAGGTGTGCTCACAGTTCTCGGTCAGGACAGGCTCAGGGGTGAGGTCCAAGTCGTGGTCAATGAATTGGCCCCACTGCATGAACATGAGAGCTCTCTCCTGGTCTTGTGTCAGCTTCTCATTGGGAAAACGGACGATTTGGTTGGAGACTTCTCGGGCCTAGAGTGGAGGATGAAAGAAAGAGGGCAAAGGAGGAAAGAGAGAGAAGATAATGGTGTTGTGGAAAGGAGATAAAGGGCAAAGGTATTAGTGTAGAGGACAGGGTGTGGGGAGAGAGAGCAGGGCAGGTGGGGGATGGGAGGTAAAGGAATACTAGAATGAGAAGAAGCAATGATAGGAAGCAAGTCATCCAATCTTTGACCTCCTGAAAGTCCCTCAGGACTCCCCATTCCCAGGGTTTGGGGATCCCATCAGTATAAACAAGGATCTTTCTGTGGAATGAGAGAGAAGCTGGGCACTAGGTTTATCTGAACTTGGTCTCAGTGGCTATGGAAATGAAGTTACTGGAGCTAATCTCCAGAAGACCCAGAGCCAGATGGCATCTGTCATCCTACCCATCCAATTCTTACCAGAGGAACAGGGAAACCATTTCTCTTTGTCCCTTTTGTCCAGCCAAAAGGGAGAGAGACTCCATCCTCATACTCAGCAGGCAGCCAGCGTACAAAGGCCCTGTTAGATGCGCCTAGGGTGGGCCTCCTCCTGTAATGTGAACAGAAGCAGCTTAGGGAGGCTTAGTTAGGGCAGCCCAGTTATACATCATTGGGTAGGACCTGGGGGTGCTAAAGTGGTCACCCACTGTGGAAAGAGGGGAGCAGGGGAAGGACAGGCTGTCATGATATGATGAGGTCTTGGCTGGCAAGCTCTGGTCTCCCACCTGTTGTTGCATTTTCCTGTGATAGTACGGTACTTGTCCTTGTCATCACACTTTACCCCTACATCCTGGTAGGCACAGCCACTGGCTTTGGACAGTAGCTCCAGCTGGGGAGAGGTCAGTACATCTGACGTGACAAGGAATGAAACTGTGAAAAAGGCTGGGGACACTGGTCTCCCTTCCCTGACCCGATTCCTGCCCACACCCTCACCCTATACCTCCCAGGGATCACTGGGAGGTAGGATGAGGTCAGAAGCCAAGGCAACAAAGTCCTGGGAGGTCTGGGGTCAGTCAGGCTGGCTCAGGAAAATACCTGTGATGTTGAAGGGTCCCCTGCGCCACGACCGAAACTTCCTGTCCAGGAGATTCAAGGCTATGTGCAGGTAATCGGCTGCTCTAGCAGCTGTCCGGGTCCCAGCCACCGGTTGCTTGATGAAGGACATGAGGTCCCTGGCACTTGCTGTCCCACTTCTCATCTTCTGCTTAATTCTACTCAAGGTAGAGGAAGAAAAGAGGGAGAACGCAGGATGAAGAGGGGGAAGAACTGGAAGTAAAGGCTTCCCCAAGTCCCCAGCTCCCTGAGATCTTAGATTTACTGCCAGTCAGGACTTTAGGGGTCATACAGTGCAACCCCTTGATTTTTTGAGGAACCAGACCCAGAGAAATTAAGGTCCTTGCAAAAGGTCATACAAGCATACAGGCAGTAAGTGACAAAGCTGGGATTTGACCCCAGATCCTGTGAGTCCAAATCAGATGCTTTTCACTGCACCTGGTTGCTTCCCCCTAAATAGGTCCTTAACACCATTAGGTGGAGATTTCTCTGAGACCTTTGCAAACATTCATCCAACTAGGCTAGGGGGCATTCTGGACTGAGGCAGAATCACCGCCACCCCCTGCCCCCCAACATTTATGACTCAGAAAAACAGGCCTCTAACTAGACTGTGGACCTTCCCTCCCTCAGTAGGCCTTCCCTATAAGACACTGTTGCAGGGCACGGACCCCACCTTTCTCGCCTCTCCTTATAGGCTTTATCCACCAGTTTCTTGGCTTCCTCCATGCTGCTCAGCACCACAGAATCATCTACCTCCATGAGGCTGGCTGACCAAATATCCAGAGGGAAAAGGGAATCAGGTCACATATCTAGCCCTGTCCAAGAAATGCCACCACCCCACACCTCTGCCCCAATCTAGGGATCTGGTTCTCTGCTTGTACTTGGGACACCATCACCCTCTCTCCCCACCCTAAAAGACCCTAGAGAAGGGGAAGGTCTTTGAGGTCTCCAACTGGCCCCCTTCCCTCCTTAAGGCACCTTGGCCTGGTATCCCCTTCCCCTCTCCTGCCTTACTGAATCCTTCCCCCCAATTCTTTCAGTTACCAGAGGAGGTGCCCACCAACAATGGGGGCAGAATCAGTGCAATCAGGAACCCTGTGAGGGGTAGGAACAGCTTCATCTCTGTAAGAAACACCCCCATCCCACCCCCCACAGGTTGGATTAGAAACCTCACATGCAGCTAAGGAAGCATCACCATAGACTCAGTATAAGACTTTGGGGTTAGGGGAAAGCTGAGAGATCTTCTAATCTAATCACCTCTCCTGACCCTCAACCCTGGCCCCATTTTACAGAACCAGAAAGTGAGGCCCAGAGGGGAGAAGTGACAATCTATTTCCCCCAATTGTTTAGTAGCATAACCAAGACTAGAACCTAGCTCCTTCCCTCCACCCCCATCTCCCCCTTAGTCCACTGGGTGGGAGCTGCCTATATTTTAGTCTATCTTTATATAGCACTTTAAGGTCTGCAGAACACTTGGCATCTCATCTGATCTTCATACGGTTCCAATGAGGTCGGTGCTACTGTTATCCCCATTTTGAGGATGAGCAAATTGAGGTTCAGAGAATTTGTGACTTTCCCAAGGGCACAGAGCTAGTAGACTTCTAAGGCAGGATTGGAACCTAGATCTTACTAATGCAAAGCCAGAGCATTATCCACTACAACATGTGGCCTCTGGACCTTCTTCCTCCACTCTGTCCTTAAAGAGATTAAGAGCCCCAGAACTCACCTCTGATCTTTCGTTCTCCTCCTCTTCCATCCTAAGGAGCCTAGGAAAGAGGTTTTTATATAAGACAAGAGAGGATGGAGATCTTGGGTGGAGTCTGGGGTAGCCCCTCCTCTTGGGGTGGAGCTACAAGCTCCCCCTTTCTTGTTTTCTAAGAGCTGTGAGTCTGCCCTGCCTCCTCATCACCCCTGCCATGCCCCTTTCTGAGCAGGGTCTCCATGCAAATGCCCATCTTTGTTCCAATTTACTCCTAACTCCACATCTGAAGCTCCTACTTACTGTCTCAACCAGGAATTCCTTACTCTCACTCAGACGCCTCCTAGGAACCCCCTTCCAGCTAGAAGTTACCAGCCCCGGTAGCTAAAAGGACGTGGGGGACTGAGTCTTGTTCCTCCTGACCCCCTTGCACAGAACATATGGGTTGCTTCAGTTAACATGGGTCCCTAAGGCATTTGGAGGTGATTCCCCATCTCCCAATAATAAAACTCTGGCCTCAGCCACTCCCAATAATAAAACTCTGGCCTCAGCCACCCAATCAGCCAAACCTGGGGGCTCTTCCCCCTAAGCCCTGCCCTGTGAGCAGGACAATGTTCAGATTTCCAGGAATCCCACTAGGGACTAGAGAAGCTCCACCCCTGAAAACAAGACCTCTGCTGGCATGATGGAATGAGAGACCTTCTGAGTGGAAGGCCTGGGTGTGGAAATAGGGGGTTGGGAAGGCAGCTGTGAGGTCCATTGAATCAGAGAATTACATTGGAAGGGACCTCATCTAACAAACAAATTGCTTTGTCATTGATTTAACTGGGTATTTTCCTGGATTTGTCAGAATAAAATTTATCAAAAGTGAAGAAAGAATTTTAGAGGTTACCCACTCCCTCATTTTACAGATGAGGCAATTGAGTCTCAGGGAAAGGAAGTAACTTGCCCATGGTCACATAGGTAGCAAGGATTCGAATCCACAGCCTTTGGATCCAGATCTGGTGGTGTTCCCACTATACCATGTGGGCTACATTGTCACCACTCCTTCCTACCCTCCTCCTATTCCTCTAACCCCTCACATATGCCCATCCTTCCCCAGATTGCTTACTGACCAGTCTCATTCATATCAATCCCATAATCTTCCTTGACCCTGGCTCCCTCCAACACCTCCCTCTTTTTGCATCTTCTCAGTCTCCTCAACCCTGAATAAGCCTGAAACCATTCCTTTCCATTCCCAAATTCTCAAATCATGAAATATGGGTGGGTTTGCAAGAGGGCACAGACTGTCAGAGAGATGGGTTCCATGAAAAACTTCTCTGTGGCTGGGTAAGGATCCAAACCAAAAACCCTAGCCAGAGGATCCCCCTACACCAGCTGCTTCTGCCCCAAAGGTGGCCTCTCTCTTCTCAACTGGGGAAGAGGACAGCATATTGTCCTGGTGAGAAGGGTAGAAACATGATGGGCAGAGACTGAAGGAGGGCATAGGGAAACTCTGTGCCCTGGGATCCCTTCCAAAAGGCATGGCACAGGGTGGAAAGAGTGGCTCTACAGACTCAGAGACATTGAGTTCAAATCTCACTTGACACTCTCTAGCTGCATGACTTTGAGTAAGTCATTTAATATGCCTAGGTCTCACTTTTCCTCGACTATCAAAAGAGGGCAAACTTGGCCTCAGAGGTCCCTGACAGTTCTGGATTTGTGACCCTATTACCCTGGCCAAGAGCTCCTTCTAATCTTCAATGGTGTAGAAATGTTGGGCATTGGTATGAGGAGGGAGGGATCCAGAATTGTGTTCCCCACTCCTTCTAAACCCCATGGTTTAACCTAGCTCCACAACCTCACATACATGGGCTCCCCCGGGCAAAATTCTCTTACCCTCTCTGGGACTCAGTTTCCTCATCTGTAAAATAAAACAGTTGTGCTCCTTCTCTAGCTCAGCCCCCATAAGCTGCCTCCATCACCATTCCATAAGGAGACCCAATAAGGTTCTAACAGGACCTGTGTATGCTGGTTACCTGCTGAGTTATGAGGATAGCATATAGCATATCTATCCCCTTCAGGTGGACAAAATGGACAAAGAGAAACAGCTTCTCTGTTCCTCTGATAAGAATGGTGTAGGAAAGGTGATGAAGATGTCACCTGGCTTTGGTTCTCTTGGAGACTGACCCCAAAACCCTTATCTCCATCTGCTCAGCTCTTCCACACGAGGTTGCTGTCCAACCCCTTTGTATGAGATACTGGGCCACAGGACTATGCTTCATGAAGTTTGGAATGAGGGACAGAGGCACTGTGTCTCCCAGAAACTCTTTGCTACAGGTGAAATCAGATTGCAGTGAGCCTCTGGGTAGCTCTGAATGGGAAAGAGTCAGTGGGGAAGAGAAGGGGAAGAGAAGCCAGCTAATCTGCCCTGCTCATGGTAGTGATGTGCATAGGGGGAATTGATGGGGCAGCTTTATATTTATATATTTCTTAAATATTTCTTAGCCAGGCAGGGAAGTCGCCATCACAACCTGGCTTATTGCCTACTAGTTCCCTTCACATGCACTGTTTCCAGTTGATCTTTACACATCACTTTCTATCTCCTACCTTCACATCTTTGCACAGGCTGTTCCCCCTGCCTGGAATGCCCTCCTATCTCATCTTTGCTTCTTGGAATCTCTAGCTTTCTTCGAAGCTCAATTCAAACATCACCTTTTATGCAAAGTCTCCCCTTAGTCTCCCCAGTTGCTAGTACCATCCCTTTTTTCCTTTGTATCTATTTGTCTGTGTACATATGCCTGCCACCTCCCATCCCACACCCAAGAATGTAAAAAGCTCTTTGAGAGCAAAGACTGTCTTCATATCCCCAAAGAATAGAACATAGTAGGATGATAGAGCTTGAGCTGGAAGGACCCTCAGAGATCACCTAGTCCAGCCTCCTTACTTTACACATGAGGAAACTGAGGTCCAGAGAGCTTAAGTGACTTTCCTCAGGTGATACAGGTAATCAATTGAGATTTGAGCCCAGGTTTTCTGATTTCAGAGCCAGGGTTCTTTCCACTGTACCACACTGCCTCCTAGGTGCTTAGCTCAGCCTGGCCAAGCTTTCAATATGAGCTAATAAGGCAGGAAGTCTGGCCTGAGACGGTTAGGCACCCACAGGAAGGGATCTGGGGCCTGGGGGTTTCAAGGACTACCTTGGACTTCCTCTCTCCTTCTCCACCCAGTCCTCCCCCAACCACCCCAGCTTTCTGGGATAGGGCAGGCTCACTCAGCAGGAGAGTGGATTTTCAGGAACCTGACAAGAGTGTAATGAATGCTGATTGTGGTGATCAGTAAGCAAAAGCTTTCATTTGGCAAGCACTTCATACCTTACAAAGCTCAGCCATTTTCATTCTCTCCTTTGAAACTCACCACAATCCTATTAGATAATAAAGTATTATGATTTTCATTTTACAGGCAAAGAAACTGAGGCTCAGGAAAAATAAGTGATTTGACCAAGACCACACAGTTTGTAGGTGAAGCCAGAATAGAAACGCAGGTCCCCCTCAGAAACATGATCAGTGTATTTTAAATTATAGGAGGTAGGGTTTAAATCAAAGTTGAGGAAGAACTTCCTTTAGGGAATAAGACTCAGAAAAGGAAGAGAAGAAATAATAAGAAGAGAATCTTAACCCCCCTCCCCAGAGATCCTTGAGAGCAGAAGGTTCACTCCCTAGCCTAAGCAGGGATAGGGAGAAGCCACCTGTATGGAGGTCAGAAAATGGCACTGTGGCTAGTGCAGATAGACCCAGAGTGAGGAAATGACTTACCATCTCTCTCAGGCCTTGAAAGAACAGGAAACTTGACCCCTCCCAGTGTTCCCCAAACTGTTGGTCTATCCATCAATTCTCCTGTCTCCATCAATTAAAGGACAGATACACACTCTCACATACACACACACAAACTGTTTTTCTCCCCATATCTCTCCTGTCATGGTTACTCCACTAGCCTCAGTTGTCTGATCACAAAATTGAGAAAGGGTAGTGAAGAAAATAAGGCACGTATGACAATACCCAGAAGGCCTTTGTGATGTGTGAAAACATCCCTATGAACAGATTGGGATCCAGTGGATTAGGAATCAAGTTTTCTAGTCTTAATTTTACCTCTGACTTACTTTGTGACTTTGGATAAGTCAAGATGAGAAGGGACTCTAAAATGGCACCTTCAATTCTAAATTCTTCACTTCAGAAACTAAGAATGTATAATGTACATAGCATTGAAGATGCAAAGATGAAAACAACATAATCCTTGCCCTCAGGGAGTTACCATCTAACACCAGGGATAACACAAAATTAAAGAAGTGATCCAGGAAAAATGAATTATTATTCATTGTTTATCTACTTGGTTTTTCCTCTGAAGATCACGGGTCAAACTTTGTTGAGTGTGCATTTATCTCATTAAGAAGATTAGAGTGTTCTAGGGCTTGGTGCAACCAACATAATGTCATTCCCAAACAGGAGCACCTAGAGGATGTCACCATCTATAGGGAATCCCTTTTCCACTTGAACTCTGTATTAAAAAGTCTAGCACTGAAGAATGTACATAATAGCAGAGTACTTTCTCATTTTTTTTTTGCTTTTTTGGAGGGGGGGGAGGCAGGGCAATTGGGGTTAAGTGACTTGCGCAAGATCACACAGCTAGTAAGTGTTAAGTATCTGAGGTCGGATTTGAACTCAGGTCTTCCTGACTTCAGGGCCGGTACTCTATTCACTGCGCCACCTAGTAGCCCCTACTTTCTCAATTTTAAAAAATGTAACAAGTATTTATTAAGTGCCTATTATGTGCCAGGCACTGTGCTAAATGCTTTACAAATATTATCTCATTTTATCCCAACAACTACCCTGGGATGTCAGTGCTATGATTGCACCCATTTTATAGATGAGGAAACTGAAGTAGACCGAGGTTAAGTGACTTACCCAGGGTCACATCACTTGTAAGTGTCTGAGGTCAGATTTGAAGTAAAGTCTTCCTGGCTCCAAGTCCACCATACCACCTAGATGCCAAGCTGTTAAGTTTGTCATTGTGCTTTGTGCCTTGCTTGATATTGATGATCAGATAATAAATTACCTAATAAATTGTCTTTGTTGTTATATCCATCAAGGTACCTGATACTTTTTTGGAGGGGGGAAGACAAGGCAATTAGGGTTGAGTGACTTGCCCAAGGTCATACATCTAGTAAGTGTATGAAATGTCTGAGGTCAGACTTGAACTCAGGTCCTCCTAACTTCAGGGCCAGTGCTTTCTGATACTATTTTAACATATACCTGGAAAATATCTTGTTAGAGGAGATTGTCTCCTAAGTCAAATGCTTTTTTATAATAAACAAAGAATTCAACAGTGGGATATAATATTCTTTGCATCTTTCTGTTGATTGTGTAAGTGGAAGTATGGTAGAAAACTGTTTGTTAAACCCTACCTGTCCCCTCTTTATATTGTCATCAAATATAGGAGGATATACTCCAAGAATCAATGAAAAAAATGTAAGGGAAGGTGTTCTAGCAGTACCAGGTCTCAGATTGTATTACAAAGCAGAAATCATGAAAACAATTTGGTACCAGTTCAGAAACAGAGTGGTGGATCAGTGGAATAGATTAGGTACACAATACCTATTGTGTATTGAATATTAAAATACTAGTAATCTAGTGTTTGATAAACCCAAAGATCAAAATTTGGGGGACAAGAACTCATTATCTGACAAAAATTGCTGGAGAAACTAGAAAGTGGTTTGTCAGAAACTAGGTATAAACCATCTCACACCACATACCAAGATAAGGTCAATATGGGTGCATGGTTTAGACATTAAGTGTGGATATCAAACAAATCAGGGGAATATGGAAAATTTCACCTGTCAGATCTATGGATAAGGGAAGAATTTATGACCAAAAGCTAGAGAGAATCACAGAAAGTAAAATGGATAGTTTCCATTACATTAAATTTAAAAGGTTTTGCACAAACAAAAGCAATATAGTCAAGATTAGAAGAAAATAAGGAAACTGGGAAATAATTTTACAGCAAGCTTCTCTGATAAAGGTCTCATTTTTCAAGCATATATAGAACTCAGTCGAATTTATAAGAATACAAACCATTCCCCAACTGATAAATGGTCAAAGCAATTTTCAGAAGAAATCAAAACTATTTATAGTCATATAAAAAAAGTTCTAAATCACTAGTGATGAAAGAAATGCAAACTGAAACAACTCTGAGGAACCACCTTACCCCTATCAGATTAGCTAATATGACAGAAAAGGAAAATGACAAATGTTGGAAGGGAAACAGAAAAACAGGAATATTGATGCACTGTTGGTGGAGTTGTGAACTGATACAACCATTCTGGAGAGCAATTTGGAACTATGGCCAAAGAGCTATTAATTTTTTATTTAAAAAAGCTATACTCTTTGACCCAATAATACCATTACTAGGTCTGTATCCCAAAGAGACTAAAGAAAAAGGAAAAAAAATTGTATGTACAAAAATATTTATAACAGCTCTTTTGTGGTAGCAAAGAATTAGAAATTGAGGGGATGCCCATCAATTGGGGAATGACTAGAGAAGTTGTGGTATGTGATTGTGATGAATACGATTGTACTATAAGAAATGATGAACAGGATGGTTTGAGGACAAACCTAGGAAGATTTTTACGAATGGTACAAAGTGTAGTGAGCAGAGCCAGAAGTACACAGAGTTTATAGAAACAGCAATATTATAACAAAGATCAATCATGAATGACAGCTATTCTGAATTAATTCTAATGAATTCTTTTGTCCTCAGGGACAAAAGAAAGAGGAAAATATGCTTCAATCTGCATTCTGAGTCCATCAGCTGTCTATCTGTAGATGTATAGTATGTTTCATCATGATCTTTTAAGAATTTAGAATAGACATCGGTCATTGTGATGATCAGAGTTACTGAGTCTTTGCTTATCTTTTCAATATTTCTCCTTAATATGTAGATTGTTCTGATTCTGCTCACCTTAGCAAGTATCAATTCATACAGGTTTTTCTAGGTTTTTTCTGAAGGCATCACCAAACACAACTTGTTTAGCCATTCCCCAATTGATGGGCATCCCCTCAGTTTCCAATTCCTTGCCACCATAAAAATATTTTTTATATATGCTATAAATATTTTTGTATGTGCAGGTCCTTTTGCTTTTTTAAAAAAATCTCTTTGGAGTACAGACCTAGTAATGGTATTGCTGGGTCAAATGGTATGCAGTTTTATAGACTCCTGGGCATAGTTCCAAATTGTTCTTCAGAACAGTTGAACCAGCCCACAGATCCATCAACAATGTATTAGCATACCTATTTTTCCAACACCCCCCCCCCTTCCCCAGCACTCATTTTCCTATTCTGTTACATTAGTCAATCTGATGGGTGTGAAGTGGTACCTCAGAATTGTTTTAATTTGCATTTTTCATGACAATTGATAGCTTTGATTTCTTCTTCTGAAAACTGCCTCTTCATATTCTCTAAACATTTATCAATTAGTGAGTAGTTCTCATTCTCCTAGATTTGATTCAGTTCCTTATGTATTTAAGAAATTAGACCTTTATCAGAGAAATTTGCTGCAAAGTTTTTTTCCCCAGCTTCCTGCTTTTCTTCCAGTTTTGGCTTCATTGGTTTTGTTTGTGCAAATCATTATAATTTTATGTAATCAAAAATTATATATATTTACCTGCGGTAAACCTCTCTGTCTCTTGTTTGCTTGTGAATTCTTCCCCTATTTATAGATGTGACAGGGAATTTCTTCCATGCTTCATTATTTTGCTTATGAAATCCTCTGTAATGTTTAAATAATGTACCTATTTTGATCTTATCTTGGTACACAGCAAGAGATGTTGGTCTATGCCTAGTTTCTCCCAGACTTCTTTCTAATTTTTCCAACAGTTTTTGTGAAGTAGCAAGTTCTTATCCCAATAGCTGGAATCTCTGAGGCTTATCACACACAAGGTTATATGCTCATTTGCTCTGTATGTTATATGTTTAACTGGTCCCATTGATCATTCGCTCTTTTTCTTATCCAGTACCAAATTGTTTTGATGATTTCAGCTTTGTAGTGTAGTTTGAGATCTGGTGCTAATAGGCCCCCTTCCTTCACATTTTAAAAACTGATTCCCTTGATATTCTTGACCTATCATTCCTCTGGATTAATTTTGTAATTATTTTTCTAGTTCTATGAAAGAATTATTTGGTAGTTGTATTTGGTATGGCACTGAATAAGCAAATTAATTTAGATCACATTGTCATATTTTATCATATTACCCTGGCCTACCCACAAGTAATTAATATTTCTCTCCAATTATTTAGAGCAGTCTTTATTTGATTGAAGAGTATTTGTAATCATGTTCATATTCTTCTCCTGTGTGTCTTGGCAGGTAAACTCCCAAGTTTATTTTTTACTGCCTGCCGTTATTTTAAGTGGAATTTTTCTCTTTCTCTTCCTGATGGGTTTTGTTGGTAATATATCGACATGCCAATGATCTGTGTGGGTTTATTTTACATCCTGCAACTTTACCGAAGTTGTTCATTACTTCAATGAGTTTTTAGTTAACTCTCTGGGGTTCTCTAAATAAACCATCATGGTGATAGTTTTGGTTCTTCACTGACTAAATTTTTCTTTCAATTTCTTTTTCTTGTCTTGTTGCTATAGCTACCATTTCTAGGACAATATTGAATAATAACAGTGATAATGTGCATCCTTGCTTCACCTCTGACCTTATTGGAAAGGCTTCTAGTTTATCCTGACTACAGATAATATTGTTCTTCATTTTATGTATTACTTACATACTACTTTTAAGAAAAGTTCCATTTATTCCTGTGTTTTCTAGTGTTTTTAATAGGAATGGATGATGTATTTTGTCAAAAGCCTTTTCTGAATCTAATGAAATAATCATATGATTTTGTTGTTTTTGTTATTTGTATAATCAATTATGCTTTTAATTTTCCTAATATTGAACTACTCCTGCCTTCTTGGCTATGATCTCTAAATTTTTTAAGCTTTCAACACATTAAATCTAACTCTAAAATTTCTTCTCAACTCCTAAGCTTTTTTCAATAGTTTCCTTAAATAGGTCAGGTTGGAGTGGATGTAATTGCCTACAATAATATATCCTGCCTTTTGAATCCATAGTAATAGATGTAATAACAATAGCAAGACTTTGTATAGTGCTTTAAGTTTGGTAAATATTATTTCACTGGAATCAAATAGCCTTGTTAGGTACTATTTTTATCCACATTTTACCGATAAGAAAACTGAGGCACATAGAAGTTAGGTGACTTGTTCAAGATTGCATAGCTATTAAGTGTCTGAAGTAGGATTGGAACTCAATATTCCTTATCCCAAGTCCACATTTTATCTGGTGAGTCAACTAGCTACCTCCATAAACCAATGAAATCACAGGTCTGGTCCAAAAAGAATGTGTTTCATAAGTCATATGACCAAAAATTAATTATTTAAAGGCCATTTTTTCTGGTCTCAGGAAGGCTCAAGGAAGGATAAAGAGAGAATCATCCCTCTCTGAGAATTGTACTTTGAACTTAATGCTCGATATATATAAAGTCCATTAACCAGGAAATATTCCTCAGCAATCTCTGAAGTTGCTGAGTTTCATTTAGTTGGATATTCCTTGGATGGCAACCACAGTCTATTGCCAGGACCATACTTTTCTAGCTTGGTAGAACCTGCTCTCCACTGGAACAGACTTCCAGAACCCAGAGTTCTAGAATTTGTAATTTCACTTCTTCCTTTTAGAGTGTGTCAACACAGGGCAAGAAGGAGAGGACAAAGTTTATCTAGTAATGACAGCAGTGGCAGGAGAGCAAGGAACAGATCAGTAGTCATTAGGAGCAATAAAGTTTAGATAATAATGAAGCTAGGCATGATTGTGTACACCCATTACCACCACTACTCAGGGAGGCTGAGATTGGTGGTCTACCTGAGCTCGAAAACTGCAGTCAGGCTAATGCAGATCAGGTGCCTGCACTAAACTGTCACAAATATGGTGAGCCCCAGTATAAAGAACAGTAAAAGTAAAAGTAAAGACCAGGCTACCTAAGGAGGAGTGAACTGGCCCTGGTTGGAAATAAGCAGGTCAAATCAAGCATCAGTGAGATCAGGGATGTGGGTAGCTACTATACTACCAACCTGGATGAGACAGAGATGCAGACTCCAGAAAATCAAAAAGAAAAAAATGGAAAACCTGGAAAACTGACTCGGGTCTGCAAAGTCTAAGGCTCTGAATCATTAGCTCTTTCATTGCACTCCTTTCTCCCACATATATTTTCCCAGTCATGGGACCTTAGATCTGGAAGGCACTTCAGAGGCCACATAGTCCAACCCTCATTTTATCAGTTAGGAAACCAAGTCTCAGGTACCTTGAGTGACCTGCCCAAAGTTACAGAGTTGGTGAGTCAAACGTGGGATTTGAACATCGGATTACTAGTCCTCTGACTACTGAGCTAGGTTTCCTTCTACTCAAAAGTTAACTCATTCCCCCCAGGACAACATGACTTCTGGATGGCAATACTGCGATTTCTAGAGTCATTTTCCACCAGAGCAGCCTTACTTCAGTTGAGGGATCTGAGATTAGCCAGCACCCTGCTGACCCAGTCCTCCTCCCTCACGGATGCCAGCCCATCTGCCTTTTGGCCTAACAGCCTTCACTAGAGGTGATTTCAACACATTAAGTCTTTCTAAATCCTCTCTGGAGAAGAGTTCAGTTAGGATTACACACAGTTTCCTGGGGGGATTTCATGCACCTGGAGCATGGGGGAGCAGGGGTTACAACTGAGCCCACCACCGCCATGGAGGAAGGGAACAAAGGGAGATTGAGGCTCCAGCTTTAGTCTTCCTCCTCTCCTTTTTCTTCCCCCTGTTTTCTCAATACCTCTCCCCCTGCCCCAAGTTATCTTGCCAGACTTTGTGGAAAGAGCAGGAGATAAGGTGTTAAAAGACCTGAACTCGAATTCCAGCTTTGCTGCTTTCTACTGTGACCCTAAGCAAGTCACTTCACTTGTATGAGGCTCAGTTTCCTCATCTAGAGAATAAGGTTTGGAAAATTACTACAGTAATGAAAAGGGGGGAAAGCAACATCATCATCAACAACAAAAACATGTAACAGAGCATTGTGCAATTATAATGACCAAGCCTGGCTTAAGAGGACAGATGAAAAAATGTACCATCCTCCTTTATCTGCAGAGCTGGTGGAAACTATGGATATGGAACATCGCATGCTCTGTCAGACTCTCTTGATGTGTTGGTTAGCTTTGCTGAACTGCTTTCTTTCCTCTCTTTTTTATTCTTTGATATAAAAGCTCTCTGGGAAGGGATATATTTGGAAATGGTGGGGGGGGAGAAATGATGATGTAAGAACAAAAGATATCAAAGAGAATTTTTAAAATAAATTTAAAAGTGAAAACGAGGTGGTTGGACTAGTTTGGGGTTCTTAATTTTTTGTGTCATGGACTCCCTCCCTCCCCCCCTTGGCAAAATCTATGGACTGCACAGAAGAATGCTTTTCTTTTCTTTTTTCTTTTTTGGAGGACAGTTGGGGTTAAGTGACTTGCTCAAAGTCACACAGTTAGTAAGTGTGTCAAGCGTCTGGGGTCGGATTTGAACTCAGGTCCTCCTGACTCCAGGGCTGGTGCTCTATTCACTGTGCCACCTAGCCGCCCCAGAAGAATGTTTCTAAATAATTTAAGGAAATACTAAATTTTAAAGGTTAGTGAAAATAAAGATGTAATTCTTCCCCCTCCCCAAGTTCACTGACCCCATGAAACCTGTCCACAGACTCCCAAGGATCCCAAGTTAAGAATCCTTCATTTCTTCCATCTCTAAGCACTGTGAACCCAAGGACCTCAACAAGCCATCTTGTCTCATCCAGGGACCCACCATTTGACCACATGAGTATCCTTCCCAGTCACTTCTCTAGCTCTCTACAGCCTGACTGTAATGTTACCCCAAGGTCAAATCATGGAACTGAATGGAGGGAGGGAGGGAGGGAACTCACCTAAGAGAAAGGACCCAAGTGAAAATTTCTCATTCACCCCCTTCCAGGGTTCCAGGGAAAATGATCCAGTTCTTTCAGGCAGACCCAGGACAACAAGGTTCCAAGTCTAGATGCCTGGAGTTTAAACTCCCTGATCCAACTTAAATACTTCAAGGGACTTCGATTTTTGTCAGAGAATTAAGTCCCTCCACCAACTCAGATTGCAATTCATCAGGTCTCTTCAAAAGTTGTGGTGATGGAGAAATACAGGGGGAATTCTAGGCAATATGAAATCAAGTAATATCAATAAAGTCTATTTTTTAAAGAGTAGCTGTGGCTGAAAAATTCATTGTCCTATAGCCAATCTGGTGATGAGAACTGCTCAGAACTGACCACTAGAGTTAGTCCTTAGGTAGTGAGCTCACCGTCTGTCTGAGGGCTATAGTCTAGGCTTTTCCTGGGGAGGACCGGCTAAGGCTTATGCTCTACCGCATAGCTATCAAGAACCCAAGGTCACTTCCATTTGACTCCAGAGAAAGACTTCAGGAGAAGTCAACCAACTTGAGGAGATTAAATTCTCCATTCCCCTCCCCAAGCTGAATCTGGTAAAGGTTTTGTGAAAATAGACTTTATTATAATAAAATGTCTTTTTAAACAATTTCATACACAAACACACTCACCCCTTACTGTGACCCAGGGACAGCATGGGTTAGTGGAGGTGGGCATGGAGGTGATCAATCAACCAACCTCCCAACACATGTGAAGAAGCATGCAGAGAGGTCCACCTGGCTGTCTAGGGTCAAATGGAGGAAGGGATGGAACACTATGGAGTTGGAGGGATGGAGGGGATGGGACCCCTGTTGCGTTCTGAACATGACATGTATGAAAATAAGTGCAGAATTGTCCTTGCCCCATCCCCATGCCCAAACTGTCACCTAGAGAGGTTAGAGATGGTTCAGAAGAGAAATCAAATCTAATGATGCAAATAAGGCAAACTCAACCCCTGACCTCTAACCCCCAACCCTTGGCCTGCTAGGGGAGTGGAAAACTGGCAGGTGGTATGGGGGAGGCTGAGGTGGTCCTGTTTGGGGGGAGGGTCGAGGTGTGGGACACGCTTTGGCATGACCTTTCTCCTTGGGGGACTTGGGAGGGGGGTTTTGGGAGGGGAGAAGGAAGCAAGATGGAGCTGGAGTTACTACAGAGGCACAGCTGCTTATATACATATTTACAGGGATTCCACACGCCCTCTGAGAGGGCCATGGGGGTTGGGTATGAGGGAGGGGACACAGGGAGACTTCAGTGCAAACTTTTTTCCCTTAAGGGAGGGAAGACATGGGACCTAGGGGAACATAAGGATGTTAAGAGGGAGTCTAGAGAGCTGCTCCTTCTGCCCTCCCCCCTCCAAACACCCAGAGTCCCAGATCTTAAGGTGGTGGAGGGTAGGGATTACCATAGTTAATTTCCATCCAGGTATCACAGCACCAGTGATGTCCAGAAAGCAGTCCAAGGAACAAGAGCCCAGATCCACCATGGTTTCCACCCCCATAGGTCCCTAGGCAAAAGATCCTTGTTAGGTTAGGGGGCTCTTTCAGGATCATTTGAGAAAGACCAGGCAGAGGCAGGGAGATAGGGAGCTGGTCAGTCTTAGTCCTGTCTGCCAGGCATAAATGACTGTGTTCACTCTTTCTTCCCCGAGCTCAGTTTTCGAAGGAGGTGCTTCCCTTTGGAGATGAGGCCCCGCATCTTCTTGGCTGGAGCCAGTGATTCCCCCGACTTGGCCTTAAGAGTGCTCCCAGGCCTAAGAGAATGGGGGTATGGCAGGGGTCCAGTCAGATCCTGGGCAGGGGAAGACTGGAGCTGGGGAGTTATGAGAAGAAGAGTAGAAAATGAATTAGGTACCTTTCCTTAGCTATCCCTGCCACCCCTACTCCCAACCCCCTAATGACCCCCATCACATTCCATCCCTTACTGGGTCTGACTGCCTAGGCCAGATCCCTCCCACCCCAAATCTATCTGAAGAGGAGGTAAAAATCAGGTTGGGAGAGAAGAGAGTCCTGGATCCTCAGTTCTGTCCCTTTTCCTTGTGACTTTGAAGCAGCTGACTTCCCCTTCTTCCTCAGCTTTTTCCTCCATGATACTAAAATCTCTAATGCCTGCTTTGCCATTTTACTAAGCTGGTCCTGGGATCATATGCCATGCCACCCTAATCTTTCCCATCCTTGAGAGAGCCGAGGCAGGGAAATTGTCCCAACTGGGAAAAAAATCCTACACAAGTGCCCTAGGGTCTCTCTATGACAGAGGAGTCTCCAAGAAAAACCTCTCTCCCTTGCCCAAAGAACATGGCCTGGAGACTGAGAGGACCGAGGCAGAATGGTTCCAGTCCCAAAAGACAACAGGAGAGACTAGCTTACCACAAGTTTGAGGGGTTATTTTGCTCCTCAAATCGGTAACTGAGGGGTCTTTGAAATAACCAGGGATTTCCAAATTGGACTCTTCCCAAGAGGGAAAGACTATATCAGGTCATTCAATCCAGTCCCCCAAGCAGGGTAGAGCTACTCTTAATTCAGTTCTCTGATACTTAAAACTTTACTTATCTCTCATCTGTTAACTTTCCCCCCCTAAATTTGTTCTCTTCTTCTATAACATTAGCCATGTATCTCTTGCCTCATCCCTTGTAGATAGAATTCATAAGAGGTACATGGAGAGGAGAGAGAACAGAGGAAATGACAAATCTGGCATAGACACACAAACACACACACACACACGTACAACCTCGCAAAAAGGAAGAATGGATTCAGAGGATTTGGATTTAAATTCCATTTCTGTTACTTGCTACCAGTGTGACCTTGGGCTTAACTGCTCTGAGTCTCAGTTTCCCCAGATGTATGTAAAGTTAGGGTGTTGGCCTAGATGTTCTCTGCAGTCTCTTCTAGCTCTAAACCTGTGATCCTTTGATCTACCCTCTGGCTTTTTTCCAGCATGTGGCACTGCCTTACCAGCCCTCCCCCCAGCCCTGGATTCCGCCAGTCCCCCTGGGTCCCTTCACTCTTCTCTCCTTCAAACTCATCCTCATTGCTTCATCATTGCTTCAGTTTTCTTCCTTGCATCATCTATACCCACCACCCCAAATAAACACAGTCCAAAACACATCTCCACCCCAACATTTGACCTGACCCCAGCTCCCCCCACCACCCCACGCTCCCATGGCATTATGACCCCTGGACAGTGTGACATATGGAATAGGAGCTAATACCAGAGTCTATGGGTCACCCAACTCAAACTAGGTATGCTAGGAAGCCAACTCTCAATTACCCAGAGGTAGATCAACTCATCTGAGACCACTCAGGCTCTTTGCTTCTCCCCCTTCCTGCTTCGCTATAAGTGGAAGGGGGAATAGGAGAATACTGCTAGGGAAATTAAATGAAAGGCAGAAACAAATTGCAATGAAAGAGAATATACAGTCAGGCAAGGCTCCTGCATCTTGGCCCAACGGGTGTTGGACAATAAGTAAGGAATATAACATACATTGTCACAACCAGCCAACATGTTGATTTGTTTATGCTTAACTGTACTCCATAGTTAGTTAGAAGGGAGGGTACTATTTGTGAGCATGGGTGAGAGGGGAATAAAATCAATGGGCATCAATATTTAGATTTTTTAAAAGGACAGTTAATTTCTATGTATTTATATCTATGTATATACGTACATATGTATGTATGTGTATATGTGTGTATATATACATACATATGTATATATATATACATATATGCGTGTGTGCGTGTGTGTGTGTATAAAACTCAAGGAATCCTGGACTAAGGTGAGGCAGAAGTAAACCCTCTAGGCTGAGAGTCTTTGGGGTTATACATGTATCTAAATTGCTCAGTGTCTCCCTCAGGATTGAGAGTTGGCTATTAAATAAGTTCAATCATTTTAACCAGCTATTATGTTAAAATGATATTGCTAATGAGAATGGTATCTGTGACTGGGGAGATGATGTTGCTATAAATGGTATTTCTCAATCTTCTAATTATTTATTATCAAGCACATTGTTATAATACCAGAATCCTATATGACAAAATGCTCTTGATGCAGGATGTCATCATATATTATGTCATATATGTGATGCTATAATGCATGATTAATTACATAATATGGGATGTAATAAACTATGACCACTTATGAGATAGGCTATTACTACCAATAATCATGAGCAGACTGGGGATTGAAAATATACTATACTGATCTAGGGGAGCTATTCTATTTGGATGAAAGAGGCTAGGGGCTGGTGAAGAGGAGGTGGGAAGCTAGGTATCTGGAAAGGCACATGGAATGGTGGGAGATTGGGGGAGATGGGCTTGTTCCCCCACTTACATGTCACTCTACATATCTATCTCCTTCTAGCACTGGACTCTTCTCTTCCTCATTCTCTGAAGAGCAGAGAATAAACAGAGGTAGTGGGTTACTGACAGACACACAGACCCACCCCACCCAGCTCTGGGCTGGTCCTGATTTGTACATCATGTCCTTCACCTACTTCTTCAGCTTCATGTAGCTAGTGCTATACCCCAGAAAAGCAGGAGTTGCCCCATGGAAGTAAGGGGGAGAATACAGGGGCCTGCTGGACAGGATGCTAAAGCAGGTACCCTCTCACTCAAAGGGCCCCCTTCCCAGGCCCTAGGGAACAGAGTGAAGATCTTACCAGATCTTTCTCCTGAGGAAGGCCAGCTCAACAGAATGGGCAGCACTCTGAGAACAGTCTATAGAGGGTAAGCTGCCATAGGGACATGAGCCCAACCTACCCTCCTCCCACAGTGGACTCTGTCTGACTTTCTGCAACCCTCAGCACCTACTAATCTGACCTTCACCTTTGGCCAGTGCCCAAGGGGGAGTGAGTGATGATTGGTCCCAGAGATCTGGAGAGCCCGATTCTCATGTGGATGACTAGGATATCTAAGGATTCACTCTCCGCTTTATTAGTTACCCAGACTCCTTATTACCATCTCTTCCAATTCATTGGTCATGTATAACACAATAGTTTCTGCCCCAGATATTGGGGTCAGGCTCTCGACCCTGGAAGAGGTTAAAACGTTCAGGTTTCAGACTATCCAGGGCTCTGATCATTCAGCCTTGTGATAGCAGACTGTGGTCTGGGGCTAGTCTCTTCCTGCCCCAACCATTGTGGTACAGTCCCAACCTTCCCTTAGGTTTCAACCATCCTTTCCCCACTACTACCCTTGACTACCCTGTCTCCATCTATATATCTAAGGGGAGATAGAGAAGGATGATATACTGGTTCTGTGCTCACCTGGCTCTCAGCTGTAAGGACTCCAGCATCCTTTTCTTTAGGTAGCCCAGCTGCCCTCCTGTCCTCACCAGAGACTATCCCCTCCAGAAAATTGGATGGGACAAGTCCCCTTTGTCCATTCAGCTCTCCCTGTGGAAAAGACACCAATGATGTTGCGGGGGAGAGTCATGCACTGTATTAGGGAACCTCCTCTCCCACTGGACTACATTTCTGAGACCCCTTTCTACCCCATAAATCTCTCTCCCCTTTAACCAAGTTCCCCTGGGGACACTATCAGTAAAGTACTTCTGGAGGGAAATGTGAGTCTAAAGCTAGGCTTCTCCTGCTCTGCCCCTCCCAGTTTTCAGGGACCCCCCTCCTTTCCCTGATATTTTCCCCTGCCTCATGTCCAACCCTGAAGGATCCAGAAACTAAGGAGCAGAGAGAGACAAAATCCTTATCTGCCACCCCTCACATAGTAGAAGCCATCATCATCCATGGCCCCGAACACTGTGATGACATCCCCAGCTTTGAAGGACAGCTCGGCCTGTAGAGGGAGATGCCCAGGTAAGCTCCAGTGGCCTGGGGGAAGGCAGTGCCCAGGGGACCCACCTTGGGAGAACCCCAACCAGAGATCTTCTCTCTGCAGGAAAGATCCTTACCTCCACATCCACATTAGGAGAGTTCTCTCGAGGGTTATAATCAAAGGCAGCCACCATGGAACGGGGTGTGCTGGGGCTGGCCCTGGCATCTGGTTGAGAGGAGGAGCCTGAAGCAGGACAAAGAAAAAATAAACCCTTTTTTCTTTTTACCTGAAGCTCCCTTTTCCCTTCACTTCTTCCCACTTGATTAGCTGGTATTCAGGGGCTTAGGCTGATCCCCTCTCTACCTGGCATTATTCCTTAAGGGGATGTTAGAGGTATGAAATTTTTTTTTTAATTTAACTTTCTCTTTCCAATGAACAAGAATTTATTTTCTCTTCCTCCCCACTTACTGACCCCCATTGAATAATTAAAAGAAAAAGGTCTTCATAGCAAATAAGCAAAACAAATTTCCACATTGACTATGTCCAAAAATGTGTCTTATTCTACATTTAAAGTCTATCATGGAGGTATTATAATAATGATAATAAAATAGCATTTATATGGCACTTTAAGATTTACAAATTACTTTACAATTATTATCTCATTTGATTCTCATAACAATTCTATGAGGTAGGTGTTATTATTTACCTCATTTTTATAGAGGAAACTGAAGCTGACATTGGCTAAAAATTACTTGCCCTGGATCACATCAGTGACTGCTGTTAGTGCCTGTAGACAAGATTTGAACTCAGGTTCTCATAACTCCAAGCCCAGTATTCAATCTACTATACTACTGGGTTGTATCATTTTTGTCCTTGTCCCCATCTCCCTTGCTATTAGGTAGCCCAAGCTTGGGTCTTTGCTTCATCAGGACCATTCCCCAGTGCAGGGCTGGGAGAACTCTGGCTTGGCTATGGACAAGAAGATTTCTAGGCTCCTCTAGTCCTATCCCTTCTCCCTCAAGTTCAGGTATGACACTGACCCCAACCTTCCCAGATCAGAATCATAAGAGAAATTTCTTTATCATATTCTATGGCTTTCTGGGCAGGGAAAGGAACAGTAGGAAATGTAGGTGATTAAAAATAAAAACATCATTAATGCTTTTTAAAGAATCATTATCATGAACTGATGAAAAGTGAAATAAGTAGAACCAGGAAAACATTGTACAGAGTAACAGCGATATCATATGATGATCAACTGTGAACGAATACAATGACCCAAGACAATTCCAAAAGACTCATGATGAATAATGCTATCCGCATCCAGAGGGAAAAAATTGATGGAGTTTGAATGCAGATCAAAGCATGATACTTTTCACTTTCTTTGTTTTTTTCAATCAGTATTTTTTATGGTCTGTGTTTTCTTTCACAATATGACTAATACGGAAATATATTTTGCATGATTGCACATGTATAATCTATATCAAATTGCTTACTCTTTCAGGGAGGGAGGAAAGGGATGAAGGGAGGGAGAAAATTTGGAACCCAAAATTTTTTAAAAGAATGTTAAAAAGTTGTTTTTACATGCAGTTGGGAAAAATATCATTAAAAAAAGAATCATTAGAAAATCATAGATTGTTTAAGAAGGAATGAACCTTTAAAAACCATCTAGCTCAACTCTTTATTGTACAGATGAGGAAACTGATGTTCAGAGAGGTTCACAGAGCTTTAGGCACCCAAGCCTCCTAACTCCCAATCCAAATTTTCTTTCCAGATACTACACATGGCTGGGGTTGACCACTGGGGTCAGAGACCCACAGAGCTTCCAAGTGGCACCTGGGAAGTCAGATGGTGCCTTTATTCTTGATGCCCCCTTTCACTGGGTACCAAAACAATTGCCTACCTTTCTTGGATCTCCGAGGTTTGGGGGGTGGCCCAGATGGATGGGGAGTAAGTAGTGGGAAGGAGCCATTCCCTAAAACAAAGCCAGAGAAGATAATGAATGAGATAAACAGTGAGATAGAGGAAAGGAGAGGAAATAGAACAAAGACCATTCCAAGGTCCCATTTTCAAAACTTCATTTGGAGATTCCATGGCCACCATGGAATTAGACTGAGTTCCTCAGTGATTAAGGTACTGAGGGCTCCCTTCCTACCTAGCCTAATCATCTTGAGAACTTCTGAATGTTTTCTACTAAGTAACTGAGGGCCCAGAATGAATCTCTGGGTATGTTTTCTAACCCCTAGTGCTAAGGAGCCCCTTGATTATCTCCCTGCCAAATAGCCACATTCACATCACCAAGGGAGCAGGGCAGAAACCATACCTAAGCCCTCATTGGGGCTGTCAGAGTGTATGTAGCCCCTCTGGAGCAGCTCTCTTTTCACCACAGGACTGCCCACTGCTACCTCAGCCACCATATTGCAGGGAACATAGCCGACTCGACCTCCACATTCTCCCCGATAGAAGCCATCAGCATCCTTTTCTCCACACACCTGGGGACAGAGACCATAGGTACCTTAGTAGCCAGATCCAACCTCCTCACACTGTAGGACCAACACAACATCCTTAGAACAGTGGAGGGAAAGAGGTTAAGGGATAGAGAGATGGGGGTAAAAAGAGAGAAGAAATGGGCAGACGTGATTTGTGAATAAATGGGTCCCAGACAACAAAAGGGTTGGACTAATTCAGCCTCACTTCATCCAATGGCAATCATTTCCTGTTCTCTGCCCTACTTGATTTTCAATGACTGGCACCCCAGACCTGCTAAAGTAAAAGTTCTGTCTTTATCTCTTACTGGTACCAATTCATGCCTAGATCTTCAGGGTCTTCTCATTTCCCCAGATTCTTTACATTCTCCTTCCTTCCTTCCCCTTAAAGTTTCCTAAAGCAAAGATTGAGTTTTTTCAAAGGATCCTAGGATTTAGAAATTGGACCTTAATACTAGAAGGACCATGTGCGTCAACTGATGCAAAAATGTTATTATAGTTGTACTTGGAAATAAATAAAAATTTTCATCCTATTTTCTTTTTTTTTTTAAAGCAATCAGGGTTAGGTAACTTGCTCAAGGTTACACGGCCAGCTATTTCTGGGTGTGGTGCTAAGTATCTGAGCCTGGATTTGATCCCCAGGTCATCCCAACACTGGAGCCAGTGCTCTTACTTACTGAGCCACCTGGCCACCCCTATTTTCTTTGCTTTATGGATAAAAAAAAGCACACTATCAATTAACAGAGCTTGGCCATCCAAGGTATTCTTAAATGCCAATCTTCTTTTTGTGTCACAGCTCCCTTAGGAAGCCTGGTGATGCCTGTGGGCCCCTCCTCCTAGTAATGTTTATTGCCTACAGTCATACATGAAGGAAATGCTAAAATATCAGTTAAAGGTCAGTGAAAATAAAGACTTAATTTTTTTCCACCCAAGTTCACAGATAGCCCTTCCTCTCACCCCACCCCTCTAACACTCCAGGTCAAGAATCCATGATCTAATCCAAACCCTCCCTCCTCATTTTACAAATCACCAAGACCCAGGGAGGTCAAGTGATTTGCCCAAAGTCAAAGAGGCAGCAAGTGGCAGAGATTGACTTTGAACCCAGGTCCTTTGATTCCAAATCTAGTGCCCTTTCCACCATGCTATGCTGTCTGCTGGGTTCCACCCACTTCTCCAACTTCAGGCTGGTGGCTGTTTAGTTCAACTCCCCCACCATGGATATATCCATTCCATTGTCCCTTGCAGTTTCCAATACTATCCCCACCTTAGAGCAGGGGTATAGTCACACCTCCAGAAAATGTACACTGACAGTAGGGGGAAAATCGTTTGTTCAAAAAGCAATACCCTAAATGATCTTATTATCAAGGTAAGGAGGAAGAGCTCAGACTGACTCTGCATGTGTGTGTGTGTGTGTGTGTATACATACACAGCTTAAATGCATCTGCACAAATCATTCCATAGATGAGTTTTTCAGTAAAATCAGACCTAGGAAAAATGCCCCAAGAATCCCTTATAATAATCCTACCTAGGGAGGGCTCTCTCAAGACCAGCTATCTGAGCTTTCTGGCCAGAAGTCAAGATGATGGGATACAGGGCATTCTTACCTTTAAGAGCTGGCCCTCTCTAAATGGGAGCTCCTCCTCCACAGCATCAGGGTTGGGTGACATGGACACAGGGTCATAGTCAAAGAGAGCCACAAATATCCGTACAGGTTCATTTGGAGGGGAAACCTCTTTTGCCTGGTTTCTTGAAAAGCCTAAGGGACAAAAGGTCATGGATCAAGAGCTTTGAGGTCATCTAGTCCAACCCCCCCCCTTATTCCCCCAATCTCCCCTTGCACAGGTAGCAAATAGAAGCACCAAGATCTGAGTCTAGGTCTTTCAAATCCAAAACCAGCACATTTTCCATTGTACCACGATGATTCCCAAGTTCAAAAAGGGAGGTGCCCAGATTAGCCTTGGATAGAAGGATTTACTTCCTGCACCAGCCAATGTTTCTCCATATCTGCCTCTTATAAGCCACTCACCCAGCTCAGTCGAACCTAGCCTGGGGGGTCGATTTCCTTTCCTGGGGGGACCCCTCTGTCCAGCAGCATCCTGGCCCCTGAGCTCTCTCGCCTCTGGTGTCTATAGATATAAGAGTGGGAAATCATCCTTCCATTCCTTTGGTACCCAGGGATTCAGTTTAGGTTTGAAAGAGCCCTTCCCCCTCCTTCCCTGTCACCACCCCTCTTTCCCAGCAGCCAAGCACGGTACAAAAAAGCCAGACACAACATGCCCTCTGCCTACAGCCTTATCCTAATCACCCTTAAGTTGTGCCAACACCTTGAGTCAAGCAAGATGGATCCTGGAATTAAGGAAGATACTAATCTTATCCCACTTCTGCGCCCACTGCCCTCTAAAATTTCCCTAAATAAATGGATTAGAGCTACAGTCCTGAGGGCTGAGGTTAAGCATTCAGAAAGATGCCCTCCCCTCCAACTTGGTGGCCTGCTCTCTTGTCTAGAGGCAAGTGGCCACCCTGCCAAGAGGCAATGGGTGCCTGGGATGATCTGTGGCAGGCAAAAGCCTGGTGCCAGCCTCCAAATGGGAGTAGAATACAGAGGGGCATAGGCAGCAGAAGCACTGAATGTATGTGGGGAGGAGGCAGGTGAGAGGGAGCCTGGAAGGCCTGGCTCCCAGCACTGCAGATGGAGATGGCATGGAATGGGACCTCCTGGCAGATGAGCAACGGAGCCCGCAAAGCACTCTGGCACAGCAGGCAGCTGGGAAGGGGAGCACAACAGCAGCTACTACAGGAGATGCCTGAGGCCAGTGGACACAGACCCGAGGGGATGGTTCCTTCACTCTGCAGCTCAGACTCCGGCCTTTCTTTTCCAGCTCCCCTTTCTCACTGCTAGAGAGGCGAAGGCAGTGGCTGGGGGCAGAGCTTGCCCCAGGTGCTCCACGCCTTCCTCCTCGGGGGGCGCCTTCTGGTCCAGTGCCCTGGCCCTCCCCATCTCGAGGGCAGCAGGAGGAAGAGGAGATGCTGCTGCCACTGCCCACAGACTCCTGCTCATCTTCCGAGTCGTATTCAATACTGATCTCCAAGCACTTTGGGGCAAAACAGCTGGCAAGGCCTGACTCGGGTGCAAGGCCCCTGGGACATCTCCGGGATAGGCCTGGCCACCCCTTCCCACTAGTTTCTGTTCCACATTTCACTCCCTCGCTGGCTGAGGGGGCACCCCTATCCCAAGAAGGACCCAACCTTCCAGACCCCTGGGTCCCGCTACTGCCAAGGAGGCGACTACAGTGCTCTCGGAGGTCAGGAGGGCGTTTGCGGGCAGGCAACTTCTCAGGGGAGCTCCCTCCCCTCCGCCGGCTCCCCAGGGGGCTCCCTCCAGGCTGGCAGGAGGTAAGTTCCTCAGGGGGGTCCCTTCCCAGGGAACAGTCAGGGGTTAAGGGGGACGGTCTCAGCTCCCAGAGACGGCTGCCAGAGCGATTTGGTCCCACCCCCTGGGGCTGTGGCAGGTGGGCATAAGTCAAGGAGCCACCTGGCCCCTTTTTTTCCTCCTCTTTCTCTTCCTTCTCTTCTTCCACTTCGTCTTCTTCCTCTTCAGGGATGCTAAAAAGCTTCTTGCTGCAAAACTGTTGAAGAGGAAGCTCAAGAATCTGCTCTAGGATCTCTTCATCACTGTCTGTCTCACAAGAGTCCAGCTGGGGTGGGGGAGGGGACACAGGCAGTAGCAGGAATGAGGGGGTCATTGAGAAAGAGGAGAAAAGGGTTAACACCATCCAGAAGCTGGGGCTGGAGGAGTGCATTAGGACAATCAAACATCCCTCCCTCAACTTCCTCCAAAGTCCTCTCCAACCACCTCTCCCCATTCTATCAAAGGAGAAAAGAGGTCCAGAGAGGGTTAGCGACCTCCTGGAGATCACAGCACGTGGAAGACAGAGCCAGAAGGAGAGCCTATGTTTCCTGATTCCTCATATTCTAACCCCCGGGCTTCACTGAAGGAATATTTGGGCCCCAGGATTGGGAGGTGATGTTGAGTGACAGACATGTCTTAATGGAAGTTGAATAAGAGGGCCATCTTCCCTCCATCCCCTTCCCACCAGTCCCCAACTTAAGGACCTCAGACGCTATTTATCCAAGCCCAGTCTGGGCTCTGTGTCTACATTCTCAGCAGTTCTCTCAATACTAAATGATCTCTTCTATGCACCGTTCCTTGATAAAGCAATAGAAAAAGCTTCCTTTTTACCCCCCTTTCACCCTCAGAGGGGTCACAAAATTAACCTCATCCACCTGGTCTCCTTTGCCCAAAGTTCAGCACGGTGACTTGTACATCACTGGTGGTCAAGAGATGCTGTAGAAGTTACCCAGGAAGAACCAGCCTCCATCTGATTCCCCTCACCCCTGTTACCTTGGCACCACTCTCCCTGTTGTTGGCCTCCCCATGCTGGGGGGGAGAGAGAGACTCTGCACCTTGATCCTCCTCTTCCTCCTCCTCTTCCTCTTGGATGTCTGACAGGTCAGAGCTTCGGCCATGGTCCATGAGAGAGTTTGTCAGGCGGGCCCCAACTTCAGTGGCATCCTCCCTCTGCTGAGGAAAAGGGGTGGGGGAGGAGATGTAAGTCTATGAAGTGGGAAGGAGTCCCTCCCCCAAGATATTTAGGCAGAAGAATGAAGAAACAAACAGGGAAGGGAGAGAAAGGGGCAAAACAGAAAATGGGGAGAAAGGGAAAAAGAAAAAGAGAAAAGAAGGGAAATGGGAAAAGATGTCAGGGGAAAAAGGAAGAAAAAGGTGGGAAAAGATCTTGGGGGGAAGAGAAAAAGAAAGAGAAGTCAGATAGGGAAAGATATTGATGGGGCAAAGAGAGAGAAAATGAGGAAGGGGCCAAGAAGGAAGATGGGGAACAAGGGTAGAGGAGAAGGGAAGGAAAGGAAACCAAGAAGGGGGAAGAGGATGGAGAGGGGAATGGGGAGAGGGAGATTGTTTGAGCCCCAGCACGAGTAGCATTTGCTGCCTGTATTAATAGCAATAATAATAACAATAATTCACATTGACATAGCACTTTTAAGATTTACAAGATGTTTTCCTCACAATAGCCCTATAAGATAGGTGACACAAGTATTTGCTATTCCCATTTTAAAGAAGAAGAAACTGAGATTCAGAGAGGGGGAGATGACTGGCCTAGAGTCACTTATCTAGCGAAGTATCAGTGCTAGGTTTCATTCAGATTTCAGAGATTTTTGTCTTTTCCCACTCCAAGGTCAGCATTCTTTCTATTATACCATGCTACCTCTCTGGACCTCAGTTTTCTCTTCTGAAAAAGCAGAATAATAATCTCAGCCCTGAAGAAATGGTCTTTTACTTCCTATGGCTGGGAGGAGACTTGTTAACACGGCAGATTAATGCTTTCTGAAAGAACTGATCACAGAATTTAACTGAGACACCAGAAGGGGTACCAGTTTTGAAGGAGAGGAGGGGTGGGAGAGAACAGAGAGTTTTTGAGGAAAGGGTTATCAGGGGTGGGGAACCTTTGACCTCGAGGTCACATGTGGCCCCCTAGGTCCTCAAGTGTGGCCCTTTGACTGAATCCAAACTTCACAGAATAAATCCAAAGGATCCAAGGTCACATGCAGCCTCGAGGCCACCTGGCTAGGCCTCTCATTCATGTCCTCTTCCTCCTCCTTCCCCTCCCTTCTCCTCCCCTCCCCCCAATCATGGTGGTAGACCCAAGCTACAGAATGGAACTACTTAATCCAAGAAGCTATGGTCATAATTGACAGCTACATACAGTATAACCAGGGCTCAGGGCACCAGAATTTAGAGAGCACAGGCAACAGTAGTGCCCCTTTAGCAGGCAGAAACAGAGTTTAGCACCTAGTTAGCAAGAATTAATTAAAGATGGAAGTTGCCCAGATGGTTTCTATCTACCTTTGCCTTGCTCCCTCCTATTGTAGCAGCCTATGCAGCCATGGCCTTAGGACATCTTAAGGGTCTCTACCCCAGCAGGATCTGGGTCCTGAGGTTTCTACCTCATCCCCTCATTCCTTCCCCCCCCCACCTCCCCACACACCCTCCCCAGGAGGTCTGTTTCCCAAGACCAGAATTAAGCTAGTTAAATTCTGAAGAGATAAGAAATCCCAATGCTAGCACTCTGAAACTCATCAACTCTTGTCTTCTGTGAGATGATTTTATTCTCCCTTCTTTTCCATAAGTAGTAAAGTCCTTTAGGAAAACTCAACTCCTACCCCAAGTAAAGAGGGTGCCCATGACAACACCAAGCACAGACTTTTGTGCAGTGATCCCCAGTATATTGGCCACTCCTCCTCTCTGGGCCTCTTTTCTCCTTTGATAGAATGGGGGTGACCACAGAGAGACACAGGTTGGAAAACATTTTGGAACTCATCAAGAGTGCTGATTAATGAAAGCATTTATTAAGCATTAATTGGTGGAATAAAGCAAAGGAGGCTTTGGAAGCCTGTCTCCTTCCTTTATGAGGTTCTGTTTGCCTCACCCCCTCCTACCTCACAGGGTTATTCTGAGACACAAACGAGATCATACATAGGTAAAGCACTTTATAACCCCCGGAGCACCATCGAAATAGTGACTGTTGAGGGGAAAGAGTCAGATTCCAATATGTACACAAAGAGAAAGAGAGACACTGGCCAGCCACAGGAGATGGGAAAGAGTCATAGACCCTGAGGACTAGAGATGCTCAGAGTCCCCCTGCTATGACCACGGTTCTCTGTCCTGTGTACTGTCCCCCGTGCTCACCTCAGCCCTGGTACGGTGCCCAGGCCCAATTTCTCCTCGACCAGTCTCTACCCCCAGCATCCTCTCAGCAGGGGCTCCTGGAGCTGGGCAAGGGGTAGGACCAGATTCTCCTACTCCCTTCTCTGCCACCACAGCTGTATCCTCTTCCTTCTTCCCAGACAGAGGAGGCCCTGTGCCCTGGCCTCTCTTGCCTCCAGAGGCCCACCCTGCTGCTGTGAGGGCTCCAGCCTCCTCCTGAAAAAGGAAGCAATGAGTAGGGAGGAGAATCTTCGTGGGGGCACTCTGGGCCCAGCACTCATTCCCAACAGCCCAAGGTCTTGGCCCAGCCAAAGAATTGCCCAGTATAACCACCTGCTGGCTGTCCCGTGTGGAGTTCTCTTGGGGCAGTCTCTCTGCTGTCTTGGAGGGGTTGCTGGGGAGGTCTCCTGCAGTGTCTGGACTCCCAGGAGGATCACGGTGCTGAGGGAGGGGACTTGAATCCCCAGGACCCAGAGAGGCAGGGCAAGGAGGGGATTTGACCTCAGGGCTTGTGGAAGGCAAAGGGGAGGTAGCAGATGGTCTGAGAACTGGAGGGGGTGGGCAGGCCAGTGCCAAGGCTGGAGGAAGTTGGGCGGGAATGGAATCCACAGATTCTCCATGAGGAGACATGGTGCGCACCACTACCTCCCGACACACCCGTAGCAACTGTAGCTGAGAGAGATCTACCAGCACGCTGCCCGCGGTTGGGGAGGCAACCTCCATAATCTGGGGTGTAGGGGGGAACAGGAACAAAAACAATCTTCAGCACCCATTCCCACCATAAGGTCACCTCCCCATCTCTAATTTCTGATGCCCCCCCCCAATTGCCTAGCAGGGGAAAGAAGGAAATCTTGAGGCTTAGGGAAGAAACCTCAACAGAATACTCCCACCCTGGATGCCTAGTATTTACACTATCACTATGTGAAGCACGTGATAGTCAGCTGTTTGTGGGCTACTAGAAAGGAAGGGATGAGGGTCTTCTCCTTCATCTGCAATAGGGGTGAATGACGGGTCTCTGAGGGCATAGTGCATGGAGGGGCTAGAATGTGGGTAGGACTCCCTGAATCCCAATATGGTACCTTCTGTCCATCAGCATAAACAGCATAACCTGTGACCCTGACACCATTGGATGAGCCGGCAGCGTCAATGGTGACTGGGAGCCAACTGACTACCAAGATCCCTGGAGAGGGGCCTTGCTCAATCTGCACATCCAGAGGGGCATCTGGGGGGCCTAGAGGAGGGAGGGGAATAGAACGTCAACCAGAGGCCCACCCACCCAATCCTTGGAAAGAGGGAACAATGCGGCATAGTAGAAAGAATACTAGGTATGGAATCAAAAGACCTCCTATTTATCTGCGTGACCTTGGATAAAGTCTCTTCCCTGGGCCTCAGTTTCCTTATCTGTAAGCTGAAGGGTTTGGACTCAATGATATCTAAGGTCCCCCATCTATATCCCCTCCTAAGGAGACAAAGAGCTCCATTGTTCATTCACAGGGAAAAGGGAGCAGCCCTGAGCCTCTGACATCTTCTCAGTAGCTTAATTTCCTGAGAACAGGCTTTAAAAGAAGCAATTCAATCTGTCCTGCCATCTCCAGTCGCCTAGCCCTAGTTCAATCCTTGCCCTTCATACCTGCAGTCAAAGTGGTGAAATGTACAACAGCCGCTCGATTTTGTAGTTTCTCCCAGCTCGGTTCCGAAGGCCCAAGTGTGAAGGGCCGGGCCTCCACCCGGGCCTGGTAGGGTGTACCAGGACGTAAGTGGCAGAAGGTGCCCCAGTAGGTACCTGGACGTGCAGGTGGGCACTCCTCCCCATTGAGGTAGACTGCATGGGCAAGGTTGCTATTGCTGGGCACCCAGCTGATCTCAGCAGATGTGGCAGTCAGCCGGCGGACCCGCAGCTGGCTAGGGGCAAGCCCAGCTCCTGCCCCTACCATCACACAGCAGCAGAGAGGATCTGAGCTGCCCTGGTTGGTCACAGCCTGAACTGACACACAGCAAGATCCTGACTGCAAGTCCAAATGCTCCAGCACAGCTTTTCGGGGTGTCCCAGGGCCCAGGGCCTGATGCAGCTTTCCGTCCACACAGACATGGTATCCCTGAACCTCAGCCGCATCTAAAGGGGGTTCCCATGTCAGCACCACGCTGTGGGCCAATTGCTTTAGGATGGCCAGGTGTCGGGGATAAGGCACGGCAGGGGGGTCTAGGAGGGGGCTGGGGCTGAGCTCATTCCTCTCCTCCTCATGCCTGGCCTGGCTGCCTCCTACGCTGCTCTGTCCCCCACTGCTGCCAGCCCCACCGCCACTCAGGAAGCTGAGCTCAGGGCCTGAGCTGTGAGACAGGTCCATCAGCTCTGGGGGCAGTGACGTCATGAGGTCATCGTCGGATACACGCTCCACAAAGTTGGAAGGGACCAAGCCCCGGCGGCCATCCATCAGCTCCCCTGAGCAATGGACAAAGGGAGAAGAAGAAAGGGAAGGGAACTATGAGAAACCAGCGTCTAGTCCTGATGGAAAACTTGTTTAAATGTTTTAACAATGGAGAACTTTGAGCATTTAATTTGAAGTAACTTAATCCAACCACAGGGCAGCTACCGTGTTTCCCCGATAATAAGACCTATCCCGAAAATAAGCCCTCCCCTTACTGTGTAAGATTCCTCTAAAATAAGCCCTCCCCTGTTATTTTCCTATTGAGATTGCTACTGTAGTGAATGTGATCCCCTGCGCTACACGCTACATTACGGTACCCTCTCTATGCACCGCCCCCCCCCCCCGGGTGAAACGCACGCGGCGCTCCGAGCTGCATCCAATCAGAGCTGCAGCAGTGAGCGCGTCATCCTGTTCTTCCCCAGTGATTTGCTTATTGAATAAAGGTACATTTTTTTGTTCACATTTACCTGTTTATTAAAATTGCTGTCAATGTTCATTAAAATAAGCCCTCCCCTGAAAATAAGCCCTCTGGTGTTTTTCTGTCCAAAAAAAATAATAAGACTGTCTTATTATCGGGGAAACACGGTAGGTGGTGCCATAGAGCATAGAATGGCAGGAAGAAAGCCATTCCATTTCAATCCCATGTGGTAGAACCTACCAGACTCTAAGTTCCCTTAATATTATAACCTCACAGAATCTGGGGTCACTTTCACGCCGCAATGATGCAGCTAGCTGGTGGTACAGGACATAAAGCCCTGGGCCTGGAGTCAGAAAGCTGGTCAGTTGTTTTTAGCCTTATCCGACTCTTTCTTTTGGAGTTTTCTTGGCAGTGACACTAGAGTGGTTTGCCATTTCCTTCTCCAGTTCATTTTACAGATGAGGAAACTGAGGTTAACAGGGTTAAGTGACTTTCCCAGGGTCACACAGCTAGTAAGTTTGTGAGGCCAGATTTGAACTCAGGTCCTCCTGACTCCAGGGCTGGTCCACTGTCCTCTGTGCCACCTACCTGCCCCAAAATAAACAGTTTCTGAAGGCTCAACCTTGGCAAACTCAAAACATGATGGGCAATTATAGCTAACTTATTTGCCTTCATAGCCCACCCAGAGAATACGTAATAGTGCTTTAGACATAGTAAGTGATAAGAGTTTGGACTTTCACATGACCTCCAAGAAAAGACAAGGACATGGAGCTTAGAAATGCCAAAGGCACAGGACACCCGCAGGTCTTTAGGAGGGAAGAAGGCAGGGAAGGAAACAAAAATGTATTAAATACCCACTGTGTGACAGACACTAGGCTAAGCACTTCACAAATTTTATCTCATTTAATTTTCACAATAACCCAGAGAGGCAGGTGCTATTATTATTGCCATGTTACAGTGGAAGAAACTAAAGCAGATGTCTTGCCCAGGGTCACAGAGCTAGTAAGTGATTTCAACTCTCCTCTTCCTGACTTCAAGGCCAGCGCTCTGCACACTATGGCGCCACCTAGAGGGAAGTTGACTGATCCAGAAAGAGGGATCAACTAAGCTAAAACATCTTCCAGGAACAGGTGATCTAAAGGCAGGTAGATAAAAGTATTTTCCTACTCTACTTACCTTCAAAAAAGCCATCCTCATCCATGTTGCCATAGATATAGATATATTCGCCTGCAGTCAGTGGCAGCTCTGCTTCTGGGTTCTCATTGGGACCTTCAAAGGGGTTGTAGCTGGTGGTGGTGGTAGGAGAGGCAAGATCACTGGATGAGAAAAGAGGGAGGGGGGCACTACTGCCCCATCCCTACTTTTTCTCTTCCCCTTCCCTCATTCCCAGCCCCTTTACTGCCTACTAGACACTTAAGTTTTCCCCTTTAATAAAAAGAGAAAGGCTTGTTTCCCCTACACCACACACACATACACACAAACAATCATGTTAAATGTTCAGGTCTCTCTACCCAACCTCCAAACCCTCTGCCTTTGCCCTATTTCCAGAGGCATCCTTGCTCACCTGTTCTTAGCATTGTTGCCTGGTGGGGAAGGATAAGCGTTAGGGTGAAGGGAGGTGAGGTGAGGCAGGGCATGTGGAGAGATGGCCTGAGAGGTTCAGGCAGGAAGGATGCTCACCTATAACGAGCAAGGAAGACCTGGAGTTTGGCCCCTCTGAAGATACCCTCAGCCTCTGGAAGTAGGGACACGCTGTCTGCCTCCAATTCTTCCACCTCACTGGCTGTATCCACCTAGAGGGATGACAAGAAGCAACAGTAGAAAAACTAGATGCTTTAGGGTTTGGTGAAGGCAGAGAAGGGGAACAAACCTGAGGCCAAAGCCTGACCAGAAGTTTTGCCCATACTACATGAAACCTTTGACCTCGGACATTTTAAAAACATGCACATAGCATGATCCAAATGGAGCCCACGGTTTTTCCATGGGCTAAAGCGCTCTGAGTCAATCACAGCCCTGAGGTGTAGAAACCCCCTCCTACTTAGGAAAAAGGGAAAGAAATCACCATCCCAGGCCCCCTGAGGTCCTGTTCCCTAAACAATCCTCAATTTGAGTTTTGACTATTCCATCCTCTTTCCAGCAGAGGGAGCCCTTCCCCAACCAATCAATCAATAAGAATTTATTCAGCACCTATGTTCCAGGCTCAAAATATAAACAAAGGAGGCACCATAATGCAGGAAAGGAAAAAGGGAAAAAAGGGAGAGACTCATGTAGAAGCTTTGAGGGCAACTAAGGATTCTTAGAGGTGGAGAGGAATGTGTTACAGGGATGGAGGGAGAGGCAAAAGGAGGGGTATACAAAGGTAGTATGAAAAATACCAAAGGGGTTGCCTAACTGTAGAGTACATGAAAGGGAGTAATATTTAGCTGGAAATATAGGGTGGATCCAGGTCACAAAGGGCTTTAAATGTCAAATCACATTTTATATGTGATACCAGAGGTAAAAATGAAGTTTGTTGAGCAGGGGAAGGACGTGTCAGACCCATGTTTTTAGGGATATCACTTTGACATCTGTGCAGGAGATGAATTAGAAAGGGGAGATGCTTGAGGAAGAGAGTCCAGTTAGGAGGTTAGTATAATACCAGGTGGAAGGTGATAAGGAACTAAGCCAAGCTGGCAGCATGAGAGTAGAGAAAACTGAACTGAGGATGAGGGATAAGAAGGTAGGATTGGAGATAACAGGGGCAAGACCTGATTTGGGAAGAAATTTTCATTGACAATTTGGGTGTGGAATTTAAATGTGAACTAAAGGGTCACCCTAATCAAAAGGATTCCTAACTTTTTTGTGTGTCATGGACCCCTTTTGGTAGTCTAATGAACCTATAGATCCCCTCTCAGAATGTTTTTAAATGCATAAAATAAAATACATAAGAAATCAATCATACTGAAATAATTATAAAATATATTTTTTAAAAAGTTGACAGACTTCAGGTTAAGAAACCCTGATTACAGGCTACTGAAAATAAAAATGTAACCTTTTTCACAGATAACGCCCCCACCTACGCTACACAGAGCCCTGGTGTAATTGGGAGTTCCCATGGACCTCAGATTATAAACCCTATTTTAAAGAACCTGACTCAAAGGGGAAATGGTGAAACGAGAGGATGGATATTGCCAAGAGACAGGGGGAGTTATACAGTATTTCCTACTCTGTGCAATATAGGACTGGATGAACCTTGAACAGACTTAATGAAGCAGGGAGACCAATCAAGGGAGAAGTGATTTTGGCTTGCCCTGACTCCACAATCTCCACCATTACACAGTGGGATGTTACCCCCAGTACCTCACCCCGGCACCACATTGGTACTTGGGAAACTTTTTTCTACTACTAAAAGCCCTGAGGGGAAAAGGATTGTGTGTTGGGATGAAAAAAGGCAGCAACAATTGGAATGAACAGGCAGGACAACTGAAGATGGCCTGAACATACAATCTCCAACAGGAAAGAAGTATGGAGTTCAGAACTAGGAGGTCAGAAGCTTGGGTCTCATCTCCATCCCAGAGCTAGCTTTTGTACCTAGGAGCTAGGTACAAAGTAGTAGAAGAAGGGAAATGCCCCAATACCCATAGCTACTGTTATTAATAGTCTCTCTGCAAGTGTTCTTGGCGCCAAAGTGTCTCCATCCAGTCTGGTCCCCTAAGGACCAGCAGGGCTACAACCCAACCTCTGAGGACAGGGAGCTGTGTGCAGCTCACCTCCTCTCTGTCCCCTCTCCCTTGCCCAGTCAGACTTTTCCCCAGCCCTCCATCAGTACAGCAACCTACCATACAGAGGACCCCCAGAAGAAGTGTGAACATGGGAGCTTCATAGAAATGTGGCTAGAATGCCAGGCTAAGCTAGCTAGGCTAAACTCTCTCTCCTGTGTATCTAGTTGGGTGGGGTAAACACTGACCTCTGGTGTAGGGCATGACTTGGGGCTGTTGTGAATGGATTCAGAGCGGGAAGAGTTGGAAAGAGACTCTGCCTTCTTGGCAGCCCTTCGTGGGGCCCCGGAGTGAACAACAGAAACTGCGTCTGGAGCCCGAGGGGCACCATGCCTGGGAGAGCCTGGCAGGAGATCCACATCTGGAGGAGAGATAGGAGATTTAAGAGAGGGAAGGAACAGAGTTGGCAGGCCCGTCCCTCTACACTGTGGGGCTCCCATCAAAGGTGACTCCCACTTCATAGCTCCCCTAGAGAGCAATGAGAGCAACTCCTAAGAGCCTGGAGAGAAGCTAGCCTGTCCTCCCCACACTTTCCCTTCAGGGAGTGTATGTCAGGTAAGAATTCGGTGTTCACAGCTTCCCTGTGCCCTGAGCCCCTAGGAGAGCTCTCAGGCTGCACTCGAGACTTCCCTCCCAATCCTCATTCTCCCTCCCATGCTTCTTGGGCGAGAGGAGGGAGTGGTCTATCTCTCCCATGCTGCTCATTCCTCCAGAGATTCCCTTTCATTCCCAGTAGTGACTTGGAGCAAGTTACCAGCCCACGCACAGTACACACTCCATAACCCGCCTTGTGCAATGGGTTCTCATCCCTTCTAGGGCTATTGCAAAAGATCAGGTGAAACACAAAAACTAGCCGTGTGAACTTGGGCAAGTCACTTAATCCCAATTGCCCTCCAAAAAGCAAACAAAAAAATGAATGTTTAGGGGGCGGCTAAGTGGTGCAGGGAATAGAGCACTGGGCCCTGGAGTCAGGAGGACCTGAGTTCAAATCCGGCCTCAGACACTTAACACAAAACTAGTCGTGTGACCTTGGGCAAGTCACTTAAGCCCAATTGCCTTACCTTCCCCCTAAAAAAAAAAAAAAAAAAGATTAGGTGAGAGGTTGGTGCCTGTGATAGAGGCCTGAGTCTCAGCTTCTTCATCTCTGCAATAGGTAGAATAATCACTGCATTATCTCCTCATGGGGCTATTGTAAAGAGTGCACTTTGTTAACCCTGAACAAGGGTGAAGGGACCTGTGATGTCATTGGTAGAGGAGGGTAATCCCTCTTCCAGTGTAAGTCAGTACCTTCTCTGCAGCAATTTTTAGTCCCAGAGTTGCCTAAAGCACTAAGTCTTGCCCAGGGTCAGATACCCATTATATGTCAAGAGGCAGGATTTGAGCCCAGGTCTCCTTGGCTTAGAAGCCAACCTTCTGACTGATAGGGTATAGGCTTTATACCCCATCATAACCCACTGTGCCACACAACCTCAAACATTCCAGAAATAGGAGATAGGCTTGTTGGTGCCATGATTCCCAACCCTGCCGATACCTTTGGGGCTGGGCCCCCTGCAGGGCTGTGGGGTAGAGCAGCAGCAAGGAGCAGGGGGCAGTTCCGTGCTGCTGGCACCCAGGGTCGAGCTAAGCAGATCCAAGGGGCCTGGATGCATTCGAAAGGCCTGGAGCTCCTGAGCCAAGAGACTGAAACGCTCTGTCTGGCTGCGGCACTGCTCCTCCAGCTCCCTTACCCGGGCCTGGGAAGCACAGGTCATGAGCCCCAGTCCCCAGAGGGGGAGGGCAGCCTCTGTCCCCTCCCCCAAGGAGGAATACCCCTTCCTTATTTTTTTTCCTCTCCCCTAGGATTAAGACCACATCCCTCCCCAACATTGTCCCTCAAAGGGTTCCATGGCACTTTCCCTTTCTCAGTCTCTATTAGCCCCCAGATCAGTGTCAGATGCCAGGAAATAAGGACTGGGGGTAGAATTTGGGGGCTGCAGATTTTTTATTCTCTTAGTAGAATGGTTCAGTGGGGAAGGAGGGGAAGAGTGTTGAAGCTGGAGTCAGAGAACTTTGTTTCAAATCCTATCTCTGGTATTTCCTACTCATAATGCCCTTGAGCATTTAACCTCTCTGGGACTCAGTTTCATCACCTGTAAAGTGAGGAAGTTGGACTTCATGACCTCTAAGATTCTTCCAGGTCTAGATTTTTGATCTTAAGATCTTATGGCGCCTCTACTTACAATCCCCTTGTCCCTACCCTAGGAAACTGTGATGGAACTCTGCACATATATACTTTGTATACACCCAGCAAGCCTATACTGCTGCTTCTAAGCCTTTTCCAAGGCAAAATGGGATTGCTACCATTTTCCCAGCCTCTCCCCCATTCCAATCAGTGTGAATTCTGGATTTTTCTCAGCTCCATTTCTTCTCACCTTCCCACTGTCACTAACCCAAATCCCCTACCACAGACAGGGGAGAGGGAGGGGGAGACTGGAGACCTAGGGGTGGGGGGTAGGGAATTCCATCTTCAAAAGAACTCAAAAAGATAATAATCAACCAAACACTACTACTAAGTCTCCCGTAGGAGGGTCACTGGCCTACAGCCTGTAGCATAGAATCAAGACCATTGGAACTGGAAGGCAGCAAAGAGACCTCTTAGTCCAATTTCCTCATTTTAGAGATGAAAAAACAGAGAACTAGGATTAGAACCTGGATCTCCTGACTCCCAGTCCAACACACCTTCCAATGCATAGCACACTCCCTACCAAGATCTGCTTCCAAGTCCAGTATCGAGACATCATTGATGAACTTTCTGACAACCAGAACTTTGAGAAACAGGATGCCTATCATGGGTTTGGAGTGGGGGTGGGGGTTGAGGGACGATTTGGGGGGGAATAGGGTGGGACCAAGTGAACTATTCTCCAGATTGGGAAGAAGGGGGTCAGCTGACTCTGGGATTTATGTAATTCCTCCCCCCACCTCTGGCTACTATGATGACCTGTTTTCTCTGAACCCTGGAAGGGAAAGAGCATACTCAAAAGTCAGCTTCTAGTGAGTGAATAGGGGAAGTTTCCAAGGGTAAAGTGGGAGCCCATGGGCAAGAGAAGGGCATACCTGCATGGAATCCAAGGTAGACTGTGGCAGTAAAAGAAAGAGCAGAGGAGAGGTTAGAACCCCTCTGGCCCACATGTTGGCTTATTAAAGCCCCATGGGGCCAGAAGAGAAAGAAGAAGGAGGGAGAGAGGGAAGGTGAGGGGAGTAGGGAAAGGAACCAGTCAGACTGCAATTCCAGGCAGGGTAGCTCCCAGGACTGAGAGAGCAGAGCCTGAAAGGAAAGGAGATGCCCAGAGGTGAGGGTAGCACCTGTGAGCCAAGGTGGAAGAAACCTAGCCCTGAGGGGAGGCAGCTTCTGGATGGGAGCCCTCCCCCAAGGCAGCTTTGAACCAACCAGAAGGAGGGAGCCCAGGTGAGGCTGCAGGCAGAGCTCTTTCCTCCTCCAGATAGAAGCCCACATTCATCTCTAACTTCCCACTCAAGGTGACTGATTCATGGGCCTGAATAACCCTCCCTCTGCCCCCAAATACAACTCCCCACAAATATCAGGTAGTGTGTTTCTGTTTCTGGTCCCCTGCCTTAGGCCCCAGGGGACAGAAACATTCTTTCCTAGAATGGATGGTCTATCTGAGATCAGTAGCCTGCCAGGGAGTTTCCACAATCCTCCCTGCCCATACCCTACAGTCCCAGCAATAGTCTCTGAGACTCCCATTACCTCCAAGAGCTGCACAGCCCCTTCATGTTCTCTCTTGGCCTCGGCCTGGGCCTGCAGGAAGGAGTGACAGGTTATAGAGGTACTGGGGAATAGGGAGTAAGGTAAAAGGAAGAGAGGAGGAGAAGGTAGGAGGGAACCAAGGGGAGAGGAAACACAGGCTGGGGGACAGAGGGTACAGTGGAAAAGAGAGGGGGATTCAGGAAGGGGGAGGGGAGGAAAAAGGGATAATCTAAAGGAAACTAGTATAACCCACATATAGAAGAGATGGGAGGGCCTGGGATCCAATAATCATGTTAAGTCTAGGATCCCGATTTTACCTATATTAACCCCATCCCCAAGGGTAAGATTCTTCTTAGGGACCTAGGATTGGTGCAGTGGGAGATAATTTCCCTTTCCCCTTTCCTTGATGGGGGAAATACATCAAAACCCTATGGCCCAATCTGACACTGTTTCCTTCCCTCCCACCCCATTCTAGCTCTCTCCTTCCTTATTCAGGTACTTAGACTATCTCATTCCCTCATTCCTGGGTGGTGCTACTTAGCCTAGCCTCAATCTCCATCACAGAGGCCCCTCTCCCTACCTGCTGAAGCCTCAGGACCTCTTCCTGCTTTTGCTGCAAACCTATCCTGGCCTGCTCATGCTCCAATTCCAGCTGCTGCCTCCTCTGGGCCACCTCTCGCATATGCTGGAACAAAGAGAGCCCCCATGACTGGCTTCATCCACATTGGCCCCTAGTCCTAGGCTCTGTTTTGTTTGTTGTTTTAACTGAAGCAAAATAGATTTTTGTTCCCACACCTTATTTTAAACCTGTATAATCCTAGTGTGTTTCTTAACAGCATTTCATTGGATTCTGCCTTCTAATCCAGTCTGTCATCTTCCATTTTATGGGTTAGTTTATCCCATTCACATTCACAGTTCTACTCATTCATTGTGCTATTTACCTCCATCCTGTTCTCTTATATTCCCTTCTCTCTTACCACCACCACCCCCACCTTGACAAAGAAGAGGGTGGCAGAGAAGAATGAGCTCTATTCTTCATGTAATCTGCTTTCATGTTTGTGCCCCACCTCTTCTCTTCCCCTCATCCATTTACAGCTTTTGTCTTCTTTTTTTACTTTTAAAACCTTCAAAAGTTTTTTTTTATTATGACTAATCTTTCCTTAAATAAGTCTCCCTCTTTTTCCCCCTCTCCTATTTCTCTCTTCTCTCTGTTTGTCTGAGTTGACTCCATTCTACAGCAAACCTCGTGTGTGTGTGTGTGTGTGTGTGTGTGTGTGTGTATGTTCTATCCTTCTTTAACCAGATCAGATGAAAATGTGGTACTCCTTCCTCCTACTGGCCATCTTTGCCAGTACTCAATCCCCCTCAGCTCTACCTTGTGCTTTCTTCCTCCTACAAAAGTTCACCAGCCTCCTCTCAAATCCCCTGCACACCAATATTCCTCCTATTCCCCAGTTCTACTCGTCCTACTATCTTCATCCTCTGTACTTCTGTTCCCTCTCTTCTCCTGCTCCCCTATCATGTTCCCCAACTTACCTTCAGCACCTGCTCTAGGCTCTCCAGCTTGCTCTGGAGTCCTTGGCTCCTCCGAAGGGCTGAGTCCCTCTCTTCTGTCACCCCCTGGAGCTGGCCCCTCAGTTCTGCATTCTCAGATTCCACCTGGGGGGAAGGGGAGACAGAAAGAATTTAAGCCCTCAGAAATCCAAGGATAAGGGGAAATTGGGAGTTGTTGTCTACATAGGGGTCTCTATCTCCTAGGCTGATCAGAAGAGAGGTGATAAAGTCTATGATCACCCAACAGCACAACTTCATTCTCCACCCAAGGCCCAATAGCCTAGCCTGGGGGAAGACATGGAGAGAGAAGGGAAAGATGCCCAGGCGTCCCCAGATCCCCCTAGGTAGGGCTGGTACCTCCTCCTTCCCTGAGGCTCTGCCACTGAGCCTAGAGTTCTCCTCCACCAGTCGGGCATTCTCACTCTGTGCCTTCCGAAGCTGGAGTTCCTAGTAGGAGTGAAGACATTCTGGGGATCACAGGGCAGAGAGCCATGCCCACCTGCTGCATCTTCTAGCCACCCCACCCCATCCCAAACACATTTACACCCAAGTCTGCCTACTCTCAGCTCTTTGGATCCTACCCTCTCTGGAGCAGGGTCCCTTCTTGGCTTGTCTATCTCTGTTCCCAGTCAGTTCCTCTCCATCCCACTCCACCCACCCCTCTGGCAGACTGAAAAGAAGGGAACTGAAGTCCAAAGAAGCAAGACTCAAACCCAGACTTCTGATTCCAAATCCAAGGGCCCAAGATGGTTTAGGGGCAGTCCTAACCCAGAAGCAAGGGGATGGATGAGACGAACTCTTTGGATCCCACTAGGAAACACTTGTCCCTAGGTGCTGGCTGGGACACACTGCCCCTCCTTGTTGTCCTGCTCACCAACTCCTCACATCGTCTCTGTTTCTTCCTCACTTCATGCTCAAGGGTCTCCCATTTCTTCCGCTTCTTGCCAAGTTCTAATTCCTGTGGAAATCAGAAATGGGCTTCCATCTGGAAGGATGGGCTCTACTGTCAGCAGCACCTGGAAACCTCCCACCCTGAGGGTCTCAGACAATACCCACCTTCCTCTCTGCTCACCACTACCTTGGCCATCTCTGCTTTGGCTCATGGAAGTTCTGATCCCACCCTGACCCACTCTCTGCATTGGCCTATCCCTATGGATAATAGGGACAAATCAGAGGTTAGTGTCCCCATGAGGATAGCCTAGGACTGGTCCTACCTACTACTACTCTGAGTTGGGAAAGTACAAAGAAGCCCTCCACTTGAGATGAGGCCTGAGAGCTCAGGTTTCTTCTCTCTTGCTAGCAGACTACTTGCTAGTATGCTCAGGAAAAACATTTTGTTGTTATTTAGACCTGTGAGTTTTTCCCCCCATTAATAATACCCTCTACTAATACCATCTACTAATTTAGACCAACACCTGCTCGGCCTCTTACAGAGAATGGCCTGAGTCACTAAGATATTAAAAAATATGCCCAGAGTCACAGAGCTAGCATTAGTTAGAGACGAGACCTGAACCCAGCTCTTCCTGGTTTTAAGGCTGCCCTTCAATCCAATACTCCCATGCTGCCTTTCTCTGAAAGGGAGCCATATCAAAACCATGATAATGACTCCTAGTGGCATATATGGCTATTGGCCTATCCCGGACAAATCATAGGACCACAAATCAAGATTTAAAAGGGACATTTAATTCAAACTCTCTTATTTGACTGAGGAATATCCATAAAAGCGGTGGAAAGCAAGCCCCTGAAGGCAACAGTTGCATTTTGTTGAAAACTCTATTGTTCCACCTTGGAATGAGCAGCCTTCACCTAATTAACCCCAGGCCTGACTATTTCACCCTTTATTTCCTATGAAGACACAATGCACAAGCTGATGACTTCAGAACCAAGCTTTTCCTAGAATTAAAGCAACTTTAAAGGAAACTAGGACCAGGGAGGGGGCAAAAAACAACCTCTTTGAAATCATTCTATTCCCAGATCATGAATCTGGCAAATTAGAATCCACAGCAGAGCTGTTGTTCAACCCTGTCCCCATGTCCTTTTCTAAACTAAATGCAAATTCTTCTAGAAGATACCCACTGTGATGATCTTTTGTCCAGCTAATGAGTACATAGGGAAGTAACACATTGTCCAGGCCAGATAGATTGTACCTGAAAGAGATGGTCTCTGCCAAGAACTCTTGTATACTCTACTGCAGTTAAAGGTCAATGACATACATCTATGTTTTCTGAAGTCTAAAACGTACACATATGTTGAACAGAATCAGTTTCCTCTATCTTACTGATGTTTCTTGTTTTGAGAAGGATGATTTAATGTTTTACTGGGTTTGTTTCTTCCTGCTCTGTCTTTGTTGCTGTTTATTGTTTTGGGGGTAGACAAGTTTGTGTGTGATTTTTGTTTTCTCTCTCTCTTTTTCTCTCTCTCTCTTGCCCCCTCCCCTCAGAAAAAAAGCTCAGAAAATATTTTCCCTGTCTTCTTCGCTTCCTTCTACCCTCCAACATAGTCTTTCATTTTCTCACTTTATCTAAGGCTTAGAAACTCTCTTGCTGCTTTCTTCCCCCCTAAACAGGATCTCCAAAACATCTCAACAAGAATGAGTTAGAGGAGCCCTTAGATATATATCTTTCTTGCTTTGTCCTCTGTTATGCTGAGAGACATTATGGTATAGTACTTAAAGAGACAATCTCGATGCCAGGAAGATATGGGTTCCAGTCCAGCTACTATGGACACATACAGTTGCATGACCCCCTTTCTATTACTTAACCTCTCGGTACCTAGACAACTGTCCAACGCCTGTATTGGTGGAAGAAATTTCCTCCAACAAGTTTCCTTTGCCAAGAAAATAATAGATCCAGTCCCTATCCTTCATCTTCCCCAAGGTACTTTAACAGCCAGCTATAGCATAGGCATCTGTCCCAATATTGTGTGTTTGTATGTTCTTCTGTTCATCTGCCCATGTCTCCATCTTCTTTCAATCTGAGGTCTGCTTCATTTACTATTAGATGCTATTAAAGTGAAGAAGATCTAAGTCTCATTTTGGAGAACAATGACTTGAATATTTGCTGCCTAAAATTTTCCTTGTGTGATCAATATGTATTTTTATTCCCTCTGCCTAATAAATTTACAGAAGCCTCAAAGCTCTGATCCTTTGTTCAAGTACCACCTCTGACACATACAAGCTGCATGACCTTGATGAATCACTTAACCTCCCAGAGCCCTCCCGGGGCAACTCTCTCAGACACTACGTTGGAGGCTAGTTGCTCATCTGCTTTAGTAGAGGGAGTTTCCTCACCTGGAGTTCCTTATAGGCAGGGAAATCACAAGATCAGTCTCGATAAATTAACACACTCCTGTTTTCAAAGAAAACCTGTGTGAGTTGTGTGTAAGCTATGAAGACTTGCCAACATTGAAAGATCCTAAGGTCATTAGACTCTCAGAAAATAAATAAAATGGGGTTCTTAACCTAGGACCAATGGGTAGAGATTCCAGGAGGTTCATTGCATCTTTATTTTCACTAACCTGTAACTGACACTTATCATTTCCTTCAAATAGGAACGTAGACAACACAACATGGTTCTGGAGGCCCATAGGCTTCACCAGATGGCCACAGGGGTCCATGACACAGAAAAGATTAAGAATTCCTGGGATAAATGAAACTTTTATGTCCATAAAGAGGAGTCTCCATCATGATCCCTTTTCTGTCAACCAGTTTCTTGCCCTGTAGAATCTAGACCTACTTCAGCCAGCCCAGCTACTTCAGTTATCCCTTCCACATAGCAACTTTCCCCATAGCAGTTTCAATATATAGTGGGTTGGTATAAGAAACTAAATTGGAATTTTGGGGGGAATTTTGCAGAAGCCACAGATGACATGCAAAGGCCAGCAGACAACAGAAAAAAAGTTTAAAAATTCAGAAATGCAGAAAATATACGCATAGTATTTTATATCAACATATTTATCTTTTAATACCATGGTAATTCAGAATTTTTCTTTGGTATGAAGGGAGGACCAAAAAATTTTATGTGGATTTTCTAGATTGAGGGGGTGCCACACCCGTAATCTCCACGATATGGAAGGGATAACTATATACAGTTGTACTTACCAATTCTACAATTGTAGATAGCCCATTTAGAATTCTGGTCATAGTACTTAATTGTGGACTTTTATAGCAATTTAAGCTTTGCCAAGCATTTCCCTCACAACAACCCTGTGAAAAGGGTGGCAGAAATGTCGTTACCTTAACAAGAAATCGATCTGGAAAGATAGGGGCCAGAGTGTGATGGATTCTAATGTCAAAATCAGGAGTGATTTTGCTTTATTACCCTAAAGGCTAAAATGAGCCAGTGGAGTTCTTTGAGAAGGAGAGTAATGTAATCAGAACTGAGTTTGAGGAATATTGTTTTAGAATCTCATTATCCTCATTTTTCAGGGTATTGAGGTATTGAGGAAACTGAGGTATTTAGAAGCTGTGTAATTTGCCCATGCTCACACAACTACTGGGAGTCTGAAGAAACATTCGAACTTGGGTCTTCTGACTCTAAGGACATCACCTATTTCAATATGCAAAGCTGCCTCTCTCAAACAGCATCATAGGATGTTTAGAGTTAGAAAGAACTTTAAAAGTCTTTGAGTCTACGCATTTCTTTTTTTTTTTTAGGGGGGAAGGCAATTGGGGTTAAGTGACTTGCCCAAGGTCACACAGCTAATGAGGGTCAAGTCTCTAAGGCCTCATTTGAGCCCAGGTCCTCCTGACTCCAAGACCAGTGCTCTATTCACTGCACCACCTAGCTGCCCCTACCCATCTCTTTTATAGATATGGAAAATGAAGCCTAGCAGAGTTGAATAACTTCCCCAAGGTCACACAGGTAAGTAAGCAGCATAGCCCAGCTCAAATCAATAACAGAATTTGAACCCAGGTCCTCTGATGCCAACTTAACATTGAATTCAGCTATTTCTTTTTTGGGTGGAAGAGGGGATGGGGAGGATTGGAGAGAAATAGGGTCTAGACCTGGTAAGGAACTCCTAGTGTGGAAGCTCCCTTCCTAACACTGATTAATAACTCATAACTTTGAACAAATAATCTGCATATTGCCTCCTAGCAAAATAACAAATAAATGAACTTGAACTATCCTTGATGTTTCCCTTACTGTCTAATATGACCATGCCTCAGATTAACTGGGATAATGACTTTCTTTGCCCACCTCTGCCACCAGGCATAGTGAATGACCTAAGCCTGGGCCTGGAGAATGGCCTTCAATGCTGATTCCATTTCTGCCTGAGGTTTTTCTTTAGGTAGAGCAAGGAGATAGCAAAGGCAGGGACAAAATAGGACTCAGAGAAGGCTGGCCACACAAGACTCTACAAAGGATGAGAGCTGAATCTGTCTTGCTAAAATTCTGATAGGACAAAAATATAGTTGTCCCCTTTGGGCCCTTCTTCAGATGCCTGTGGGCACTCATGTTGCCATAGCCAAGAAAAAGTATGAGAGGTCAGGACAAGGCTCTACAAGCCATGAGGGTCCCTATATCACGATGTCATCTCTTGGATAAATAGATAAGCTCTCATGGCCCCTGAGATGTTAAGTGATTTTCAAAGATTATGGAGTCAGTATGTCAGAAGCACGACATAGCACCTGGGATAAGAATTCTCGTTCTCTCTGTCCACTATTACAGGTACCTCTCTAAATTCCCAACCCCAAAGCGAGGGAGAACCAAGGAAACACAAAGCCAGAATTCTGTTCCCAATGCCTCAAAAAAATCAGTATAACTAGACCTGACATGAGTCACTCCCAAAGTTCACAAGGGTCCCACAAAGCTCACCAGTTGCTTGACTCTCTGCTGGCTTTCTGGCTCTGCTAATGAGACCCCCTCCAGCAGGATATCCACGTCATCCTGGGGTCTAGCCAAGGGCACTGCCTGGAAATGGCCAGAAGAATTTGACCCTTCCTGTAGAACAGGCTGGTCCTTTAACCAGTCTGCCCTGCCCATGTCCAGCCTGAACCTGGAATGGTCTGACCAGACCTCACAGGCAACATGAGGTCACCACTTGGGGTTGGAAAAAGGGAAGAAAGCCTGCATCTTCTCCTAGGTTTCATCCATTACTGACTGTGTGACCTCCAACGAGACACTTGCCTCTCCTGGACCTCATATTCCCCATCTCTTCCAAATAAGATGCCCTACTCTGTCTCCCAGGGCAAATGGGAGGCATAAGTGCTTTGAGATCCTCACAAGTACTTTGGGTCCTGAGAGACCATTCTTGCTATCCAGGTCACTGTTTCCCATTTTAGCTATTTCTCCTTGTCCCCGCCCCCTAACCTGTATTAAATAGTGTTCGGTCCTCTCCTGAGTGCCCTTCAGCAAACAGAGAATCTGGAGGATGATTTGCCTGCCATTTCAAGGCTTTGGGACCCTTCTAGAGCTGAGGCAGGGAGATCACCCAGACTCAGCACAGAGAAGGATCAATTAATAATAACAGCTAGCATTTGTGGAGCACTTTAAGGTTTGAGAAGTGCTTTTTTTACATATATTCAGCAACCCTGAAAGGTAGGTGCTATTATTATCCCCATTTTACAGATGAATAAATTGAGGCAGACAGAAATTAAGTGACTTGCCCTAGGTCACACAGCTAGTAAGTGTCTGAGTCAGGATTCGAGTTCAGGTCTTTCTGACTCCAGGTCCCACACTCTATACTCCAATCCTTGCCTCCCACCACCACCAGTACCACTTCTTTCTGCACCACCCCACATCCCTTCCTGAGTCAGATCTCCCCTCACTAAGGACCACTTCTCTACTTCCCCAGGAAACAGGTCTAGCCCTAATCAAACACCCAGGGAGTGAAAAACTGGGGAAAAACCACAGATACTCCAATCTGAGCCTTAAGCATCTATTCTCTCTTCCCCCAGCTTGGTCACCATGGGGTTAAAGATGTACCAAGTCTAACTCAGTAAGAAGGGAGTGAGAGTAAACAGGGCCAGATTGTTTCTTTTAGGAGCCTGCCGCCTCTCCTCCCCTCAGCTCCCACCAGGTCACTAAAGCTTTTGGTCCTCACCATGTCCCTTTCTTGCCCCTCAGCTCCCGTGGGGTATGAGGGGCAGGGGAAACTCTCAAGTTTCTAAGAGGATCAGATTCTGATATGGGGCTCAGGCCCTCCTCTAGCTCCATCAAGGTGTCTCTAACCTCTCCAGTTCATTCCCTGTCCACATCCCTCCCCCTCAGTTCCTGCCCAGCCCTCTGTCCCACACAGCTGGACTTGCCCCACACGGCCCTGACTTTGCAGGAGAGCTGGCATCATTGTTCCTGGAAGATCGGCCCCTACCTGGAGCTGGGACTGAGGACAGGATGGGGCACGGGGCGAATGCCCCTCAGGGCACTAATGCCAAAGATGCCTGGGCAACTGTGGAATGCCAGGTGACTGGTGCTGGAGGAAGCGTCCCAGGGTCCCAGGCAGCGGGCTGAGCCGGGAGAGCGGCTGCCACGGCAACCAGAGGGATTTACTGGGCTATACCACTCAGCTGATGGGGGGGAGAAGGAGGAGGAAGGATGACAGAGGCCTGACTGGTACAATTCAGCTCAGCTGCTGGAAGGTTGGGGATGAACGTGTATCAGCCTCTACCCATGGCTGGACAAGAATCTAGGCTGGAGGATGCCTGGGACTTCTCCCCTCCTAGTCTGGGGACAGAGCAGGGGAACTCACGAGAGCATTATCTGAGGGTAACTAGGAAGGGGATGATAGAAAAAGAGGGATCTAGCTGGACCAGGGAACTGTGGGAAATCACAAGACTGGGCCACAGAGAGGCAGGGAAAATGAATGATGAAAACCAGAGTCCTTTGAGGAAATTGGACGTGGCATGGAGGGAGGGGGGCATTGCTGAGCTGGGGCATGCTACTCTGACCTGCTTTGTAATCCTCCTCCATTTCCTTAAGGGGACCTCTGGCCCCTCAGCTGATCTCATCTCTTCATACCTCCAGTGTGGGAGGCTAGGGTCACAGGATGGAGATGATGGAGATGGCAGCATCCTAGGATTCTCCCCTTCCTCTACCTGTTCTCCCCACCTGAGGAGATGGGGGGGGGCCTTATTGACACCCCCCCCCCAGGATCTGCCTGCTGCTCAGGGTTCTCACCTCCCCAGGGGCCCCAGGGGCAGGGGGCAGCACAGTAGTGTCCAGGGGACTGGGGGACCCCATCAGGGGCACCTCCTGCAGATTCCTCAGGGCGATCTGCCGCTGCAGCCTCAGAACCTCCTGCTGGGACTCCCGAAGAAGCCGGTCAAAGTCCCACACATTCAGCCACTGGGGGCCTTCCTGCCACAAGAATCCAGATATCATCAGGAGAGTGAGCAGACCAGGCCTCAGGTCTTGCCCACTCCCCGCCCCCCCTCCAAACCCTCATTTCCCCTGAGCTCTACTCCAGTTTCCAGACAGCACAGTCCAGGATTCCTCATCCTGTCACAGTCATATCCATAACTGGAGGCTATGACCTCCTTCTTCAGGCATCTCTATTCATCCGACACTCCTCCCCCAGTCTCAGGAAAGCTCACAGCTGTGAATCCCACTCCCCTTTTCACAGGCTGTGTAAGACAGGAAAGCTTGGGGGAGGGGGGGTGGTACAGGATGCTTCCCAGTGAGGGATAGGTATGTTCATAAGTTCACATCTACACATCCGTGTGTGTACATATACATATACATATATATCCCGGTCACGTACATGTCCTTGCAAGCAATGTATTGCTAGCTACATTGATACATTCATATATGGGCGTCTGCAAAGCACACACATGCATATATTTATATTCATTCATCCAACAAATCTGTGGTTTACCAACCCCCCAGGAGTGAGGCTCACTTATCCTCCCATAGCTCAGGGCCCTCCTTTTCTCCCCTCCCACTTGGGCTGTGGCTGGAAGAACCCACTCCCCAGCATTCTCCAGCTTCTGCCAACCTTTGCATCTCATTAGCATCTCATCAGCATTCTAATTAAAAGGTAGGCCCTGAGTAGAGTTAAGGGAACAAGAGGAAACCTCTTGGAGGGGACAGGAAAGTAAAAGGGATAAAGGACCAACCAGGGAGTAGGGTCTGCTCTGTGCCCACCTATGCCCACCATACCTTGCCCTCAGAGCTTAGTCGTGCTTGAAGTTCCTGACATTGCCTCTGTAGGTGAGCAATCTGCTTGTCCTTGGCCAGGAGGGCACTAGCTGTCTCACTGAGTTCACGGGCTCGTTGACTGGCCAAGGCCTTCCTGACCAGCTCCAGGCTGGCACCTGGACGGGGCATGGGAGCATTCACCTGTCCAGAGGCCGAGTTTTCTTGTTAAAATATGGTTTCTTCTCTCCCTTGCCCTAGTGCTTACCACTCCCCACCCCCAAATAGGAAAAGGGTAGAGGTAATATGAGAACCCAGAAGTTTTGGCTTAGGCAGAGCCCTCACTGGCTCCCCAGAACCAGAATGAATTCTTCTTGGACTGTGATGTGTGAGCAACAGAAACTGCAAACACTCTTCCCAGAAGGATAGCACCCAGGTTCCAGGTTAGGGAGGAGAGGTTTCTCCACATACTAAGCAGTCTTGAAAGAGTTAATGAAGCAATAACTAAGCCTGAGAACATCTGGGAAGCTAGAACATCTAAAATAGGACTGCCACACTGATGGGTGCTCCCTCACACAAATACACACACATTCCCAGGAGTACTCAGCAGGCCTCAGCATCAGTGAACCCCAAAGACAATCTTGGCACCCTACTTCCAAGCTTTTTATAGGGGAAGAGATGATTTTTGACCCCTTAGGCCATCACCCAGATCCCCCGGTCCTCTGAAACTAGAGCCTCCTAGATTTCATCATTGTTGCATTTTGCCACTTCTCACTTTCTATATTTATCTAGTCTCCCCCAGTCTCCCAATTCCTGTGTTTTCTTGTCAGTCTTCCAATCAAAACCACTCCTATTACCGGTTTCCCAGCCATCTACTGTCTCATCCCCCATCCCATAGTCCCTCAGTCTTCCAATCCCTCAACTCCCTAGCTATCCACTGTCTAATCCCCCATCCCATAGTTCCTCAGTCTTCCAATCCCCCAGGCTGCAGCCCTCAGCTGCCTCATCCTCCCAGCCTCTAGTCCTCACCATGAGCAGGTTGGCCTCCTGAAGCTTGTGGGCCCTCTCTTCTAGCCGTTTAGCAATGACTGCCAGCTCTGCATTCTTCCTCTTCAACCTCCTCACCTTCTCCTCTGTCTCAGGGAAGCTGCTTTTTCTCTGGGAGTAGACCCAAGATTTAGTAGAAAGGAGAGGTCTCATAGCATCCCGCCCTGCCCACTAACCCCTACACTACTCCCCTGGTTTCCTACCTCCAACCTCAAGGCTCTGTGGAACTTGGAGTCAACAACTCACTCTCTCTGGGCCTTGGTATTTGAAAGGGGGAAGACACCTCTCTCTCTCTCTCTCTCCAAAGGGAATTGGCCAGGGATGGGGCACCTCGTGCCTATTCCTGATTTGCCACCCACTCCCACCTCAAAGCCTTTTCCTTCCTCCCCAGTGCTGCCCCATGCTCAGGTTCCTCCAACCTCTCACCAGCTGTTGGTTCTCCTCCTTCAGGATGGCACATTGGCGTTGCATTTCACCTAGAGCCCTCAGCAGCTCCATGTTAGGCCTCACACCACAACCCGAACCCAACCAGGTCTGACAGAGGGAGAGGAGAAGGCATGCAGGCCTCAGAGAGAGCCCCTCCTCAGCAGTCAGGTTGCTCCCCATTCCAAACACCACCACCACCTTTTACTTGTTGAGCAAGAGTTCTTAACCTGGGGTCTATGGATAGATCTCAGGGCAGGGGGAGGGGTTTGTGAACTAGGATGGGGAAAAATGCATCTTATTTTCATTGATCTCTAACTGAAATTTAGCATTTCTTTCAGTTATTTCAAAACATCATTCTGAGAAGGGGCCCACAGGCTTTACCAGACTGCCAAAAGGATCCATGATACAAAAATGGTCAAGAACTCCTGTCAGGGAGTCTAAAGAGAACCAGAAGACAGGAGGTGGGGAAGGTTCTTTTACCCAAGAATCTTGACCTTTCAAGAAAGTTCAAAAGGGGAACAACTGGGAAAAGAAGGAGATTTGTCTTAGTATACTCTACCCCCTGACTCACCACTGGCACCCTTTGACCCTGAACCCTTCCTGCTACCATTGTCCCATGCTCATTCCCACTCTCCTGGGAAAGCCTAGCTTCAAGGCAAAAACTGGGAGATTGGGGTGGGCATGGGTACATTGGTCCCTATCTTTTTTATGGCTCCCTCAATTCTCCCTATCTCCACATTGCTAGGATTTTCTACCAACTCTAGTCCTTTCCCCCAACCTCCTGGCTGTTGCCCAGAAGTGATGACCCCAGTCCCAGACTCCATGGCCTTCTCTGCCTCCTGTTAGATTTGTCCCATCCCCTACTACCTCCCTGTACTCCCCCCCCCAATACCTATTCCCTCTAAGCTTCCCTCCCACTTTCTTCTCCTTCCAAGAGCTAAGTACCCCTAAGGAGAAGGAAGTAGCAAGCCTAGGGAATGTGAAGATTGCAAAGAAAGAGAGAAGACGCAAGGCAGTGCCAGTCAGGGAAAGGGTCAGACCCAGAGAGACAGACTGACATCAAGACAAGGAGACAGGAAGAGATGGGCAGATAGCATCACCTAGTCAGGCACAGAGCTAGACTGACAGAGACCCAGAGAGATAGGGCCTAAGGCTGAGAAGGAATGACAGATGCAGAACCAGGCTCCCAGACAGGGAGGGAGAAGGAGACGCAGTGGGGCTGCAGCTCTGGTTAATGCCATGTGCTGAAACTGAAATGGCATCAGCTAGGGGCCCCAAACCCTCACCCTCTCTACTCCCTACAAGCCCCTCTAATCCAAGCCCCTCCAAATAACCTTCTTACCTGGAGGGAATCCTCTGGCTCCCAACACTGTAGTCTCCTGATGGATCTGGGGCTCTCTGGGAGCTGGCTGGCACTCAGGAGGCTGTTTGCTTTGGGCGACACAGCCTCTTCCCCTCCAGATGGAGTGTCCTCCATCTGTCCAGGGCTCTCAGCTTCCCCTGGCTCTAGGTTCTCCCCAGGGTCCAGTTCTTCAGCCTCCAAAGCCACCAGGGCATCACCCCACATTGGAGCTGTGCTCCCTGGCACACCCCCTGGGTTCGAGGTCCAGCCAGGCCAGGTGTGCAATGCCTGCGGTTCCATTGCTCCTTGCTCCCCTTTCTCCCTTGATGGGGGGGGCCTCAGATCCTCTGTGGCACTGCAGGACCCCAGGGCCAAAGACCAGGGACATCACCCCCCCAAATGAGGGCACAGCGTACGGTCATATTGGGCCAGGACCACTTCTCCTCTGGTCAGTCTCCTGGCTCCCCCACACTCCGTCCAAGGTCGGCAGCGAGAGATCTTTCCTGCCTACAAAGACAAGCTGAGCTGCTGGAAATGAAGCTGGGGTTTGCGTGTGAGTGTGCGCCAGTCTCCGTGTGTGAGCAAGAGAGGGTGTCCCTGTGGGGGCAATGTGAAGAGGCCAGAGACAGTTTAACTGGATGAAAGCATGGGTCTCTGTGTGCGGATCAGTGGCAGTAGATGTTGGGGGAGTATATGTGGGAGGGGGTGTCTTTGTGTGTGTGTGTGTGTGTGTGTGTATCTGTGTCTTGTTGGTGTGGATTAGTAGGTGGTGTCGTTATAATTAATTGCATTTGCATGTGTGTCGATGTCTCTGTATGACAGTGCCCCTATATTCTCATGTGTTCCCTTCCATGTATGTGGTTCAGCATCTATCGGTCTAGCCAGCCATCCATCTGAATAGGCTTCAATCCCTTCTCCACAGCACAGACAAGGCTCTGTTTTGGGCTGGGGGCGGGAGTGACGCTGGTTGCCTGCCCGGCCCCCTTCTCTCTCCCTGTCTGTCTCTGCTCTGTTCTATGGCTCTTCTGGGTCCTAAGGAGGCCTGGGACGATGCGCCACCTGCCTCATAGTCTCTCCCTTAGAAGTCAATGGTTCAGCTCTAAGAAATCCTGAGTTCCCCAATAGCTCCCTGTGCCTCAAAGTCCTTGGTATGGAAGAGGGTCCAAGCATTGGGGTGTGCATGGAGATAGGGGGAAAAAGAATGCTCCCTTCCCCCTCCTCCCCTCCTCACCAGCCAGCCAATGGAAAGCCAGCTGCTGGTTTCCATGGTGATGGTGCTGCAATGGTAGGCAGGATAGATAGGCAGAGTCGGGGGCTGGGGGACTGGGCAGTCCTTTCCTCCTGGGATCTACTGCCTAGGACACATAGAACACACATTCACACTGCTGCTTCCAGAGCACACTGAGGGAAAGGGATGGGATGGGATGGGATGGGATGGGATGGGATGGGATGGGATGGGATGGGATGGGATGGGATGGGATGGGATGGAATGGGATGGGATGGGATGGGATGGGATGGGACGGGACGGAAATTGGAATGCAACCACATACCTATCCCTTCCTTCCTCCCTGGTAGGAGAGATGTCTGAGAGACAGCAGTGAGAGGAATAGAAAGACGGAAAGAGATATAGAAGGGAAGAGAGAATGAGGGAGGAGGGAGAGAGGGAAGAAGAGAGACAGAGACAGACAGAGACAGAGAGACTAAAAATGGAAAGGCAGACAAAGAGACTGAGAGACTAATAAAGAAATGGAAATAGAAATAGACAGAAAGAGGGAGAATCCTTCACAGTTTGGTCTCTAGATCCTACATGTTTCTTGGAGAAGGCTCACATTCTCTCTACTTCTTGCCTCTTTCACCTCCGACTTCCAGGAAGTCTCCCCTCCTGTCAGCTCTCCATCCTCACTGTGGTTAGAAGTAGCTGTGGTTCAGGGATCTGGGAATACATTTCTACCCCTATGCTGAATGAAGAGTTCATCATTTGTAGTGGTCTGGAAGGAGAGTGGGCACACATGTGAACTGGATTGTGGGGTTCACATCAGCATAGGGGTTCCTTGGGATATTGAATAGCATCCACTATAATGGGGGGAGCACTACTCCATAGGCATACACCCTATCCTCCCTTTCCATGCGCCCTCATGTGGCATTCTGGGGAACAGACAATAGCTGGCTGATGTGGGCTTTCTCAGAATGGGTGATTCTGACAAATTAATGTTGGTGTCACTAGGAAAAGAGGGAGGGGACTGTGTTTGTGTATGTATGAGTAAGTCAGTGTGTGCATTAATGGGCCATTGCATAAGCATGTGTATGTATACATGTGTGTCAAAGTATATATTGTGTGAATGTGCACACACGTGTCTACATATTTGCAGAAACATGGTATGGTGTTGAATGGGAGTCGAGAGTCCCTTGGGTTCCCTGGGGGACACTTTCTTCCTCTAGACCTTAGTTTCCTCATTTGTAAAATGAGGAAAATGACTTTGGACTAACGTCCTCTAAGGTCTCTCAACCCCAAAGTTTCATTTCTGTATGTGAGCCTCTTGTGTTTTATTGTTTCCTCTGGGGCTTTACAGTGAGAGCTGGGGGGGAGCACCCCCTAGTGGGTGTGAATGCTTTTCATTTGCTAATGTAGCCCTAGGCCCTAGGCAGGCAGGTATTGGGTAAGGGTTTGGGGGAGGGGGGGTGTCATAGCCCTTCTGGGTCCTAGGCCTTGCCCCTTTCCCGATCTCCTGCTATCCAACTGTCCTGAGCTTTTCACTTGTTCCCAGCCAGTATAGGCTGTCCTTCTTGCAAGGGGCAGGGTCAACCCCAGGGTCCGCTTGCCCCCTCCCCAACCCACCTTTTCCTAACCCAATGATCAGCACTCTTTTTAGAGGCAGTAGAGAGGAAGTGAAGTACTGCTGGGCCCCCATGGTGATAGCCACCCCCTTCCTCCAGGTCCCAACCCCAACACACTCAACCCTGAGATGCCCACCATGTGCGTTCTTCTGATTCTCATGGCTGCCCCCCTTTCCCCAACCACTTGTCACTGTCCCACCAGTAACATAATTCTCAGACGACAAGGGAAGGACAAAATCAGTTCTTTATTAGTTAGAAGTCATAGACACAATCATTGATTTCTTCCCCATCCCCATCATCTCGTCTTCCTCCTTGACTCCTGAGGCTTCTGATTCCATTGGGCCTCAGGTCCACGAGAATTACATTTCCAGGTTTCTCTGGGGTTCTTCCCCAAATTTCAGGTAGGCCCCACCTTCCCAGTATTCCCTTATCCCTCTTCCCCCAGAATGCTGTTGAAGGGACCACAAGGTACTACCAGGGGTAGAAGGAAAGGTGGTAAAGGACTCCTAAAATTTATGGGCTCTGATCTGCTCACCAGAGTTATCCACTTGATAGCAAAGGCCAGGGATGAGTTTCTTACTCAGACCTTAGTAGATATTGCCATGGGGGCATGAGGCTGGAGCACAGAATGGTCCGGAATGGTGTTAGTCATTGGGGAAGCTATTTACCTGATCCTTGGAGCCACTAGGCTGGGAATCCAGAAGAGGGGTAGCAAGGGTGACCCGATGGCGCATCTCCGAAGCCCACAGTACACTCATCCATAAAGTAGGAAACACTACACCCTACATTGCTGTTAGTAGTGCTTTCTACTTTATGGGTGACTGCACTGTCTGTCTGTGTCTGTCCAGATGGTGGGTCTGCCCACTTCCTCCTTCGGCCACCTGCTTTGAGAGAGACCCCACCCTCACCCCTACCCCAACCCTTACCTTTGTCCCACCTCCAAAAAGGCCTTGCTATTTCTAGTCCCCCGTTCCCAGCTCCAGACTTCTGGGACAACCCTTGAAGTGCAAGTAGGGCAGGGAAGGGACCCGCCCTGGGCCTCATGGGCGGTGACTCAGCATGGCACACATCTTCCCCTCCTCTCAACCCCCCCCCACTTCCTCTTTGGATACATCTCCTGTCCTCCAAAGCAACCCCCACCCTTACCACCCCCCCTGCCATTTTCTGGCAGAAACAGGTGTAAACAGTGTTTCCCTTGACAATTTACCCCAATCTCATCAAATTCCCACCTATTTCAAGGGTCCTTACTGACTTACCCCTTTCACCAAGAGCATTTCCCTTCTATCTATCCTGCCTTAAAAAACAGTAAGAAGGACACAATCTCCTCTTCAAGTCCTCCCCCAACCAGACCTCCCTGCCTGGCTCTGTTCTCCCATCCCTGCTTATCCTTGTCTCTGGTTCAGCTCTCACTCACAAGGAGGCCCTTAGTCCCTTATTCTCAGTGGCTTCCTGATTGGCCCTCCCACCAGTGGTGAATCCTGGGCACCACGGATGTGGCCATCTTGGGTGGAGGTAGTAATAGAGGGGTCTGCCCCAGGGGGAGCCATGTGCCTGTCTGCTGTCCCCAATTCCCATCACAAAGCCTCTTTCTGGCACCCACCCTCTGGATCTCACTGGTTATCTCTGCCACATAGGGTCTCTGTCACTTCTTCCATCTCTGGGGCAGAGAGGAACTTTTCTACCCTCAGATCAAGCAGTAAAGAAAGAAAAGCTTTCACACAAGGATCAACTCCTCCTCTGTTCTCCTCTATCCTCCCCAAAAAGTGGAATCAGAATTCAAACCTGCAGCCCCAAGGGTCCTACCGTGAAACCTGGGTTCCCAGGCCCCCTCGCCTCCTCAGCCTGACAACTCAAGACTGCCTGCCTTTCCTCAGTCGCTCTGCTTGCCAGCCTGTTTTTCACTGTCTTTCCACCCTAATTCCTTGTGCCTTGGGGAGCTACCCTACACCATCCCTCCTCCCCCACTCTCACTCCCCACACCTTTCCTTCTCTCTTCAAGGACTGTCCCAGGCCCAGTTTTTTTTTCTCTGACCTCCCTCTTCCCCCTATGTTTGTGAGATGGGGAGAAGGGAGAGAAAGGGGTACCAGTTGACACTTACCTGATGGTACTACCATGATGGAGTGGGTGAAGAGTCGCCGTGCTCCAGGCGCTGAAATGGGGTCCTCTGCTAAGCGGGCACAGCTTATAACCCCACGGACCACGTGGGGCTGACCACAGAGTGATCAACCACCCTACAGGGCTGCTGGCTCCACCCCCCCTCACTCCACCCCCACCCCAACCAGGCAGGCGGCCCCAGGAGATTAGAGAACTCCTCCCCCCACCCTAGTCTCTGGGTTGGCAAGACACATTGACAGGAAACCAGTAGCAATGCTGGGTCCTGGCAAGAACAAGGGAAGGGCGGGAGGGTAGCATCAAAAGACCCTAGACCACAGGACCCTGCTCCTTCCCCTCATGCTACCTGGCAGGCACCCAGGGACTGTTTTTTCACTCTATTGCTAGGTGATATATAAGCCTGGCTATTCCTCATCTGTGATTGGGAGGAAAGCTTCCAGAGGGCCCATGGACTCATGGTGGAGTGAATCCCAGAGTGGAATCCCAATATGAGGAAATTCCTCTCTTCCCCAGGTTCCTCCAGCCCAGAGAACAAAGAGATGTCTCAACTCTCTGGTCCAGAGGCAATACCTAGAGACAAGGTGATTGACTGATTGGCCAGAAACCCAAGTCTAAGTTTGTTGGACAACTTCAGTCAAAATATTTCACTCTCTGGGTCTCAGTTTCCCCCAGCAATTGCACTGGAGCATAAGGTGGAGTGGGAGAAGGAAAGACAGAAGATGACCCCACTGTGGGTGCACAGGGAAAAAGGGAGCCAGATGAGTCCTGGAATAGGGCCAAGAACCCAACTCAGGGGCCCTTCTCCAAGCATGGGAGGATGAATAACAGGGCAAGGAGAAACAAATGGGGCCTGAGCAGGAAGGGTGATTGGAGGCCCTTGGGACAGTTTGAGGTACAGATCAAGGGCCCCCAACTCCCCTTGACTATCTCTGGAACTAAAGGAATCCTGCCTAGGAACATTTTCTCCTAGTCAATGCCCCCAGAAGCCCTTCCAATGTACATCTTTTCCCCTTTGCGAGGAATCAGCTAAGTTGGTGCTCAAGGAGGGTGGGGAGATACCTGAGGCAGGTGTGGGGTGGAGGCATGGGTCTGAAAGGAGTGCCATTTTCTCTCTGGACAGCACAGGGTTGAATTTGTCCCCTCCCTTCCCTGCAGCAACCAGTCTTGACTGGCCCCCTTAAGGGGTCTATGGTGGCAGGTGGGAGGGGGCAAATATAATAAAAATGAAGTGCTTAGGGGAGAAGGTGGGCAAGAGAGAAGATGAGTGAAGGTGTGGGGTAACTGAACTGAGAAGGTGTCCCCCCATACACATGCCCCATCCCCAGGAAAGGAGAGAGGAAGAGACTCCTGGGTGAGCTCAGGGGAGCAGCAGGTGGGGGAGGGGCAGGGCTCAGCGGATGTGGGCACCAGACTGGAGGGCCCGCCCACCTGCCCACCCCACCCCCTTCCCTCATGGCGGGGGCAGGGAAGAGGACAAGAGGCAGGAAGCAGCCCCAGTGAAGGGCCCCCCCCATCCCTCAGGGTGAGGGGAGAGAGAGCAAAAAGTGGAGGAAGGAGATGGAAATCTTAGCTGAGCTAGGGATCTAGCAGCCATGCTACCTGAGACCCCAACTCTATCTATCCCATTCCCTCAGTATCTCAAAACACTTAAGTTTAAGATTGTAGCCACTGTGGAATTGGGAGGAACCAATCCTGAGGAGATCTTCAAGAGAGGGTGAGAGTAAGGATCCAGAGAGAGGAAGGATCCTGCAGAAAGATCAAGTGCTCCTTTGTACAAGGGTCCATGGGGCCACCCTTTGGGTCCCCAACTCCACACAGCCTCTCCACCTCAGCTCTCAACTTCACAGTACCATCACCCCTTACTCAGAGGTTTCTCATTCACACATAATGATGAGAGGACTGACCAACTTGATGCCCATACCCCATGGTCACTACACCTCTGATATCACCCTTTCCCAGAACCCTAAGGGGAAAGAAAGGGACAGGAGGATAGGAAAAAGAATTGAGACTTGGATGGAGCACAGAATCATAGATTTAGACCTGGAAATGACCTTGGAAGTCACTGAGACCAATCTCCTCATTTTACAGATGAGGAAACTGAGGCCCCAAAAAGGTTAAATTATTTTCCCCATGATCATAGAGCTTTAGTAAGTATATGAAGCAGCATCTGAACCCAGATGTTTCTGACTCCAAATTCAGAGTTCTAACTACTATTCCCTCTAGCTGCTTTATAATAGGACAGAGGTCAGCTCAGACCTTGCAAGACAGGGGAAAGGATGATGATAAGGGAGTAGAGAGAATTGTAAGGCTAGTAGGTCATATGGGATAGAATCCACCATGCAGAAATGGGGCACTGCTCCTTTAAGAGACCCCCTCACTCCCTACCCCAGACCCTGGGTGGAGGGGAAGTGGCTGCAAGGAGTGATAAGGGGGATAAGAATATCTTGTTTGCACAGTAACCTGGGTTTCAGGACTCCCACCCCTCAGACACTCTTTCTCTGAAGTATCCTTTTCCCTCAGGGAATCACCCCAGGTCCCCTCAGTAAAACTTTTTGTCCCTCCCCAAAGAGTGGTTCCCCCCACCACAAGTACTGCCCTGGACAGGGTCCCTAGGAAGAGCAGAAGACCTCTAGGAGTCCCATAGGAAAGCAGAGGTGGGAGGTACCTCAGGAATAATCTAATCCAACCCCTTCATTTTACAGAAGCAAACAGCTAAGGCCCAGCAAAAGTCAGAGACTTGTCTAAGGTCATGCAACTAGTAAGCAAGAGTCAAAATTCAAACCCAACTCTAGAGACAACCATCTTGTTGACCTGGAATGTTGGAGCCAGTCCTAACTGGTTCTGGAGAGTTGATTGTTAAATTTTCAGCGTGATCATTTACACTTTGGAAATTGCCAAACAGTACAAATCAAGGCTTGATTTATTTTTGTTATTGCTCATTGTCTAGACTTAAAGAAATTGATGGGGAAAATACTAATAATGTAGATTAAACTTTGAAGTGTTTCCTGTGCACACATTTCCCACCCTACCCCACAGCTGCTTGTTAAACGTTTACCAAAACATCCCTGCTTATTGACTTGACTTCTAGAGACTACCAACTCAGCATTCTTTCCACTGTGACAGAATATCTCTTTACAAAGTGAACCTTTTTGTTTCTACTCAATTCCTCTTCCTCTACAGAGATGTGTGGAGAAAACCTTGGAGACCTCCAGAGTAACCTAGCCCAACAAGCTGCAGCCAGTTACACAAAGTTAAAAAGACTTCAAGTACAGGTCCTTAGGTCTGATGGCCAAGGGCATCACCAGAAGAATGGCTGCTGAATGAAGAATTTTTTTCTGTCATAACCCACAAAGTGAGTTGTCTAAGGAAGTAAGACCCTGATGGATGAAATCACAGCTCTTTAATGTATTGCAATCTATGAAAAAGGGGCGGCTAGGTGGCACAGTGAACAGAGCACTGGCCCTGGAGTCAGGAGGACCTGAGTTGAAATTCAGCCTCAGACACTTAACACAAAAACTAGTCGTGTGACCTTGGGCAAGTAACTTAACCACAATTGTCCTAACTTCCCCATCGGAAAAGGAAAGGAAAGGAAAGGAAAGGAAAGGAAAGGAAAGGAAAGGAAAGGAAAGGAAAGGAAAGGAAAGGAAAGGAAAGGAAAGGAAGGAAAAGAAAGAAAAGAAGAAAAAAAATAAATCTATGTAAAAACTTTTACAGGTTGGGGTGGCCAGGTGGCTCAGCGAGTAAGAGCACCAGTCCCAGGGTCAGGATGACCTGGGATTGAATCCGGGCTCAGATACCACCACACCCAGAAATACCTGGCCTGTAACCTTGAACAAGTTACTTAACCCCAATTGCTTTAAAAAAAAAAACTTTTACAGGAATCCTGGATTCTTATCCTGGCTGTGACGCCAATTAGCTTGTTCCATCCAGAACACATCCCTACTTCTCTCTAAGCCTAAATCTCCTCTAACATTCACTAATGCTCAGGGGTCACCCTTACTCTCCACCTCTACTTCCCATCTTCCACAGCCTCCCCACGGTGCACAGAGGCATTGGGTGTACCCATCCCCTCATAGTTCTCCCTACTCTACCTCAGCACCTTAGGCATATCACCTGCCTATTTTCAGAGGAGGGCCCCAAGCTGAGACCTGCCTCCCCTGCAGAACCTCCCTATACCGTACCTTGATTTTGTCAGGAATTTCATCATGTTGCCACTATGGGTGAGACTAAGAGAAGGGGTGAAAATGAAACTGGTCAATAAGGGGCCTGCTGCAATCTGGCTTTGGGAGAGTTGGAAAGAGTGTTTTATTTTTTTCCAATTACATATAAAGATTTCAGCATTCATTTTTCTATAAAATTTTGAGTTCCAAATTTTTTCTCCCAGCTGTCCTCCCTCTCCAACATGGCAAGCGATATCATATAGGTTATAAATGTGCAATCATGTAAACATATTTGCATATGTTGTGAAAGAAGAAACAGAACAAAAGGAAAAAGTCACAAAAAGCAAACAAAAAAGTGAAAATAGTCTGCTTCACTCTGCATTCAGACTCCATAGTTCTTTCTCAGGAAATGGGTAGCATTTTCCATCATGAGTCCTTTGGAGTTGTCTTAGATCCTTGCATTGCTGAGAAGAGCTAAGTCAATCATAGCTGATCATCTCACACTATGACTGTTACTGTGTACAATGTTCTCCTGGTTCTGCGCACTTCACTCAGCATCAGTTCATGTAAGTCTTTCTGGTGCTGCCTGGGTTCTAAGCTTCCTCAAAGGACCCTTTCCCATCTATCCCTACTTAGGGCCCTTAGCCTATATTAAGCACCTGCTACACATGCCAGGCACGGCACTAAGCTTTGGGAAGGAAGCCTGAGTTCAGACCTTAGCTCTGCTATTTAGAATCTAGGCAAGACATTCTCCCTCTCTCTGGGCCTCAGTTTACTTATCTGTATAACAAAGGGGTTGGATCACAAAACTTCTAAGGTCCCTTCTGGCTCTCACCATCTAAGATCTATGAATGGGCAATGCTAGACAGAGGGAAAATGGGTGAAGAAGGACTTCAGTTGGTCATACAACCAATCTAATGAGGATTCCAAGTGAGGATAGAGTGCCTCACACAAAGTAAGCACTTAATATAAGTTTCTTTGTACGAATGAATGAATAAATGAATGAAGAAAACAGAGGGGAACATATCTCTCGTCCACAGATCCAGATCAACCCTTTTCCCTCAGCTCCACTGCTGGAATTTGCAGGGTCTCAAATACAGCTTAAGGAACCCCCTAAACCTAGAATGTTATAGCCAAGGCTAGCTCACAGGCAAACCTAGGGATACAATCTCACACTTACACATAGAGATATACAGTCAAGCCTATAGTCATACAAAGACACATATAATCACATAATTAAGTACCACCGTGGTCAGAATACCAATTCCACTTTTCTCCAGAATTTGGTTTGTAGGAAATCTAGGTAGGTCTATAATTGCACTTGTGGCCTTATTCATTTTTATGAACCCTCCTTTCCATCTTGGTCATATACAGATCAATGAAATGAATAGAACCTTTTATTTGAATGTTAATTTTTTTTAAAATTTTACCACAGAGATTTTAAGTAAGGTGAATTTGCGTGGTCATTTTTCAGTGTATACTTAAAATTTGGAAAATAGAGGAAACTGGTTTTAAGTCAACAAAATGACACTGATTTCTCTTCAGGTACTTTTTGACCTTTCCAACACAAATCTACATTTAGGAGTCTTATTTTTTTCTATGCATCATATAGTTTTACTAATAGTGAACACAATAGGTCTTACCTGTCTGAAAGTGCAACGTTGCCCCACATACAATGTCCCCATTCAATGGACACCTGGCCAGGTGCCATCAGAACAAACTTGGTATAAATTTGACCTCTGAGCCTGGGTCTAAGTGCTGCCTCTGACACATATAGGCTTTGTGACCCTACACAAGTCACCTTAAAGTTTCAGGGCCTTAGGCAACTCTCTAAGATTATGAGTCACAAAGAAGGTACTAAACTGCAGAGATAAAGGGAGTGTCTTCCTCCAGGATATTTCTGTATCAGTGAAATCGCAATTCCAATTCCTATCATTCTTTAAGATAATTATTCAAATCTATAGTATAAAAATTCAATATTTCTCTATATCCTTCTCCAAAGTCTTTCTCTGACTTCATGGAGTGGATGTGATTCGCTGAATCACATCAGGGAGGTGAGCTTGTGTTCTCAAAGCCTATGCCAGGGGAGCCCAGGCTCTACCAGCTCCTTCCTATCTGGAAAGACTCCAAGGATCCTAGACTGAGGTTGTTGAAAGGAACCTTAGAGGCCATGTGATAGAACCCTTTCATTTTACAGATTAGAAAAACAAAACAAACAAAACTAAGGCTCAGATGGGCTAGATGACTTCCCAGGAGCACATAGCTATTAAGCAGCAGACACAGAAGTTCAACTGAGCTCCTCTGACTCTAGGCCCAGCATTCTATCTCCTACCACATACAGTAGCTCTAGGCTTCTAATCAAAGTTTCTGGACAAGTACATCTGTCACCTGCGGCATAATCTAATTGATTTTACCTAGCCTCAGGTGAGAAGCCTCTCTCCCAAAAAATGGCCGCCACCAGGTAAATGGTTTTTTGAGACACTGGAACTCGTGAAGAGACCTGGAAGGACTGGGAGCTAGACTGGATGAAAGACAAATTCACATTGATGAAATCATCCCATCTTGATGTTCTGACTACGTCACGTCACCCCCACTATTCAGGAAATTCTAGTGGTTCTCCATCGCTTCCAGGATCCAATAGAAAATCCTCTGGCTTTTAAAGTCTTTCGCAATTTGTCTCCTTCCTACCTGTGACTCCAAGAAGCTGTAGTATGTTCAGGGTCACACCCCAGTAAACTGTCTCTGCAGATAGGCTAAACCAGGTTGAGGGTAACTGACAGGTCTTAAATCCATCAGTGAATTAGTTGGGGTGGGATGGGGGGGACCCAAGACTCAGCTCAAATTTCACCCTCTACCCTTCTAACCCCTAATTCTGGGTCTTGCCCACACAGTGTCTTCCATCTGAGATTACCTTCTATTTGCTTTGTGTTTATCTGTATGTAATTTTTTTTTTTTTGCATATTGTTGCCTCCATTAAAATGTAAGCTCCTTGGGGGCAAGAACAATTTTTTTTTCCCTTTCTTCTTATCCCCAGTGCTTAACACAGTGCCTGGTGCATAGCAGGCTCTTAATAAATGCTCGCTGATTGACTGCCTAAGAACACGATATAATATAATGCAGTATGATGCTCCATAAGTGCTTGCTGATTATCTAAGTATAATACAATACAATATGTTGTGTTGTATATCCTATCATATATGTGTGTATACATATATACTTACAGATGGAGTGCACACACACATATACATACATATAAACATATAATCCCCCTTTCAAAGGAATCTAGTTTTAGGAGTTCAGTCTTATTCATGAGTGACTTATTTTCAGACCAGTAAGGGTTATACACATCCACAATTGTATAATACGTGCAGAAGTACACACACAAGTGATAGTCACATACTGGTATGTAGTCACAAATCAGTGGAACCCACAGGGTCATACTTCAGGAACAAGTTGTGGTAAAGAAGCAGAGAGTGAAGGGATGGGGCTGATCTGACTGCCCCTCCACAAAAGAAACAACCTCACATCTCCCAAAATTAAACCATTCCCTGTCCCAGGCTTCTGCAATAACAATCATAGTCAATGTGGGTCATTTTTCAACCATGTCTGGCCCTTCATGACACCATTTGGGGTTTACTTGGCAAAGATACTGGAGTGATTTGCCATTTCCTTCTCCAGTTCCAGTTCATTTTACAGATTCAGAAACTGAGGCAAACAGAGTTAAGAGACTTGCCCAGGATCACACAGCTAGGAAGTGTCTGAGATTGTATTTGAATTCAAGAAGATGAGTCTTCCTTATTCCAGGACCAGCACTCTATCTGCTATGCCACCTAGCTGCCCTCAATCATAATCAATAGCTAGCATTTATATAATGCTATGTACCAAGTACTTTACAATTATTATCTCATTTGATCCTTACAACAACCCTGTAAGGTATTATTATCTCCATTATATAGATGAGTAAACAGAGGCAAACAGAAGTTAAGTGACTTGCCCAAGGTCACATGGCTAGTAATTTCTGAGGTCACATTTGAACTCAAGTCTTCTTAACTCCAGGCCTGGCATTCTCTCTATCTGCTGCTGTGCCACTAGCTGTCCAAGTATTCCCATCCTTAGCCCAACCTTACTGATCACTCCTACCCTACCCTTCCATAACTCTAGATACCCAGTAACAGCCCTTAGTAATGTTATTCCTTATGGCACTTCAAAGTACTTCCTTCTGCAGGAAGGTGGTTGGGATGCCTTAGGAGAAAATGGAAAATAGTATCTGCAGTATCTACTTCACAGTGTTGTGAGAAATAAATGATAGAATGTAAGTAAAGTGTAATGGCTTTGGGCCAAACACCTGTTAGAGTTTGCTAACTTGAACACAATGTATAAATGTCAGTTACAGTGATACACCAATAAATTTCCTGAGGCTGCTGAACAGGGCAGCACTGGAGACCTTGGCATCAGAGCTGGGCTTTCCGATGAAGGGTTTCTCTGACTTTTCTGCATAGCCCTATCCTCCCATCCCTCCCTGACCCTCTCTCCCCCTCCTCAACCTACTGAAACATGAGTGGGTCTAAACTCTACTTTGCCCTGTACATCCCCTTTTGGGGATCAGCCCAGAGGCCTGAGGATTACAGATCCACAGAACAGCTAAAATGGGAGGCTGTTTAGAGAACATCTAATCTAGGCCTCTTGGCTTCCCTGACTTCCTTCAAGTACCAGCTAAAATCCTACCTTCTACAGGAAACCTTTCCCATTCCCCCTTCATTCTAGGACCTTCCCTTTGTTGATTAATCCCCGATTTATTCTGCATATAGCGTTCTTGAACATAGTTGTTTGTATGTTTAGAGCCAGAAGGAAACTTAGAGGCCATCTAGTAGAACCTCTTCATTTTGCAGGTAAGGAACTGAGTATTGAAGGATTAATTGACTTTCCCCAATGTCTCCACCATCAGACTGTGCTCTCTTTCAGAACAGGGACTGTCTTTTACCTTTCTTTGCATCTCTAGCACTTAGCACATAATATAAACACTTAGTAACTGCTTATTGACTGAACCACTGACTGTTACAGAAGAAGAAATGAAGCACATAGAGAAATGACTGACCCAAGGACACACAGTTAGGAAACATAGCTTAAATTAAAATCTACATCTCCAGACTGATGCTCAGGCCAATGCCCTTCTCTCTATCACCTATTGCTTCTCTCATACCACACAGGATGAGAGAATGGGGACCTAAGAGAGGCCTAAAAAGCTCTGAGGTTCAAAAATGTATAATCAACATATAATCCCACCCACCACTACTTCCACCAGCAAGACAGAAGAGAGAAATGGCCTAGCTAGCATCTGGATAATAATAGCTATTAGCTAGCATAATATTAGCTATTATAATATTATATAGTGCTTTGAGGTTTTCTAAATACTTTATATCTATTATCATATTTGATCCTCACAAGAGCCCTGAAAAGTAGGTACTTACAGTGTTATTATCTCCATTTTATAACTGAGAAAACTGAAAGGTTAAGTAATTTGCCCATAGTCAGATGCTGTAGGCTCAGCTCTGCCTGCCTGGAGGTCTAGTAGGCTATCCACTATGTGGATTTGTCCCATTTGTAACATAATCCTGTTCTCTTTCCCCAGAGACAGTGGTTTCTAGTTTGGAGATGGACACGCCTCTCGTCTCCTCATGGGGGCCCTTGGAAAAATTCAGCTTTTTACAATATGAATATTTCTTACTCTTGGTGATAATGGGATAGGGGTGGGGTCTGAGGCCCCTTTGGGTATCTTCCTGTTCTCTCCCCTCCTACCTCCCTAAGTGTGTTGGGGTTTTCCCTGCTATTGGAGTACAGGCAGAGGAAGGAGGAAGGAAGAAAGAAGGGTCAAGGGTCCCAGTGGTGGGGGCAATAGGGCAGAGGGAGGCAGCTGAAAATGACACAATGATGCAATGCCAGCTTTCCCTGCTGGCCCAGCATAACCATCTGTTGTCCAAGGGAGCCAGAAAGTCACAGGGTAACTGGAAGACATTGACACAGGATCCCCTACCTTATCACCCCTCTCTCCTGCTTAGGATCCATATTGGCTCGTGGTTCACACCACCCCATGCTCTAACTCAACTCTGAATTCTTTGCAATCCACAAATAGCAAAGGATTGTTTACAATGCCCTGGTCTAGGTGCTGGAAGTGAAATACAGAGAAAGAGGCTCAGCTGACAGTGGACCAGTGGCTGGGTTAGAGTCCACTGGCATTAAGGTAGAATTCTGGGAGAAGGGGACACTTCTAGGTTTGGAAGGAGAGGAGAGACTTAACTTAAGGAAGGAGGCACCCAAGAGTACAAGATGGGAGAAGGAAGGCGATTTGGGTGTAATGTGGAGCAAGCAGGTTAACTTGGTTGGAGTGAGGGGTGAGAAGTGATGATCCTCTGTGCAAGAGAATTAGGCACAAAGGGGGAAACTGAGACCAAGAGTGATATTACTGTGAAGTTCAGGCTTCCTCACCCCGAGGGCCTAGAGAGAGATGGCTGGCTCGATAACCTGTCTCTAAGCAAAGAGCCAGAAAGAGAAGCCACAAAGCTAACCGCTCACAAACAGGAAGGGGGGTGGGGAGGATGAGCCTCATGAGAGAAGAGGGTGATTGAGTCCCTTCTAAATCAACAATTTGGAAGGGATTTAGAAGCAAGTCTGGAGAAATAGAGCCAAGCCCCCAACTCCAGGTGTCAGGGGGCCCGAGGAAGAGGAGTGAGAAGTGGAGGCAAGGGAGAAAGACTCCTCAAAAACCCAAGGCAAGTTGCAGCCAGCTTGTAAAGACAAGTGAGGTCCTGGGTTCTACATCCCCCAGTTCCTAGGCAGTCTATCAATGAATACTTTTATAAAAGAAAAATGGCTTTGTTGATTTTTTTCATTACATAGATGTCATTTCCTAATAAAACTACTTTTTCCCCCCAATGGTGGTGGTTGTTGATTCAGTCACATTGGACTCTTCATGATCCTGTGGACCTCTGTCCATGGGGTTTCTTGGCAAAGATACTGGAGCGGCTTGTCATTTCTTTCTCCAGTGGCAAACAAAGGTTCAATGATTGCCGGAGGTCACACAGCTAGGAAGTTTCAGAGTCTGGATTTGAACTCAGGTCTTCCTGACTCCAAGTCCAGCACTTTATCCACTGTTCCACCTAGCTGCCTCCCCCACAATAGAACTCTCCCTAATAACAAAAAAGTACATTTAAGGAAAACAAACTGACCCATTGGTGATGTCAGACAACATTCTATACCAGTAGACCACCACACTCCTAGCAAGATGAGAGAAGTATGTTTCATCTAGTACTCTCCAGCCAAGATTGAACATTATATTCATCTATCAGTGCACCCTTGGATAGAGTCTGAGTCAAGAGAAAAGGCAAATCAAGGGAGAGAACTTTCCGATACCATTGAAGTGTCCACTTTTTTCCCATCCCATCCATCCTCTAACAGTTAGGATTTATGTTACTTTAAGGTTTGAAAAATGCTTTATAAATGTTATCTTATTTGATCACCTGCGATTTTTTTCCACAACCCCTTACTCAGGAATAGGGTATTTGGGAGACATCAAAGGGTAAGGGCAAAGAAGCAAAGGGCCCAGGACTGCTAGGTTCAATTGCTATCTAACGTGTTTCCCTGGCCCTGTGTCTGTTCCTTTCTGAGCCTTGGTTTTAGGCTCCACAAAATGGGGCCACTAATTTGTGTCCTATTTTCTTTTCCCAGAGCTAAAGAGATAAATACCCAACAAAGAAGGAAGTATTATCCAAGTTACCGAATAAATTGAATAAATAACACTTAAGTGTTTATTTCACAGAGTGTGGGGAAATTATGGGTGGCCATCTCCCAAAGACAGCTGAAACTAGAAAGGGAGGGACAGAGAGTAAACAGAAGTGGGGGGTTGGGGGGAGGTTGGATGGAATGGGTGTCTGAAGGAGATTGCAGAACTGCTTCTAGGACAGACACCCCACTCCCCACCCCCTCCTACAAACATACCTTCCTCATTTTAAATATACATATATTTATTGAGTTGAAGGGAGACAACAAGAATGTAGGTAGAAGAGAGAGTGGTGGGGGTCTCTGGCTGTGGCCTCCCCAGCTAGAAGGGGACAGGAGGCCCAACAGCCCACAGCAGCAGCTCAACCCAGGAGCTGGAAGCCGTTAGAAAGTGAGTCAATTAGAAAGTGCTTGAAGCAGCATCCCAGCCCCCTGAACCAAACCTCAAAAAGATGAAGTGAGAAAGACTGGTTGGGGAGGGTGGGGAGGGCCCTGGCCCAGAGCCTGACCCAGCCAAATAAGGGCAAAATGCTCCTGGTGCTCCAATCCCCAGCCACCAGCCTCATTCGTCACAGGGGGGCCCTGTAGAGAGAGGTGAAGTGTAGAGAGGCAGCAAGGGAGGGGCCACGGGACAGGTCAGGGGTGTGAGGGTGGGGGAGAGGAGGCATTTGTGTGTGAGAGAGGATGTGAATGCATGTGAAAACATGCTTGCAAATCTGTCCTGCCTGGATGTATGAAACTACTCTGATCACAGTTGCCTAAAAATGCCAGCTAGTATGTGCATGCATGCTTGGGGCTAAGGGGCCTCTCAGCTGGAATCCTCAGAAGCTCAATCCCACATTATCTTAAATGAAATCAGAAGACCAGCTCTGGCATAGGTCACTTGGGCAGGTTAAGTCGCTGGACCTCAGTGTCCCCTATCTATGAAATGGGTAGGTTTGACCAGATGGACTCTGAGGTATCTTCCGACTCTAGATCAATCAGTCAAGTGTTTATTAAGTGCTAGGGCTCTGTATTGGTTGATCTATGGTCCTATATCCCAGGTCTCAGTTTCTTCCCCTGTAAAATGAGGGATTTGAACAAAATGATCTCTTTAGGTCATTTTCAAGTTTAAATCCAATGAAATCTATACAATCCTGAGTAATCCCACATCCAGAAAGCAAAGCTGAGATATGGGGGATGATTTTTCTCTCTGATTCCCTTACTTGTGGACCCTGTAGGCCAACCTGCTAAACATTGTTGGAGAGACATAATGGCTAGGTTGCCTTATGAGGCCATTATGAGCCCAGAACCCCTGAAAAGATCATTTCATCCATCCCTCTGCTACCTTCACATAAGCTTCTGCCTCTGGTTTATCTGGACGGGGTAATTAGTTCAGGTGAGATTCAAAGAAAGGATCCCTGGGTAGATTTCAGGGGTCCATGAACTTGAAGGAGAAAAAACTTATATCTATTTTTTTTCACTAACTTCTAACTGAATTTTAGCATTTCTTTCAATTATTTAACAATTCTGAGAAGGGAGCTGTAGGTTTTACCAGACTGCTCAAGGGATGGATGGATCCTTGATCAGAAAAAAAAAAAAAAAAGATTAAGATTCCCTGATCTAAGGGGTGGAATGTAGGTGGATAGGTCACTTTTCTTTCCAATTGTCTCTAAAGAAGGAGACACCCTAGTTTCCAGCTGCCTCTCTATTCTTCAGCATCTACAGCCTGCCTACTCAATCCCTGTCTCTGTGATCCGTTTCCTCCAGGAGTAAGAGACCAGATTGGCCACTTTTCTTAGAACAGTTCACTTACAAATATGATTTACCAGTGATTTCAGCCTGATCTCTCTCAGACCTAAAAAATCCAAACTCCTTCCCTCATCTTCCTATCTCCCTATAGAAAAATAACTACAGGGAAGACAGTACTCACACTCCCTCCCTTGAGGCTCCACCCCCATCTCCCCACCCCTCCCTGGGGGTACAGAACTGAGGAAGTGAGATCAAGGCTTCTGTAAAGAGAAAGAATAACTTTGGTTTGTCCCACCCCCACCTCTCTTAGGCCTTGGAGATTGGGGGAGGAAGGGACAAGTTGAAGAGGGGGCTATTGGTACATCTAGGGGGTACTTCTCCATCTCCCTCAAGCCCTGACTGCCCAAAGAAGTTATAGCATAGAATAAAAGAAAGATTAGGCTCTGGACAGCCACCTTTCACTCTCCTTTCCTTTCTCCTTCTTTCTGAGTTTCACTTGGGGAACTCAGGGCCCATCCTGCTCTCACCCCACCTGACCAAAGTGTTAAGTTTGCATTTCTCTCTCTGCCCCCTCCCCAATCCCCTGAGAGATGAGGTGACAGTTATACCCCTCCCCCATTTCCTGTATATGCTTCCCCCAATTCTCACTTCCTTCCAGGTATTTCCCATGAGGCAGGGTGGGTGGGGGTGGGATGCCAGGTGCCAAGTTTGGAGGAATGAACTGGGGGGGGGGGGGCTCCTGGGAAGAGGCTGGGCATACTTGGATGGGTGGGAAAGGGTCCTTTACCCCAGGCATCCACCCTCAGCAGGTGCACCTCATTTTGAGCTGCTCTCTGGGGCTGTTACATTTTACAGGAGACTGTTAGAGGGTCCAGGGAGGCAGGCAGGTATCAATTCTCAAAGTGGGTTCCATCTATTCCCTCTGCTTCCTACTGGCCTTCCCCCCGGAAATGCTCTTCTGACACCAAAATTCATGTTTTCTGCAAAACATACGTAACACTGTATATTCTAGAACATAGTTCCTAAACTTGAGGTTAGTGAACGAGACCTCTGAGCTTCCCAGAAAAGTTTTCACAAAGCCCATGCACGAACTCTACTTCTGAGGTTATCGACCAGAGTTTTAGGAACTCCAATTTAATCCTTAAGCCTGGTTATCTGGTTTCACCAGATTAGAAGCAACAAAGTGGAAGAAGGAAGGGAGTAGGGAAGCTGTTAGAGGGAGCCATGGTAACAGCCAGAGAAAGAAGACAGTTGACATGGAGACAAAAAAAAATGAAAAAACAGACACATAGCTGTTTTACTCCACTAGATAGATAATAAGGATTAGAGCTAGAAAGGATGTCAGAGATCATCTAAGCTAGATTCTTAATTATGGCATTGAATCATCCAGGAAAAATGTAGGCTAAATTATTAGAGGCAACTTGGTACAGTGGAAAGATTACTGTCTTTAGAGGAAAAGGTTCAAATCCTATCTTTGATATTTACTACCTAAGCAACATTGGGCAAGTCACTTAACCTCTGTGGGCCTGAGTTTCCTCATCATTAAAATGAAGGAGTTGGAGTCTATGACCTCTAAGGTCAATCAGGCAGTCAACAAGGTTTTATTAAGAGCTCAATACATGCCAGGCACTGTACTTAGCCCTGAATCTATTATACTATGTTCAAAAACCATTGTTTGCAGAGGGAGGGAAGTGTGTGATCAACCTTAGAAAGATTTCTATTGAAAGTTAGAACAAAAATTCTCAGTTTTTGAATGGGTACCTGTCATTTGGAATACTTATTCAAGTGGAATACCTCATTCTCTGTTGATATCTGGTAAAGAAGTTGCAGATATCTCCATCTAAGTCACAATCTTTGCTCTCAAGGAGCTTTCAATCTTGTTATGAGGGGGACCCACAGAGAGAGACTGGGAGGGAGGGAGAAAGAGGTGAGAGGGGGGAGCGAGGAGGAAAGGGGGAGAGTGGGGAAGGGGAAAGAGAGATAGAGACACAAAGACAGAGAGAGGGGGAGAGGAGGAAAAGGAGGAGGGAGGGAGAGACAGAGAGAGAGACACAGAGAGATCAAAATATATGTGGCCAGTAAGGCAGCTTCATTGTATGTACTACATCCTTCACAGGATGTTCCAAAAGCCTTAGTTTGTGTGTGTGTGTGTGTGTGTGTGTGTGTGTGTGTGTGTGTGTGTGTGAGTGAGAGAGAGAGAGAGAGAGAGAGAGATCGAGTTCCACAGTGAGAGACCATAGAGCAAAGAATTTCAATTGAGACAGGTCTAAAGCCTTCATCAAGGTGGGAAGCTGAGAAGGGAAATGAGGAATTAAGAAGAGAGAAGCAAACAGCTCATTAGGGAAGGGCTGCAGCAACAGCAGGACCAGAGAGCAGCTTTTTGGAGGAGAGACACACAGCGGTTCCAGAGGAGAATAACACGACGGAGCAATCGGGGAGCCAGGGAGGGCCAGAGAAAATCAGTATTCTCCTTTAAATGGGGACTTTAAATGTAGTCTGCAAAAAGGTCCTGGCTTTGTTCCCTGTCTTCTGCCAATTTAAAAACAGACACAGAGAAGCAAAGGTGGGGGGTATTCACATAGTGGAGAGTGAAGGAAGGGATGGCCAGTGTGCCCTGATCAAGCTCATGGTTTATGCTTTATATCCATATTATTAGCAGTATTAATAATAAGAGCTCACATTTATACAATGTTTCCAGGTTGATAGAAGGCTTTCTTCAAAACAACTCTATGAGGTAGGCACTATGTTACTACCTTCATTTGACCAATGAGAAAACTAAATTTCAAAATGGCAAAATAATTGGCCTAGGGTCCCCCAGGTAGTACAGGTCAAAACCTAGACTTAACCAGGAAATTTTAAACTTCTTTTGTGTGTTATGGACCCCTTTTGGCCATCTGGTGAAGACTATGGACTCCTCAGAGTTATATTTTTAAATGTATGAAATAAAATAATAATACTTAAATAGTGCATTAAGATTTGCAAAACAATTTACAAATATTATATCATTTAATCTTCAAAACAATTTTGGGAAGTAGGTGCTATTATTGTCCCCATTTTTATAGATGAAGCAACTGAGGTCTAATGAGATTAAATGACTTGGCCAGGGTAACACACCTAATAAGTTTCTAAGGCTGGATTTGAACTCACATCTTCTTGACTCCAAGACTAGCACTCTATTCACTATACTACCTCAATTATATTGAAATAGTCATAAAAATATTTTTAAAATAATAAGTTCATACTGATTAACTTTGAGATTGAGGCATACATTTTTTCACTTTATTTTTCTTGCTTTTTTTCCAACATGGCTAATGTGGAAGAGTGTTTTGTATGACTTCACATGACATAACTGATATTATATTCCTTGCCTTCTCCATGGGTAGGGGAGGGGCTGGAGGGAGGGAAAGAATATGGAACTCAAAAAAAATTTTTTTAAAGAATGTTAAAAAAATAAAAGTCCATAGATCCCAGATTAAAAACCCCTTCTGAAGCTTGGGCTAGAGAGTTTAAAGTAAGTATGGGGAACCTACAGCCTGGAGACCACATGTGGCCTTCTAGGTCCTCAGGTACAGCCTTTTGACTGAATCCAAGTTTTACAGAACACATCCTTGTATTTTTTTCCCTCTCTTTTTTTTATTTTTTTAGTTTACATCATTAATTTCCACAAGATTTTGAGTTACAAATTTTCTCCCCATTTTTCCCCTATCCACCACCCAAAAATAGCCATCACACTGAATATCCCCTCCTCCAATCTGCTCTCTCCCATATCTCCCCCCATCCCCCTTCCGACTTTCCAGTAGGGCACAGTGGATCTCTATGACCCAATGCCTGTATATCGTATTTCCCAGTTACATATAAAATAATAGTATATATATATTTAAACATTTGATTTTAAAACTTTGAATCTCAGATTCTTTCCCTTCCTCCCTTGTCACCCACCCTTACTGGGAAGATAAGCAATTCAATATAGGTTGTACATGAGTAGCTAAGCAAAACATTTCCATACTGTGAAAAACTGACTATATTTCCCCCC
>NW_027187335.1:253483-258011 GCF_028583685.1 Petaurus breviceps papuanus | reverse complement strand
TTCCCCCCCCCCCCCCCAGCCTGCCCTCCCTTCCATCATCCCCCCTCTCATCCGATTCCCCCCTACTCTCCTATAGGGTGAGATACCCTATTTAGTGTGTATATCATTTCCTCCCTAAGCCAAATTCAATGAGAATAAGGTTGACTCATTCCATTTTGCCTTCCTGTTCTTCCCCTCCATTGTAACAGTTTTATCTTGCCTCTTTTATATGAGATAATTTACCCCATTCTGTCTCTCCCCATCTCCTCTCATTATATTCCTCTCTCACCTCTTAATTTCACCTTTTAAGTATCATCCCTTTCTATTAAATTGGTCCCATGCCCTCTGTCTATGTATACCTGTTCACATATATACACACATTCACATATGTATTCATACCCATATATACATATATATGTATGTATACATACATATATATATATATACACACATTCTATTCCCTTCAACTATTCTCATATTGAGAAAAGTTTCATCAGTTACAATGATTGTTTTTCCATGTAGGAATGTAAATAGTTCAACTTTGATAAGTTCCTTATGATTTCTTTTCCCTGTTTACCTTCTCATGCTTCTCTTGCTTCTTGTATCTGAATGTCAGATTTTCTATTCAACTCTGGTTTTTTCATCAAGAATGCTTGAAAGTACTCTATTCCATTGAATGACCATATGACCTGAAATATGGTACTCAGTTTTGCTGGGTAGGTGATTCTTGGTTTTAATCCCAGCTTCTTTGACCTCTGGAATTTCATATTCCAAGCCCTTCAATCCCTCAGTGCAGAAGCTGCCAGATCCTGTGTTACCCTGATCATGTTTCCACAATATTCAAATTTTTTCTGCCTGGCTACTTGTAATATTTTCTCCTTGATCTGGGAATTCTGTAAACTGGCTATAATATTCCTAGGAGTTTTCTTTTTGGGATCTTTTTTCAGGAGGTGATCAGTGGATTCTTTCAAACTCTATTTTTCCCTCTGGTTCTAAAACATCAGGACAATTTTCCTTGAGAATTTCTTGAAGGATGATTTCTAGGTTCTTTTTTTGATCATGGCTTTCAGGTAGTCCAATAATTTTTAAATGGTTTCTCCTAGATCTAATTTCCAGGTTAGTGGTTTTTCCAATAAGATATTTCACTTTGCCTTCTATTCTTTCATTTGTTTGGATCTGTTTAATAGTATCTTGATTTCTCATAAAGTCACTAGCTTCCATTTGATCCAATCTAATTCTGAAGGAATGATTCTCTTCAGTGAGCTTTTGAGATTCTATTTCCATCTGGCAAATTTGGCTTTTTAAGGCATTCTGCTCCTCATTGCCTTTTTGAGCCTCTTTTGCTATTTGAGTTAGTCTATTTTTAAGGTGTTACTTTCTTCAGTCAGGTTGTTAACTCTCATTTCATAATTTTCTTGCATTGTTCTAATTTCTCTTCCCAATTTTTCCTCCACTTCTCTTATTTGGTTTTCAAAATCCTTCTTAAGCTTCCCTATGATCTGTATCCAACTCATATTTTTTCTTGGAAGCTTTTGGTGCAGGAGCTCTGACTTTGCTGTCTTCCTCCTGTTCCATGCTTTGATCCTTTTTGTCCCCAAAATAGGAGTCTAATGTCAGATTGCTCTGCTTGCTTTGCTTCCTTTGCTTGCCCATGTTGCCACTCAATTACTTGACTTTTGAGTTTTTTTGTCACAATAGAACTCTGCTACCAGAGAGGGGAGCTTTGTCCCAAATTTCTGGGGTTTTCGCAGCTGCTGGAGCTATTAGTTGGGTGCCCTCTTTGAAGCCTCCACATGCTCTGGCAAACTGGTCATGCACCCAAGGACCTCCACCCTAGACTGCAATCCAGATCCAAGCAGGTTAAAGCAAGACCCCTCAAACTGGTCACTTGGTCCCCCTACAATCTATAGGCCAGGAGCTGAAACAGCCACATGGAGGCTGCAAGGTCGCTGCCACTTCTCCCTACAGGGGGCAAAGGCCAGACCACACTCCTGAACTCCCAGATCCCAAAGTCCACACTGCACTGACCTCTCACTTTGTTCTTAGCATCTATAGGTTGTTAATTCTGAAGACTGCCACAGCTGGGTGATCTGAAGTCCCTCCAGCCAGCTGGTTGTGGCCACCCTGAGGCTAAAATCTCTGGCTGGTGTGGGGCTGGACTAGGCTCCCAGAGTGCTGCGCTGGCCCCTTCCTGTTGGCCTGCCAGGCTGTCTTCAGTGGGAAGTTAGCCTCTCTCTGTCATTTTGTGTGTTCTGTAGCTCCAAAGTTTGTTTAGAGTCATTTTTTTACATGAATTGGAGGAGGTAGAAGCCGGAGCCTCACAGATGTCCTGTTTCTACTCCACCATCTTGACCAACACATCCTTTTATTAACAGGATTTGTTCTGTGAAGTTTGGATTCAGTCAAAGGGCCACACTTGAGGACCTATAGAGCCACATGTAGCCTCCAGGATACAGGTTCCCCACCCCTGGTCTAGAGGAGTGTAGGCCATGCTGCCTCTAATTTGAAGTGTGAATATCTTTTTCATTTCCTAACAAACTTTGAAGTTGAATTTTTCACACTTCAATAGTTTTGGAGTGGTTCCTGGGCAAGGCAGCTGGTACAAGGAAAACAGCACTAACTTCAGCATCAGAGGACCTTGGTTCAAACCCTGCCTCTGACACTATCTGTGTGACCTTAAGCAAATTGCTTAACCTCCCTAGATCTAAGTTTCTTTATCTTTAAAATGAGGTAGCTGAACTAGGTGAAGTGTCTTCCAGCTCTTGATCATATGACCTTAAGAACTGTGTTTTATTTAATGAATATAAGACTTTAGCCCAATCTATGGGCCAGTTACTTGTTCTTAAGTATCACTCATGCTTTCTTACAGTGTGGTTGCAGCTGGGGAGACTACGTAAGAGAGAAAATCAGCGTGCCATGTAATAAGAAGAACAATAGCCGTCCAGTCAGAGGATCTGGGTTCAAATTCTAGTTCTGCTTTCTACAACCCATGTGACTTTTAGCAAGTCCCTTAACAGGGGAGGAGCAAGTGGAATCATATCGAGAAGAGGACAGCCTAGAAATTACTTCCTCATCTGTATAAATGAGTCAGGTGAACCTTGTAAGCTCTAAGCTCTAAAATCCTATTCTTATAGGAACAGAGCAGCTATGGCCCTGAGAACCAGGAGTCTAGAAATGTTCTGGCCTTCTTCACCTCTATCAAGGATGGAGGTACTTCCCATTATTTCTGGTGATCCCAAAGGACAACATGTCCTAATCCTTTGCTCACTCATGAACTATCAATCTCTCCTTTGGGATGGCAGATTGGATTCTATAACATGTGACCAACCACAGGCTCAGATTCTATGCCTTGGTTGCAGTCTGTGGTCTCCCTTGAGTGGACCAGGGCTGAATGGCAGTGGAATGGACAAAAGACTGTGGGTAGTGGGTTGTCTCTTTTACTTGAACATGGCTCTCCCCCTCCCCACAAAGCTCTAGGAGACAACCCTCAAAGCAATAGCTAAAACTGCACTGGGAATGGGAGTGAGTTGGGAAAGAGGGCTGCTGGGAAAGGATGAGGCTAGGCAAGAGGAAGAGAGAAGATGCTAGTATAAAGGAAATAGATCATTGGCTGTAGAGTCAGAGACCCTGGGTTTGAATACCACGTGGGCTGCTTAACTCTGTGATCATGGGAAAGTTGTTTAACCTCCCGTGCCTCAGTTTCCCTTTTCTATAAAATGAAAGAGTAGAGATGTTGCTTTAAATTCAGTGGTCCCTCAGATCCGAGTCCCATGGTTCAGGGAGGCAGAAAATGAAAAAAGGTAGGAATGAGATTAAACTAGGGGCTATAACAAAATGATGAGTTCCAGGATGAATTTTGGCCTCCACCTTCACCGTGGTAAAATGACCATGAAAGCAAGGCAGGAAGTTGCAGCTTGGTAGTTGAAGATAGTTCAGAAACTTGGGACTGAAGTCTCCTCCACTTTAATCTCCCAATTCAACTTCTGTAAGCCAGGGGTAGGGGATGGATGGGGGTTCAGCAGCCTAGTCCCCTTTTACCCAGACCTCAGAGTTGCTGTGCAGTGCCTGGCCCCCATCAGGGAGGGTAGGAGAGGAAGTGGTTTGTCTTTCTGGGTGCAAAGAGAGTCCCTCCAGCTTGGCCAGAGTGAGGACCAGGGAACAAAAACAAAAGAAGGTCCTACAGCCAAAAGCCCCTCATTTCCACCTCCCCACCCTTGACAGGGTCTACTTTGAGGAAGACAAAAGGCAAAGGAGGGCAACCACACACTGGCCCTGTAGGGAACAGAGCTCTTTCCCCCTCCCCCCAGGGCATTCACAGCCTGTGGCTTTCGCTTCCTGCAGGGCTGACAGTTAGGGCCCCGACGTGCACCAGGCTGAAGCAACCCAGAGTGTGGTTATTTTGGGGAGGTCTCTGTGCTCAGCTATGAGACATTCTTCTTGCCTCTCCCGCCACCTTCCACCCCATCTCCCCCCTCAACTATTTCCATTTTCTAGGTCACACACACACACACACACACACACACACACACACACACACACACACACACAC
>NW_027187335.1:212100-253473 GCF_028583685.1 Petaurus breviceps papuanus | reverse complement strand
CACACACACACACACACACACACACACACACACACACACACACACACGAGCACATGCACACGAGCACACACGTAGTTGTAGCTGGGGCTTTCCAAGGGGTTTTTGAGAAAGCCAATGAAAGCTGCTCACATCATGGTCCCCTCTGACATTCAGCACCTGCCTCATCCCTCCCCACTTTCTATGCCCAATTAGCTAGCATTGGCCTTGAGCAAGTTCATCTGAGAGAATCTAAATTTTGTATCTTCCTAGCTATCTCCTAGCAGAGCTCAACACACAATAAGCTCTTCCTAAATGTTTCTTAATTGATCTCACCTCCCTGGGAAGAAGTTTCCTTCCTTCATCATTTCTCATTCCCTTCATACACCCTTGCCTTTAAAAAAAAATCCTAACTATATGTAAACGTTTTTTAATATGCATTTAAAAAAATTTTGAGTTGCAAATTCTCTTGCCCTCCCTTCTGTCCCCAACCCATTGGGAAGGCAAACAATATGTTGATTATACATGTGAAGTCATGCAAAATATTTCCATATTAGTCATGTTGCAAAAGATAACACACATATACAACTCAACAAAAGTAAAGTTTAAAAAAAGTATGCTTCAATCTGCACTGAGTTCATCAATTCTCTCTCTGGAGGTGGGTACTATTTTTCATTATGGGTCCTTTGAAATTGTCTTGAATCATCAACCTTGGCTTTGTGTATCTTGAAAGCAGGAATTATCCTTCCTTGTATCCCCAGAGTCAGGCATAGTGCTCGACAAGGAGTAGATAACTTAAGGCTTGCTCAATTGAAGAGTAATTGTGGTCTAAACTTCTGTCTCCTGGCAAGCCATTATAGACTCTGGGAAGCTCCTGGGGTGTTTGCTTCACAAATTCAAGGAGTTAGGGAGAGGTTCAGTCATTTTTCATTTGTGTCTAACTTTCTGTGACCCCATTTCAGGGTTTTCTTGGCAAAGATACTAGAGTGGTTTGCCATTTTCTGCTCTGATTCATTTTACAGATGAGGAAACTGAGGCAAACAGGGTTAAGTGACTTGCTCAGGGTTACACAACTAGTGAGTGTCTGAGGCCAGATTCATACTCAGCAAGAGTCTTTCTGACTCCAGGCCTGGGACTCTGTCCACTATGGCACCTGAGCTACCCCTTAGGGAGAAGAATAGAATTATTAAATTCAGTAGGCCAGGAGGACACAAGATCATTTAAGTCTTGCATGTCAAATGTTGCTATTTTGATATTTAACTCCAGTAAAAAATGCTGCTTAACTCAGTTTAATATTGATATCTTCTTTGTACATCACCTACATTCCCCAATATATCACAGTGTCATAGGATCAGAGATCAAGGGATGGAAAGGACTATACCTCAGCAGCCTAGTCCAACATATAGGGAAACTGAGACCCAAGGATCATTGTCAAAGTCACACAGGTAGTTAGCATCAGCACTGCCACCCCCCCCCCCAAAGAGCCATCCCAAAAAGGGAGGGGGGGAATCCAGTAGTTCTAACAGATTTTTTAAAAAGCCTGACATTATATGGAGGGCTCCATCCATAGACCCTCACTTCTAAAAATCTATTACTTCTTTCCACAGCATTTATTTGCTCTGTTGTTTTTCCATTTATGTTGCTGTAGCCAATACATAGTTTTCTCATCTCCCCATGCTTCCCCATGTTCATAATATTTGGTTTGAGCTCCAACTTGTTAAACCATTTCACAATTAATAGGCATGTTTCCAATTCTTTGCTACTACAAAAAGGTGCTGCTAGCAACACTCTGGAGTATATGTAGGGCCTTTCTTTTTATCACTGGTCTCAGGATGCCTAGCAGTTGGATCTGTGGGTCAAAGGGGATGGATGTTTCTGTTACTTTCTAGGCATAATTCTAAATTGCTTTCCAGAAATCACACCAACTCACAGTTCCACTAGCAGTATATATGTGCCTTGTATAACTTATTTTCAAAACATATGCTGCAATGAATAAAAATTCATTTATTACTGAATTTATAGTAGCTTGTCATGTTTTCTTTTGCCTTTAAAAAGAGGTCCTCACCCCAGAAATCTGAGAAACACTGTACTAGAGCAGACCCTAAATTCTCAGAGACTGAGGGAGTGCCATTGATTTTGGGTCTCCTTACTAAACTGTATGGAACAGAAGCCATCAGAGCAAGCCTTTTCCCAATGAGGGCGTTGATATATCTGGTCTTCCACATCAGGCTCTCAAACTTCAAAGGGTGTTAGCAGGAACAAAGTGACTCATTAGCAACCCCAAGTGGCCAACAAGGCACACACCTCTCCAACCCTTACTAGATGAGGCCTTTGGAAGTTACTGTTTCATCAGGCCTTTGGACTGTAAGCCTAACTCACTTGAACAGCAGTTGACATCAGCTAAAGCACTCTTGAGGTACAGGGGAATAAGACAACAACTAGTTAACTGGAACAGGAGAACAACTGAGTTTGGGGTCAGCCTGCAGAGACCTAAATGAGGAGCCAACAATCCTAAGAACCAATCATGAGGAAGCTACAAGACCAGCAAGTGGCTGTGGCTAGTTTAAAGCTGCAAGGAAATCTTTTCTAAGTGTTGTGCAGGGTGGAGGGCAAAAATAAGTACTATATAAAGTATATGTAGCTGTAAAATGATGAGAGACAATGAATGCTAAGGCATATCATTCTTCTAAATGGGAAGAGCTATACTGTAACAATCATTACCTAGCCTCTGGTTTATCTGCTCACAGGCAGGAATAGCTTCCTGGGAAAGTCAGATGGGCCTAGATTAAGTTGGTTAATATGGGAGCCCTTTAAATTGATGGATGGGCAGGGAAACTAGGTAATCATAGTCTAAGTTTAGCCTTAATACACAAGGCTAGTTATGGGGTCTTAGGGAAAAGTCCTAGCTCTGCACTAGATATTACAGTAGTAGTAGTCTATAAATCATCTGATTTAAATTTTTTCCTCTTAACTAGTAAAAGTTGGCTTGAGGGAAGTGAGAAAAGATGGGGTTTGGTCAGACCACTGGGCAAGGTCTGGTAAGAACTGGGAATAATTAAATCCAATAAGGATGATCCCTAAAAACTTTTCTGAGTTGCCAACTGGAATTACTGAGACCAAGTATAGCAGACAGAAATGGAAAGCTATTCCAACTGGATTCAGGGTGTCATTTAGACCAATTCCCCGTCCCTAAATGGCTATACCCTTGACAGGAAAGAGAGAAGGAAAAATAAGAAGAGGAAAACTGTTAGAGGAAAGGATGATAATTTTAGAGTTGAGAGGAACCATCAAGGCAACCCCCCTCATTTTACAGATGAACTGAGGCCTAAAAGTATTAAATGGCTTATCCAAGGTCACATAAGTAATAACAGAACTAGGATGTGAACCTGGCCCTCTGGGGAGGGCAGGCAAAAAGAAAAAGAAAAGGAAAAAGGAAGATAGTCAGTAGCCCCTTCTTTCTATATGCTTCAGGTATCACAAGTTGTGATACCTGACACTTGTATCACAGGTTTTCACTGCTGTTCTAGACCTACCAATTCCAATACCATTGGAATTCTTAGGGTCGGGTCAAAAAGATGGCCACAAATAGGTCAGTAGGAAAAGCACTGACTATAAGAGCTTCTAATGATGCAAAACCCCAAATACATTAGCATATGAAGATTCAAATGGTCCGAAACTATTTAGAGGGCTCTGACAACTCTGAAAAGATGCTAACAAAGTTAAGAATGTGGCCTCTGTCCACAGCTGAATAAGAGGAGTTCTGAACAAAAGAACTTGACAACGGGTACTTCCAAATGAAACAGTCCACATTTACTTTGATCCTGACCCACACACAACCCAAGTCTATTGCTCATGATGGGATAGACAGCACCTAGCCTCAACACTTTCATAATCTTATGAATCCAACCCTCTTTCAACAACCCAGAATCCAATGTCCCTGCAGTCAGTCATTATTGCTTGACATCCCTTAATGGCTGGAGAATGGAGGGTGGGTAGGAAAATGAGTAGTGTTCTATCTGCTCTCCAGGCAAAAAACTCAGCAATGATAGGGGTCAAGAGCAGAGAGGGGCTGTATGTCCTCATGGTTCACTAAGTCTTTATTGCTGTGTCTCTGGATTTGTAGACCACACCTCGGCTCTTCAGTTCCCGAACAATTCCTGCAACAGGAGAAAAAAAAGCTGTGAGAAAGAAATAGACACAGAACTAGAAACCAAGAACATTTCAGCTATTATGTGGAGAATGGATGATAAAGGACCAGATTCTAGGTCAGGGGTGGAGAACCTGCAACCTTAAGGCCACATGTGGCCCTCTAGGTCCTCAAGGGCAGCCCTTTGACTGAATCCAAACTTCACAGAACAAATCCCCTCAATAAAAGGATTTGTTCTGGAAAACTTGGACTCAGTCAAAAGGCTACACCCAAGGGCCTAAAAGGACACATGTGGCCTAAAGGCGGCAGGTTCCCCAGCCCTGATCTAGGTAAACTCCTCTGAGGTCATTATGAGTAAGAAAGGACTTTGTTTTATTCATTTAGCTTGCTACAAGTACAAATCCAGGGGGCTGCCTGACAAACACTAAGTAGAGGACCCCAAAGAGGGACAGTATACCTTGAGGCAGGCGGCCAGTGACTGACACTGCATAAACTCCAGGCTTGAAGGTACCTAAAAGAGATGAAAAGAGATAGTTTTTGTTTATTGTTTATTCTAAGCTGAAGGAAAAGATGGTTCCTATACTTTCCCCCAACCTAATTTCCTGCCAGAAGCCAGGAGCAAGAACAACAATGGAACTGTCTGCCCTTCTCTGCAAACAAGGCTGAAGGGAAAAGGCCCTGTAATACTGTAATGTGAATGTAAATTTTAAAGATCTTCCCTGCCCCTAGGCTAAAGTGCACCAGAAGCCTGGGGAGGGAGGCTTGTTTTTCAGTAGACACTTTTTGATTAGCCAGTGGGTCAATAAGGTTGTTACATTCTCTGAGCCAGGAGAAGGCTATATAAGCCCTGATGTGTAGCTTTGTTTTGGGACTCACTTTGAGAAGTGTTCTGTGATTTGATCTGAATTCTGGGAAGCCGTTGTTGAGAGTCCCCCGGCTTTGAAAAACCCAGATGTGGAAACCCAGATGTTGACTGGGTATGGATGTAATGGTTGGACAGTTTGGAAATCTGTCTACTTGATGTTTCTGTCTTGATAATTATGCCTGTATACTTTGAGGTTCAGGGTGCTGACCTTTTCTCCTGAACAAGGTAAACGATATATGTCTGACTGATTAAAGTAAGCTTGTTAACCCATTTTGAGTTGCTTTCCTTTAACAAAGCAGATCCAAGAACCTGTGTGAGCAGGCACCCTGGGGACACTGGGGTGCTTGCTGCTACAAATACCCATTTCTGAAAGGAGACACTTACTGACTCGCTGCCATTTAGAGACCCAGCTGTCCTCCGGACTCATCATTGCAATGATTCTGTAAATGAGAAGGGTTGCCTGAGTTTCTCTTTGCTGGACAGTAGGAAGACACTGGAAAACCCTTGAGCAAGGTCTCTACATCCATTTTTATCCTTACACAACACCTAGGTTGGTCACAACAAACTGTCCTAGTCACTATCTCACTGGTACCAGAAACACTGTAATCATTTCCTAATCCCAAGATCTCTTAGGGAAGGAGTTCTTAACCTTTTTTTGTGTCATGGAACCCTTCGGCAGTCTGGTGAAGCCTGCAGACTGAGCCCACTCCCCCTGCACCTACACTGGTCAGTTTCTTAGAATAATGTTTTTAAATTAATAAAATAAAATACAATGGATTATAAATACAGTTAACAAAATATTTTTTTTAAGTTTACAAACCCCAAGTTAAAAAACTTTTGCCCTAGCCTAGGGAATGGGTGATTCTTAGAGATGGGCGGCCAGTGTAGGAGTAGAGCACCACTGTCCATGACTAATGTGACCACTAAACCCAGAGCTTCTGAGAAAGGAATGCCTTCCTGGACCATAGTACCCCCTCCAAAAAAGTTTTTCTTAATGACTTCCTTATTTACATCAACAGAATCATTCAAGCTGGAAACCTTAAGTCCTTTCTCTCAAAGACTCCTGCTTGCTGTCACTTCTCCCACACCCACCCACCAAATTCTCAAAATATCTCCAGAAATCTCCAATGCTACTGGGAAAAAGGCTTATTATCTACCACACACCTACGCACTCCCCACAGCATCCAGATCGCAATTTCCCCACTTGTAGTCTCTATACTCTTCTTTCTCTTCATCCTGTACACCCACCCCTGCCACAAAAGTCTTCCTAAAGCACACAACTAATGGACTCCATTCTACTGCTTAAAAACTTCCAATGGTTCTCAATGGCCTACAAGATACAGTCTACAAGCTGGCACCAGCCTAGCTTTGTAGCCTTACCTCATCTTATTCCAGTCTTACCTCTCTCACAAATACCCTAAAATCCAGTTAACAATCTAGCATTCCTAAAATATGCCTTTATTCATCTTGCTTCTGCATGTCTGGAATACATACATGTTTTCCATTTTCCCCACCCAATCTATTTTCTCCCTTCAATCTGCCTGTTGACATCCTTCAAAGGCCTAGCTTAGTCTATATAACCTTTCCTCATGACTCCAGCTGGATGTAATATTTGCTTCTTTAGGAAGGAATTTATGGGTGTACCCCACAGGGCCTAACACTATCTTGCTCACATTAGGGAATACTGTGTAATGAAAAGAGACCTGCCACTAGATGTGTGATCTAAATCTCCCCGGGCCTGAGATACTTTATCTATAAAACAAGACTAAATTGATTCTATTAGGTGTTCAATACATTTGGGGGGAGGGAGGGAAGTATGAGTTGTTTAATGAGGATGACGTAGACTAGGGGTTCTTAATCTGGGATATACAGCCTCCACAGGGTACCTGGGTAGATTTCATAGAGTTTATGAACTTAGATGGGAAAAAAAAAAATTACACTTTATTTTCACTATTCTCTAACTGGATCTTAGCATTTTTTTTTCAATTATTTAAAAACGTCATTTTGAGAAAAGCCCCACAAACTTCAGAAGACTGCAAGAAGGGTTCATGATGCAAAAAAAGTTAAGAACTGATCTAGATCAAAAGAGAGATGGTAAAAAGAGTCAGGATAAAGAGTTAAGGAAACTGTTTAGATGTAATAACCCTAGGAAAAAGAAAAAGAATGACAAAGGAGAAGAAAATAAAGTATCATTCACAAATACTAAAGGGAAGATAGTGGACTTGCCAGCTACCATGGCTATTTTCTCCTGTTTCTTCTTATCCTTTATTTACTACAGAAGAGGTAGTTTCATCCTGGAGAAACAATCAGGTCCTGAATTAGTCAGAGTCCTGCCCAGTTTAGATGAAAACCAAATGAAAATTAAAATGCTCCTTTGGGAAAGCTAGTCCTCTGTTCTTTGGGTCTTACTTTCTTACCATTTTTTTAATGCTGAATGACACCAGCTGCATACATAGTAAAATTATTACAATGTTCCATTTTTTTTCTTTGACCAAAGGTAGAACACTCCATAAAAGGAGCACCTTCACCAAAAATGAGAGCAACAACCCTTCCTATGTTACACCTTAGATTTCCCTTTAAGACTCCTCTCCTTCCTTAATATAGGCTATCCTTGTGTCTTAGTAATTTTACTTGCCATGCTGGTTAGAGCAAGTGTTAGAGAAGGTGGAGAAACTACATTTTAGAGAATGGTACAATTAAGGAAAAGAGTAAAAACTACTTACCCATCAAAAGAAGAGCTTGTACAATCATATACCATCTCTCGGTTGCCTTTCATCTGTAGGTATGAGTCACAATTATCACAGCCATCATACTCAAATTGGTCTATAGTCTAAAGAAACATGAAAGAGATGTAGAGGTAGTAGGTCCTGCTAAAAAGGTAGAAATTTGCCCACCACTATGTCCAGGGAATGTAGACCCTGGATTCTATTCTCTAAATTCTTCCCACCCTCAACTTTAACCTTTTAGTACTCGTTCCTTCATTTTCCAGGCCCAACTTAAATGGTACTCAGGCCCTATCTTTCCTTAATTTGTATCATTCCTCTCACCACCAGCTTTCTTCAGCTCCAGTCCCTCTCCCTTTCCCCATCCCTCCACCTGGATTCTTCTTTGTCATACCCTTCCTTTCCCCTAGCTTCTCATCAGCTCTAAGCACCTTAATCCAATATTCCTGCCTTCGCCCACCCTAAACTATTTCTCACCTCCCTGTCCCCATACTGCTATTCACTCTTAACTCAGTCCATCCCATACTCCAACAAAACTAGAGCATTCTGTCTATCCCAAAGTGCACCTAACCCCTCTTCCTGAGTCTGAAATTTCCATCTTAACCTACTGAATTCACTATCTTCTGAAGCACAACTCAACTGACCTCTCCTCTGTGAAACTTTTTACCTTAATCTTCAGAATTTAGGTTGCTGTTTGTTTGCACCCTTCTAAAGCACTTATCACACTGTGAAATATGGCTTTCAGTGTTTTTATCTCCTGAACCAGGCTGTAAATTTCATGAAAGCAGGAACTATGTCTTTATCAAAGCTCTGCATTTATCCCAGAATAGTGGTCTGCACCTAATGAATTACTGTTTTAACTCCTTGATTAAATTTAATCCAACAAATATTAATCATCTACTGTGTTCAAGTAATTTTACTAGAATCTGGGGATACAAAGATAAAATAATGAACAAAGAATTTACATTCCACCTTCAAATAATTCACATTCCTTTAGGACATAGGTTCACAAATGTGGCCCAGTCTTGGAGGTCCCTGAGACTGGTTGTGCGCAAAGGCTGGAGGAGATGAATTCTGTGTCCAAGGAAGGGCAGGCTGTAGTACTGTTTGGCTGTAGTGCAGTGTGCATGAGGGAAAGGCATGTGTAATAGTTTGGGGAGTGAAAATGAATGAGGTGAGATTATGTAGGGTTTGAAATGCCAAACAGAAAAGTTTGTATCTGATTTAAGGGCAGCAGGAATAAAACTTCTTGAGCAGGGGAGCGAAGTGATTGGACCTGTGCTTCAGATATATGGCACATCTCCAAAGCTGAACTCATTGATCTTTCCCACAAGTTCTCTCCTCTTCCTAATTTTCCCATTATTATAAAAGGCCCTATCATTGTCTCAGTCACTCAGACTGACAATTTAGGCATCAACTTCAACTCCTCACACCCACTCCCCACATCCAATCAGTTGGCAAGTCCAGTTCTTTCCTACTTTTGTAACATTTCTCTCAAATAACCCTTTATCTCTTCTGACATTGCTACTACCCTGGTACAATACTTATTGCCTCAGCCTGGACTAGTGCAATACCTTGATGTTCAGTCTTTCTGCCTGAGTCTGTCCCTACTCCAGTCCATCTTTTATTCAGCTGTCAGAACTGATCTTCCTAAAGCACAGGCCTTATCAGGTCACACAGCTTATTTAGTAAATACTAGTGACTCTATCACCTCTCAGTTCAAAGCTGTCGTTCAAAGCCCTTTATAACCAACCTAGCTCCTTTCGACCTTTTTCAGTCTTTTCACACCTTACTCACCCCCACATACCCGTCAATCCAGTGACATGGGTCTCTTCGTTGTTCCTCAAACAAGACAATCCAAATTTAAACTCCAGACATTTTCACTGGCTGTCTCCTATGCCGGGAATGTTCCCCTTTCCTATCTCTAACACCTGGCTTCCTTCAAGTCCCTGCCAAAATCTCACAAGACGCCTTTCCCGATCACCCGTAATGCTGATGCCTTCTCTTGAAGATTATCACCAGTTTACCTTGTATATAGACTTAGCATATTAGTACAGTAGTATAAAACTGATATAGTCCTCTGTTACACTGCTAGTTCCCTGAGAGCAGAGACTGGTGGTTTGTGGCCTTTTCATCACCAGACGCTTAGCTCAGTGCCTGGCACACAGTAGGCGCTAAAAAAACGCATGCTGACGGATGTAGCTACGACAGGCTTTTCACGTCGGGGTAAGGACCTTGTGTTTTCTCCTTCCCTTGGTTCCTTCTCTCCCTTCCGCCTCCATCCCCTTTATTGACATTCCCCAAACTCTAAGCCGGTACCTTGACCAAAGAACAGAGAAGACAAGCTCGCAGATGTCGCAAATCCTTGGGAACCGTCTCCAACGCCATCGCTGCCACCGGGAGCCAAGGAAAACTTCACCAATCACCACCAAAAACAGCCCTCGGTCTAGCTCTCCACATACTGTGCCGGAAGTATTAGTTCGGCCCACTCAGAAGGACGATAACATCCGGCGAGGGCGTGCCCCCAGACAGGAACTTCTGCTCCTTCCTTCCTTCCGCCCCCCCCCCCCAGATTGCCGCGAGATGGTCTCTCCCGCCGAGAGGGCGGGGCCAGGTTGACACCTGGCTCCAGGCCTGCTCCTATCCTGCCTAAGTCGGGCGCGCGGGGGCGATTTGGGCTGTTGAGGCGGTAGTCTGAAATCTCGTGGGGCCAGAGCGCGCGGGAGACGCTGCAGTTTCGTCTTCCTCAGGAAACAGAACCCGCCCGCTGCGCGCGGTGCGTCCGACGAGCCCCTCCCCTCTCCTCCTGGTCTTTGGATCGCGCTGGAGGCCTAGACGGGTTCTCGCCTTCGAACCGCGCCCCGCACTAGATTATCTTGTGTGGATGAATTCAGATTTTAAAGCTCTTCGGGGATTTGGGTCAACTCTGGGAACTTAAAACAAAAACCGACACCTTGACTTTTGCAGGGGAAGCGCGTATACGTTGCTATACCTCCTAGAGCGGAGAGTGACAATTGCGCCACCTTCTGGCAGGGCTGTCGGGAGGAACCCAAACTCCAGCATCAGTGGGAGTCTGTGATTCAGGAAGCTGTTAACCCTCTAGTACCCTACCCCCAACTTATTTCCTTGTACAAAATGTAAAGATAAGCGATTGTTATTCCATTCTCTCTGGACAACCGGAAGTGAGGTCCCTTCCACGTTTTGAGCTCAGCCTGTCCCAACTCCATCCCAATTCGCGTTCGCTTTCGCTGGCTGGCCTACCTTCCTCGGGCCCTCTAATCTCCCCTGGTGCCAGGCCCTGTCACCTCTGGCTCTGGACTGCTGCCGTGGCCGGCAGGCCCTCCTTCAAGCTCCCCCGGCACTAGAAAATTGTCTAGCTGGCATTCAAAGCCCTCCACCTGGCCCCTTCCTTTCTAGTCTTCTTAGACCTTAACTTGAATTTACTCTTGGATCCAGTCTTGCTATTCCTGGCACAGGATATGCCATCTCTAAAGTGGATGCTTTTTTACTGACATATTCCTGTGCTTGGAATGGCCTCCCTCATCTTTACTCCCACTCTCAGCTAAAATCTCACCTTCAGGAAGAACCCGTTCACTGTCCCCATTAATACTAGCGCTTTCTGTCTGACCTTACTCTCCCGCACCCAAAGTGTGTGTGGGGGTGGGGGTTTGTGTGAATATAGGTATATGTTTATATGTGCATAGTTTGACCTTGAGGGCAGGGACTGTTTTTGCCCCAGCATTTAGCACAGTACCGGACACTTGGGCTATTAATGCTTGTTGACTGACTCCTACCCATCTCCTACCATCTTGCTGTGAAATAGGCAATACAGAAAGTCAAAATTGACTAATCTGTGGCTTTACAGAGTGTAAATAAATGATGTACCTTTGCCCATCATCATTATTCATACCCAATCCTTAAGACCATATTAAATTAGACCATTTTAAAGTTTTTGTCTTTTTATAACTCAATTTGAAAAGACCTTATAATCCCATTATCTCACTTGTCTCAAAACCCCATGAAGCCTCCCCAACCCACCTATTCATTTTACAATTCAGAAAGCAATATTTTATTTGCCCAAAGGTAGATTGTGATGGAGCCATCTACCCAAATCACTCCTAATGTCTTCTGTACTTCTGGGGGTAAAGGGATACATAAAATATCCTGCCCTCAACTCTGTCGTCTCACCCTTTCCTAGCCCCAGTGATGGCTGGTGACGTTACAAAAAAACACAAAACCAGACCTGTTATGCGGATAAATATATTAGTAAATAAATACATTTCTCAACATAGTGCCTGATTCAAGCATCTTTCTGTGTCTGGTTCAGATATAAATAACCATGTGGGTTCTGAGATGCTGCTTCTCCCCACCAGTTTTAAGAAGTCCTGGAGCTTCCATGGAGAGTTATTCTTGTTTCTCCCACATTCCCATTCCAAAAAGGGGTAGTGCCTGAGAGGAGTGGTATAAGGCTGAAGTTGCCCCAGCCTTCAGCAACTCTATCTTAACTAGATCCCTCTTGCCCCTGCCCATTGAGAGCCAATAGCCTTAACTTTTTGTTCCACCCCCATTCTCCCTGGCACACATTCCCTATTACAAGGGTATCCGTATGATTCACATTGCAGAGCGGAAACTCCAAGCCTCATGGATCTTTTTTTTTTTTTTTTTTGCTTTTTGGAGGGCAATTGGGGTTAAGTGTCTTGCCCAGGGTCACACAGCTAGTTTTTGTGTTGTGTCTGAGGTCAGATTTGAACTCAGGTCCTCCTGACTCCAGGGCCAGTGCTCTATTCACTGTGCCACCTAGCCACCCAGCCTCATGGATCTTATGATCCTGTCTTCCTCCTTCCTATATTCTCTCCAGTTTTGGTCTTAGGACCCACATGCCTCAAGTCTCCTCCCTGCCTAGTCTTCCCTTTCCTACTTTCTCACTGTCCACTCAGTGAGAGTGAATTGACTCTCTATTCCCTATACCAGTGCCTTATGCCACTTGTAGAGATGGGAGAAGGGCAGAGAAATTCTGATGAGAACTACTGTGACCTAGCTTTAGAAGTATGGTCATGGATTTAGAACTGGAAGGAACCTTAGGGGTCACAGAGCACAAATCCTGCTTCCTGCCACTGATTTTATGGATAACAAAACTGGCCCAGTGTGGTTAAGTGACTTGCCCAGGATCACATAAACATTGAAGTGTTGGTTGCTTCTGCAACAGTGGGAGATTCTGAAGGCCAAGTTGGGGACTACACTTGGGCAGCTTTTTCAGGACCCTCAAGACCCTATGAGCCCACCCCAAAGACTGAGTGATTTAGGAGACATGTACCCTTGGCTATAAATATGTTAGGTCCTTTCCAGGGCTTATCTGTAACTCAGTGAATCACACAACTATACAGTGTTCTCTAGGGGTCTGAATGAATGTGGGAAATGAAATCATCTGGTCTCTGGTGGGCTGTGGATAGAGAAATAGCCCAGAAGTTACCCCTCAACATGACTGTCTTCAGGTTTAATCTGGAAGACAGCCAGGCTCGTAAAAGCAGCAGCTGGGAAGCCATGCTAGGCACTTCAGATCTCAGAACCAATATGTAGAAGCTATCATTCCAGAGCCAAGGGCAGGAAACAAAACCAGGGATATGGAAGAGCGCTGTCAACATCATCATCCCTTTCTCCTCCACTGGCACTTTTGAGTACAACCAAAGAAAGGGTGTTCACTGAGCCCCTTTCTTCTCTAGAGGGAGAGGGAGGCAGGGATTCTGAACTGGGCTACATGCCAAGTCATCCAGGGCACATTGTTGTCAGAGGCCTTGAGCTGGAGTCTGTCCCATCTCACACTGCCTGTTCACACAGCTCTTCAATCTCCTCCTCTGGACCTGCATTCAGAGAAAAGGGAAGGGCATAAGTCTCTAAACGAAAGTTTGACTTTGTCTTCCACCACCAGAAGACAGAAAGCAAGGCAAGGAGATACCAAGATAGAAACTGAGACAAAAGAGAATGGGTAAAAGGGTGACCAGACTGAGAGCCAATAGAAATATGTATGTGTGTGTGTATCCACACACACACACACATATATGGTATAAAAAATATATAATCTCTGGTAGAACTCAAAAGAAAGGAACATTAATTTCCCTCTCCTTCCAAAAAAGATATTCAGTACTGAAAACAAAGAAAACAAGCACATGCCAGGGCCTACAATAAATCAGTACAAGCATAACAAAAATCAAACAATATCTCTAAAAGAAGCGTAATATTTTTCTGTTTCCTAAACTCCCTTAGAATTTGTCTTCTTAGAGGACTCTGGGCCCAGATTGAGTGTGGGGGAGACTTCTAAAGCTGTCAACAGTCCAGGTATCTGGGCTTGGGAGATATAACTAGTAGGGGAAAGACAGCTGAGGGAGGGAGTGATTTGGGAAAACAATTTTTTCAAAGCTGAACCTGGAAATTAAGCAACTGTTGCCATCTGATTACAGCTGGGAGGTATGAGGTCCCTTTTGGGACAAGCTGGATCTAGCTAATAAAGCTATCCAGAGGGAATAGGTAGACCCACATTGTTTCCTTATTCTTGAGGGAAAGAAAGAAACCTAAGGAGAAAAGAGTACTTACTATATAGGGTAGGGGTGACACTGTTCTCAATAAATTATTCAACAAACATCTATTAAGTCCCTAATTTGTGCTAGGCACTGTGCTGGGGATACAGAAACAAAGAATTAAATGATTCCAATTTTAAAGAAGCTTACTTTCTAGCAGGAGACAAGTATATAGATGTGTACATATACACACACATACATATATAAATATATATGTATGTATACATAGGACAGAATAAAATACAAAAACAGTTTAATACGAAGTACTTTAGGAGAAAGGGCACTAGCAATTGGGGGATAAGGAAAGGTTTTATTCAGGTGAATGTGGTGTTTGAGTTGCATCTTAAAGAAAGGATTTTGAGGTAGAGTTGAGGAGAAAGTACATTCCAAGAAAGTAGGAGAGCACTAGCATGAAAGCACAGAGATTGGAGATGGGATGTTCAGAATAAGAAACAGGGAAGAAGCCCATTTGGTTGGATCAGGGAGTGATGTATGAGAATATAAAGATGGGTTGGAACCTGGTTGTGTTATCTCCCCTAAAAATGTGTGTGTGTATTTACAAGTTATCTCCCCTAAAATAATGTTTTTGTTCAGTCACTTGCAGTTGTGTCTAACTCTTCATGTTCCCATTTGAGGATTCCTTGGCAGAGATACTGGAATTTCCTTTTCCAACTCATTTTACAGATGAGGAAACTGAGACAAACAGGGTTAAATGACTTGCCTAGGATCAAACAGCTAAGTGTCTGAGGCTTGATTTGAACTCAGAAAGATGAGTCTCTTCCAACTGCAGGCTCAGCACTCTATCCACTATTGCCACCTAGCTACTCCTCCTCTAAAATATACTTATGGACATTGTTACCTAGCCACTAGACCCAGATGGCTCTGGAAGAGAAAGTAAGGCTGGTTCCTTTGCACAGCTCTCCCTCACTCAAATCAAATTCAATTGTAAATCACATCATCATCTCCCTGATGTCATGGTCCTCTTTGAGAATGAAAGATAAACCACAATGTACATATTATCTCCTCTAATATATATATCCACGTTATCTCCCTTTATGTGTATTATCTCTCCTAAGATATGTATCTATGTGTGTGTATATTACCTCCCCTAAAACCACATAAGCTTCTTGACAGCAGGGATCATTTTTGGTTTACTTTTGCTATTCCAATACTGAGCACTGTGCTTGGCACACAGGAGGCATTTAATGTTTGTTGACTGATGGACAGATCTCATCTTCAGTCCCATATCCTATTCCCACTCTTCCTTCTCTTTCCTACCACTCTTAATCTCACCAGGAAACTCACCAGGCTGGGCTGTCAGCACCTGACAATGTGGGTAAGGACATGTTCTGTCCTCCAGGACACGAGGACTCCATTCAATTGGTCTCTCCTCAGGTGGACAAGGACTCAGTGGGTGACAGTGGGTAAGACACAGCCATACAGGCTGCGAGCTTGAATAACAGGGTCCTGTAGTGTCTGGTAGCAGCCTTGTACCCAGGCCCAGAGGTCCAGGGATTAATGGGTGGGCTTCTCGAGGCCAGGGGTATGTTAAGCTAGAATCATGATGGGGAAGGGCTTGGAAGCTAGGGATCACAGGAACATCCTGGGGTGGGGTGGTTGAGGTAGGCTCTAGGAGCCCCCTCCGTTTCCTCTGTTGGTGTCGTGTCAAGACAGCAGATCTCTGTAAAACTAAAGGGCTAGGAAGATGAGCAGGGCTGGGACCAGAGTTTTCTTCAGAGCCACAGTGTGACTCTGTGAGAGCCCGAGACCTTGGATAAGAGAGCTGCCTAGACAGGGATGGGGAGATATATTTGGGGGCTTTTTGGACAAGAGGTGGTGGCTCTGACTGGGATTCTGTCTGGGAAGCTGTGAGCCTGAGCTGGGGTAGTCCAGTTTCTGGGCTAGCTTTCTTGCCATGCCACTGGAAGCGCTTTTTGTAATGATGGTGCCGATGTTTATGGTAGTGGATATGGCTGGACATCTGGACATCCACTTTTGGCACCACTGAGTCCAGAGAGCGAGGCCGATAACCTATACTGGGCTGTACCTCCTCCCGAGTCTCACCTTCAGGGCTACAATATACCAAAGGGTCAAAGTCACTAAGGGAACTTCGGAAGGTAGAGCTGCTGCCATGGATGCCCTGAAGGCTAATGTCTGTGCAATTGACCACTGAGTCACTGGAAGAACCATGGCAGGGCCCAGAACTGGAGTCACTGGCTGGTCCATCTGCCAGGTAGCCACTTCTCTCTGTATGATAGCTCTCCCCTGATCCACTGCTATCATGCGGCCTTGACCATCGTGGAGAGGCTGAGCAAGCTGAAGGATGCTGCATGGAACAGGCTCTGAGGCGGCCCAGTCTCCAGTTATCAGCACGGAGACGCTGAGGAGCTGCTGGACGAGGCTGAGCGCATGCATGTCCAAGATGCAAAGTTCTGGGTGGACGATGATGCCAAGAAACATGCTCCATGGATGATAAAAAGGGGCCAGGTCGAGGAGGTTGGGCTATTGGAGTCTGTGAAGAGCCCTGCAAGTATGCTGCAGGGAGATGATAGTGGGCATGACCAGGATGCTGGCGAATGAGATGGAGTCTTCTGCCAGGTTCTTGGTATGGACGTGGGGGTCTTGAGGACTGGGAAAATGGATCTCCCTCTAGAAAAAGAGAAGAATTTCCAGATTTGGCACTACTCATTTGATGGCTTAGGGAAACAAAGACCTCAACTGCCATCCCTCACCTTCACATACACACATCCTCTGAAATTCTGCCTCTTTTCTTTTCCTCCAACTTGGATGGTCTCTCCCATGAGGACCTGTCCAGTACATCTATTCCACCACCTTTCATCTACTACTGGAACACTTTCCTCCTTGGTTCTATGTCCTGTCAACCTTCCTCAAAAGACCTTTTACTCTAGGGAAGTCCTTGGCTCAAATCACCTACCTATGATGTTGAACATGCAGAGTGGGCAGGTCTGGTGCTGATGCAGCCAAGGGTCCACACAGGTACGGTGGAATTCATGGTGGCAGGAAATGACCCGTAGCTCCTAGAGGTAATGAGAAACCCCAAAGGATCAAGACCCAAAAGGATATGGAGCCATAAAAATATAAAGAACCCAGGATCTCACCTTTCTACCCCAACTTCTTGCTGTCTCTTCCTCCTACCTCCAAGAAAAATAAGAAAATGGACAGAACCTGAGAACCCTGGGGCTTTCTCCCCAACTTCCAACTTGGAGAGGGGAGGCAAGAACAGAAGAAACTAATGTAACCCCACCAATGCATCATATGAAGGGCTTTCCCTACATAGGGTCCTCTGAAGCTCCAGTCCTTCTTTCCTGAGGTCAAGTTGGGGAACTAGGAGGTACTTCCTTACCTGCCCATCTGTAAACTCTTCTAGGCAGATTGCACAGATGGGTGTAGAGCTGCAGTTGCTCCCAGAGTCAGACCACTGGGATTGGACTTGTCTGCAATTGGTCCTGTACCTTCGAGTGGCCAACTGGCTGATGGCCCAAGCTATTCGTTGTTGCAAGGGTTCCTAGGGAAAGAAGTGTAGGCTTAAGAATGATATTAGCTGCCCCCTCAGCCCCAGAACTCTAGCCCTTACCTGGTACCCTCAGCCATAGGACCAAATCCTTTTTCCCCCCAAGAGTCCCCAAAGTGAAGCCTAAAATATAATTACTTCACCATTACATTGTACTTGGCAGTTACTCCTTTTTAAATCCCTCTTCCTCTGTTCTTCTCTACCACACAGGTTCATACTGTTCATACAGAAAATCCTCACATCTCCAAAGGGGATCAATGAGAGAAGCTAGAATAGTGGGTGGGGGCTTGGATGAGAACAGCAGATACAGTTGAAACTGAACTGAACATACTATCCATTCTGCCTTTGTTGCTCCCCACCACCACCAAAAAGGGGAGCCCACCAATCTCACCGGCCTGTGGCGGGGGCGGCATCGGATCCGTAGCACAGAAGCAAGGATGACCACAAAGATGATGCCCACCACAGTGAGGAGGATCCACACATCATAATCTGGCTATATAGGAGGCAGAAGGGAGAAGGGCAATAATACAAGTGTGATCCAGGTCAGAGACAGATGAAATTTGGGGACCCAGAAGGTTATCACCACCCATTCTCACCACTAGTTCTTCCAACTGATTGGTTTTAGATTAGGAATAGGGTGTTGGGTCTCCCTTTCCAGGGATACTTCCAAGGGGATTATTTCCATATTCATCTAACAGGAATGAAATGGAAACTATTGAGTTTTAGAGAATAAGAAAAAGGATGCTTTGGTAAAGTCACAGTGAAGTACAAATAGAATGGAGTCCTCGTTGAGTTGCACTGTAGCATGGCAAAAAAAAGTCACTGGGGATCAAGAACCCTAGATTCTAGTCCTAGCTCTGTTATTAATTGTACAACCTTGAGCAAGTCACTTAATCTCTGTTTCAACTGCTTCTAATTATAAAATCCTGGAGCTGGAAGAGACTTTACAAACACAGTCATCTCAGTTTATAGTGTAGAAAATGAAGGCTCAGAAGTGAACTGACTTGGCCAAGGTCACACACCAGCAGCAGAGAGAAGCTGAAAACCCAGGGCTCCTGACTCCTGGGCTACTTTGCTATCTTTCTTTCAGTGATCAACACAAAAGGTAAAACCAGGGATAACATTCAAGGAGGCTCCAGAACAGTCCTGCCCCCTCCATATACACATACCTCTGCTGCTCTTCAAAGGACAACATGATAAATAGCATCCTGAGAGAGAAGGAGTCCATCAGGTCCTGTCCCACTCCCACAGATAAAAGGTAGAAGATAGTGGGAGCAGGGAATGCTCACCCAAGCTGGGGGCTCCTTTAGCTCAATTCGCACATGGGCCTTTTGGTTCTTGTACACAAACTCCATCAACTTCTCAGCATCCTTGTCCCAAATCAACACTACTGGCCACCTCAATCCCAGGGGCTGCTGCAGCTGAATGAGATAAAGCATGGTAAATCACCATCTAGAGTCCCCTCTTTCCACCTCCCTCAACTTTAAGAGCCCTGCTGCCCCAGGGCCTTGCTGACACCTGATCCTTAGTTCCCCTTCCCCAGGCCCTTGAGAGATCATGGATCTATTTATCCTCCTTCAATGTCCTGAAAGGCTTCCTGGTACCTGCTCAGCAGCTGCACGATCCTCAGTGATATCAAAGAGGACAGCACTTGCTCCTCTCTCACCTGCCATCCGGGCCTGAAAGAGACACAAAAAATAAAGTCAGGAGTCTCAAACAGACATACTTATCTATATCTGAGTTCCAGGCATTTTTTCCAGCTGTTCCCCAATGCCTGGCAGGCCCTCCCTTCTTCCTTTTTGTTAACCTCCCTGTTGTTAATGTTGTTCAGTCCTTTTCAGTCATGTCTGACTCTTTGTGACCCTATTTGGAGTTTTCTTGGCAAAAAAACTGGAGTAGTTTGCCACATCCTTCTCCAGCTCATTTCACAGATGAGGAAACTGAAGCAAACAGGGTTAAGTGACTTGCCCACAGCTAGTCAATGTTTGAGGTCAAAATTGAATTCCTGACTACAGGCCCAGCATTCTATTTACTGGGCTACCTAGCCACCCATTAACTTCCCTGGCTTCCTTTAAGTTCCAACTAAAATCCTACCCTCTACAGAAGTCTTCCCTCTATTAATTATTTCCTATTTATCCTGTAAATGGACTGCTTTGTAAAAATTGTTTGCATATTGTCTCCCCCAATTAGATTATGAGTTCCTTGAGGGCAAGGGCTGTCTTTTGCCTCTTTTTGTATCCTCAGCACTTAGCACAGTGCCTGGCACATAGTTTACTGATTGATTATATCCTAGTCACATTATTTCACACATTCCTGCTTATGAATAGGGTACTTTTTATGATGCACCACATGTACACATACATAAAAGAGTCCCTGTATCCTAGGCTCCGCAGCAACACTTCCCCCTCCTTATATGCATGTTTACTCTGCTCCTCAAAGGAAAAGAGAAAGGTACTCTCAGTATAGGTCCCTTAAGCAGGAGTACCACATCTGTCTGTTCCTTTTTCCTTCCCAGAGGTGAGAGACCACAGAGATCTTGGCTCTGGGGAGGCCAGCCTTTGCTTAAGAGCAGAGCCCAGGGCCTAATTCTTTAAGTGGTGCTTTGAGAACCTAGGACAACATTGCTAATGGACTCTCTCCTTCCTGTTTCCCATGGCCCTACAACAGTCCACCTTAAAAGTTTCTCCTCTTCCACATATTCACCTGTCTCCCTTACACACACACTGGTTGGCTTTGGAACCCTGCCAGGACTGCTAGCTCTTTCTTTGGCTTCAGTTCAAGATAACTTAAAGGAGTCTATATTCTTAGCTCTGTCCCCTAACTCTTGCTGGATGGTATCATCAGGAGACAGGGGAGAAGACAAGTGAGAGGATATTTCTACCCCAAAACAGATAGAAGATAATGGTGAAAGGAAACTAATTTTCCCTGAGCAGATACACAGACATAAAAAAAGATACACGTGGAAGAGAAAGCTAATAAAACTAAACCAGGTTGTATATGGGAGACATTTTTTTTGGTGGGAGTGGGGGAGGGGGAGTATTGCCAGGGTGATAGCTTCCAACTCCTCTCACTTCAGTAAAAGGCTCTTTTAGCCACTAGCCAGCTTATATTCCAGTGCAAACTATTTTATCTCAATGATAACATCTTAGTTCCATGGATTCCCCAGATAAGTTACCCCACTGCCTGGAGTTGCCTGCTATGGTCTGAGGCTTCCTTAGCAGCAAGGAAGGAGTTAACCTAAATGTATGAGGTGGTGGCAGGAAGAGGAGCAGAGTGTGGGGCTGGAATTTACTTACACTTTTTTTTTTCTTCCAGTTCTTTGATCTCTGTGTCCCAGGAAGAGCCTGTCAGGGCAGGTCTCTTGCCAGGCAGGCTCCACCAGGCTTCCCTCTCCCCTGAGGGGGGCCCCTTAGTGCCAGCAGCCTCTGGGCAAGGGAGCCTGGGGGGAAGGGGAAGGAGATACCAAGGCAATACCCTCTGTGACAAGAAAGAGTATAAGGGCAAGAGCAATCTTCTAAATCTCACCCATTCATTCCTCCCAAGACAGGGCTAAGTAGCCTGTGGCCTGTCCCAGTTCTAAGACAAAAGCTCAAAAAGTCAATTGCTTGGAAAGTCACAGAATGTTATAGAATCAGAGTGCAAGAGGTTGTTTAGATCAGTCCTGTGCCCCCAGGCACTTAGCTATCCTTGAAAAAAGGAAGGTCTATAGTTTTCAAAACCTTCCTAGGAAGGAGATTGCATAGGTATTCTTGGCCACTTCCCTTTTCAGTTGTCTGTGACTCCAAAACTAAACTCAGATCAGTCCAAGGGTCTAATCAGACCTAAGGGATCGAAGAATGGGGTATCTGGAGTGGACCAAGGACCAGTAGCTAGGGGAAAATGGGAAATTACATTAGGAACAGTATGACTCTAGGGCATATTAAAGGGGTTGGGGAGGACACAAACTCTACACCTGCCCAGGTTTCTGTCTTCCTTTTGACTACCCAGGAATAAAAAGGTTTGAGGAATCATCTTATAGGTATAGGAAACAAGATTCCTGAGTCCTGCATTTCCTATCATCTTCACCTCTACTCTAGTTTCACCATCTAGGAAACAGAAATAATGAACATGGTCTGATCTAGGAAAGACAATATGAGATTCCATCCAGATTGTATGGACTAGATAGTAGATGGAGGTACCAGGATAGCACAGCACAAAGGGGAAGGCAGTCTTCTAAAGATCTCCTTACCATCCCCACCCATCTCTTTGAAGGGTTGGGGTAAGGAACAGTGGAAAGTAATTATTGCAACGTTCAAACGTCCCAGCCCATTACAGCCCATAATTACAAAGTAGTAAAAAATGATCAAAGAGCCTAGGATATTTGCCAACAGGCAAAAACAAACAGGACTTTCAGGTAGTGGATTCTCCTGGCCCAGGTTTGAGGAAAAATGCCAGATTTGGTGATAGATGGCAGCAAGTGACTGGTATTTGTGGATGTGCAAAGCCATCAATTTTCACATCCTCCAAGAAGTCCAAGCAATCTCCTTGGTTTTTTTCTGAAGGGAACTGGTGCTAGAATGAAGTCATTAAAAATCTCAGAGAGGTAGGGGTATGAGAGGAGAAGGGCAAGGGTGAATCCTCCAAGGAAGAATTATGGGAATTAGAGTTAAAAAATTAAAATATAGGTTCATAGACAAGTCCTTGGGTTGAAGGATGATTGTTTTCAGACACTAGCGATAGAGATAGCTTCTCCAGGAAAAGCACAATAAGTAGCCAGTCGGGGCAGCTAGGTGGCACAGTGAGTAGAGCACTGGCCCTGGAGTCAGGAGGACCTGAGTTCAAATATGACCTCAGACACTTAATACAAAAAAATAGCCATGTGACCTTGACCAAGTCACTTAACCCCAATTGCCCTACCTTCCCCTCTCAAAAAAATTAAATAAAAAAAAGAAGTAGCAAGCCCCCCAAGAGTGGCAAAGAAAATTGCTTAGCAACCCCCAGCAATACTAAGTGACCAGACCAAGGAGCAGCACTGAACCCTTTTCAAGGCTGCTGGACCAGTTCCCTTGCTTCTTTGTAAATGCAAAAGTGGAAAACTCCTACATTCCTAAAGAAGCATATGGCCTTCACCCTACTTCTCCAAATAGGAAAACTAAGCAGACCCAATAGTTCCTAGCACTCTACCAAAATGATATTATTTCCTTTTTACCCTATGATTCTGCCCAACCTGCCCTGCTTATGTCACTTTTGCCACAAGGTACCATATCTCTTGGCCTCAGTTATTCCTCTATAATGTACTTTGAGCCTTCACAGACCATTGGACAGGAAGATATAACCTAAAAAACAGAATCCTAGATCCCACAGTAGACCCTCCTGGCCACTCATCAGGGCTAGGCTGGGCTGGGGCAGGCTTGGGCAGGTCATGGAGTCCACTTTGATTCTGAAAGGTTTATAAAACCCCATTGGGAATCAATCTTTTCTTCTGAATTATTATAGTACTTTATACTAAACACATAGTTCTTGTTGTGTACTATTTGCTTTTGGGATTTATATAATTTTATCATTTCACTTATTAGATTATAAGCTTCTGTAGGACAGGGACTATGTTTTATATACGCTTTTGTATCCCCTGTGGTGCCCTGAATGTAGCAGGTGCTAAAAAATGTTTTCTAATTACAGTCTGAGATTTTTTTTCTCTTTTTGGAGGGGGGAAGTCAGGGAAATAGGGGTTAAGTGACTTTCTGTGATAGTAATGGAATATAAAGATCCCCCTGTATTGGCTTGGTTTTTGGTTTGATTGTGTTAAAACCCAGAGCTTGTTAATCCCACTTGTGGGATGGACTTGTTGATGTGAAAAGAGAGGGCTGAATTGGGAGGAGCTGGTGATGTAAATTTAGAAAGACACAATAAAAGAGAGAGGCAGAAGAACTTTTTGGAAGCAGCACCTTTGGAGGCAGAGAGAGACTGAGAGGATTGCTGAGGGCCACTTTGAATTGCCCAGGACTTTTGAGAGCTGTCATCCAGAGCTGCCAAGGACTGAGGAGACATGGCTATTATGCTGGTACTTGTCTGTCTGTTTTGATGTTGTTTTGCCAGATTTGTCCACTAGTGAAAGACAGTCCTGTTGTTGCAGAAGTGTGGGAACCTTGCTGTTGGTTCAAAAGCCCTGAAGAAGGATTTTCTTGTTGTATGTTTACAGAAATCCTGGAAGAGGGTTTTGCTAATGTTTTCAGGGGTCCTAGGACTGTTCTGCAGACAGAGAATGAATTAATGAAGAGACTGGCAATGTATCTTGTGGCCTTGCTAAGCTTTGTCTCCCCAGGAACAAAGATTGATGAGAACTTCGGGTCAAGGCCTCGGGTCAAGATGAAGAAAAGACCTCCATTTGGGTATTAAATGCTGTGCTTAAGCTTGTTGTAACTCTGGGGTAGATTCAGTTGTGATCCAAGGGTGGGGAACTTTTGACCTTTTTGTGCTCTGTGACTGAACAAATGAATGTACTTTACTTATAATTGGAAACTAATCTCCATTTGAGAACAGGGGCTTTGTGATGGACTAAATGAATGTACAGCCTAGGGATGGAGTAATATTTAGAAGAGGGACTTTGTGACTGATTAAATGAATGTAATGTCCTGGGGTGGGGTAGTCCTTGATTAAATCAGGTAGTACTTGATTAAATCACACCTAGTAAATGCTGTATTTTGAATGATGTCATATTTTGATTCTATCTGTTCTTAATTTTTCACTGAATAAAATGGAGAGCACCTATGCTGGTATTTTGAACCTTGGGAAGTTGCCTTTGCTTGGCATTACACTTGCCCAAGGTCACTCGGCTGGTAAGTGTTAAGTATCTGAGGCCAGATTTGAACTCAGGTCCTCCTGACTCCAGGACTGGTGCTCCATTCACTGCGCCACCCAGACACCCTGTCTGAGATTTTTAAACAAGGGAAATGAAGATGATAAGAGGTAATAGTGCTTCCAGAAATATATAATGTATAAATCATATGTGTTATATAAATATGAATTATGACGACGATGATGATCATGATTATGGTTCTAAGCAAGGAGAGAGTGGGAACCTCCAATGTGAAATCATGCCTCATCTTTGGCAGATCTATAGAGGGAAACCATATGGAGATCTTTCTCAGAAGACCCTTCCAAGGGCAAAGGAAAACAGGCCAATGAATGGCCACCTCATAATTCCAACTATGGGATAAGTATAGCATAGATTCTTGTAAAGGAAAGCTTGTGGAAAGTGACTGATGGAATTAGTAGAAGATAATTATTTCAGGAGGCCAGGGTAGAACCATATATCACATGATCCTCTCAAAACCAGAAGACTTCAAAGCACATTGCTTATGTTATGGCTCTTGCCCTGTAAGTCATTACTTTACCTTGCTGGCCAATGACAGACAGGGACGGGGGGCTCTTCTTGGGCTCTCCAGCTTGACAATACTTATGAAACCAGGTTCCAGGTTGTCATCGTCACTGGCATTGCACAAGTAAAGAGGATGGGACTGCAGGAACAGAAAGACAAGCAATTTAGGGAAGCTTTGGCAGTCATCAGGAAGAAACATTAATTTCAAATCTTCTGATGTTGGCCCTAGCCATTAGAGCATCTGAAGACTTGAAGGAACTTTGTTTATATCCTTCATAGTAGTGATAGAAAGAATTGTCATTCTGATGGTAAAGGAATCTGGAATTTGAAAGGAAACAGATAAAAAAGGAGAAAGGTACCAAAAATAATAGGGAGCCAGTGGCAAAGCAATGCTTGCTGGATCAAGAATTCTGTTTGTTCTTTAAGCCTTCTCTCTCTGGTTTTCAAATAAAGCATGTACAGAATGTCCCAATTGTGTTGGAATCTGATTCTCTTTCCACTGGTCTTAGGGAACCCACTGTAACAGTTCTCTCTCCTATAGGTTCTCATCTGCCAAATCTTTTTGTGCTCTTTCCTAGCTTCCTTGACATATGCTTTATATATCTATGAAGTAGTAACTAGTCCTCATAATAAACTGACCTGGTTCCAACATACCTGCCTGGAAGGATTCTAAACAATTGCCCATCCTGCGGAACTACTGGCATACCCAATGCACGGGTTACTTGTTCTTTAATTCGGTGTCTTTTAGGTCTAAGAGATATCTAGAAGGTGCAGTGCATAAAATGCTTGCTGGGTTTGGAGTCATGGACCTACATTCAAAACTACCCTCAGATACTTACTAGCTGTGTGACTTTGGGCAAGTTCTTTAACCTCAGTTTCCTCAAATGTAAAAAACAAAACAAAACCGTGTAGCGGCAAGCACCCCAAGCGTCCTCAGGGTTTGCAGCTACCACAGGTTCTTGGATCTGCTTTGTTAAAGGAAAGCAACTCAAAATGGGTTAACAAGCTTACTTTAATCAGTCAGACATATATCGTTTACCTTGTTCAGGGGAAAAAGGTCAGCACCCTGAACTTCAAAGTATACAGGCAGAATTATCAAGACAGAAACAGATCAAGTAGACAGCTTTCCAAATTGTCCAACCATTATATCCGTACCAAATCAACATCTGGGTTTTTCAAAGGGGGGGACGCTCCGGACAACGGCTTCCCAGAATCCAGATCAAATCACAGAACACTTCTCAAAGTGAGCCCCCAAAACAAAGCCTCACATCAGGGCTTATATAGCCTTCTTCTGGCTCAGAGAATGTAACAACCTTATTGACTCACTGGCCAATCAAGAAGTATCTACTGAAAAACAAGCCTCCCACCCCAGGCTTCAGGTGCACATTAGCCTAGGGGCAGGGAAGATCTTTAAAATTTACATTCTTATTACAAACCGTGAAACTGTAAAACAGCACCTATCTATCAGAGTTGTTATAAGGATCAAATGAGATAATATTGGTAAAGTGCTTAGGTTAGTGACTGGCACATAATAGGCACTTAATAAATGACTGTTTCCTTCCTTGTTCCTAAGAGGGACAAGTCCCAAAGAAACTCACTAAATCCATTTGCCCTGGATTCCTAGGCTATAAGAAACTGGGTCCGGGCCCTACCTCATGAAGTATGCTAATGGCACTGGGTTGTAACTAAGACAGTGAGTCAGCAGAGAAGATGGCTTTGTTGGTGGAGAAAAAAGATCCTTAAACATTTCCCTCACCCTAGTCCCATCACCAGGGTGACCTGAACACATAGTATGACCTAGAAATGTCTTATGTCCTAAATATCCACAATATGGAGCTGGCTCTTAACAAGAAATGGAGGCATTGTACTAGATAGATAGCCATCTATACTTTCTCTCCTACTCTCTAGAAAGGTATAAGAAGCAGAAAGATTCCTAGGCTCTGGGTACCTCTCAAGTTTATGAAGATGATAATAAAGACTAGCCTTTGATAGTCCTTTTTATTTTTTCAAAGAGGTTTCCCAATTTTCTCTCACTGAATCTTCATAATGTAAAACAGAAAAAAAGGGACTTTTATCCTTGCCCTCAGCATTTAGGGGTTAGAGAAAAGCTAGCATCTTTGCTCCTACTAGAAAACAAGTTGACTCAGGGAGACAGAAGGGAGGTTGATGGTAGTAATGACGTGATACTGTATCAGCAGAGAGATTCCCCAAGGAAAATCAACTCCTCTGTGAGGAACATGACTCAGTGGTAAAATAGATCAGCCCCCTGTGGCCTGGGATCGTCAGCTGAGTTTGGGGTGTGAAGAGACGCCAGGGCAGAACCCCCTCAAGATTCTGTTACTGAGCTGATCCCCTGAGGGAAACAAGGAAGATGGTACTAAACCTGGTAAAACACACCTGCCACGGCTTGTTCCAACAGAAAATGGCCACTGGGCATTTAGGCTTCAGGTTTAGACTCCAATGACTAGGAGTAAGGATAGAGTGTAAAGGGCATGTCCCCCAGCAAAAAGCTAGAGTATAATGGGGAAATGAAAGACAGAAGAGATTAGAAAGGGGACTGGGAACTTATAATATGATTAGGCTGATCCACTGACTACAGCAGGGGATTTGGACCTTTACCTCCATCTCTGAGCAATTCATACATTTATCTAGCAGAGTCTTCTAGATGAGTCAGTCCCTAGTTGGAACCCGATATGTCTGGAGAATAAAATTAATTCTCTGTTCTTAACAGTGAACCTATAGCATTAGAGGAAAAGTATATCGCAGGGTTTATTTAGCACAAAGGAATATGTGAGGGGTTCCTTCATTAGATATGCCTATTTTCAAGGCTTGCTAGGAACAAAGAAGGAATAGTCAGCGTTTGCTTCATCTCCTTGTAGGCTGAGGTAAGAATGCTGAGGTGAGAAAACGGTTCTTTTGAATATTGGCCTGATGGAAGAAGCTCAGAGCTAGCAGGCAGCAGAACTGGGTGTGCATCTTAATTCTGTTGGTGACCTAATGAAATACACCTGGGGCTCCAAAAAGGAAGCTGCTTTACCACTTCCTGCTTTACACTTCAACTTCAACACAGCCAAAGTACCTGAATTATTATTACTTGATCTGTGTCTTTAAAGAATTACAACTCTTCTTCACTTCTTTTCTAAGTACAATTCTTCAGTCCAATTTTCTCAGAATGACACCAAGGAGACATTTTGCCCTTCCCCACAGGACATTTGGAAACTTGGGGGATAAGTTTTATGAAAAATATTTGCAAATTTTTATGTAAAAAAAGTACCCACCTAAAGCTCAGATCTAGGACAAATGGGTCACAGGCAGGTACATTTTGGCTGAACATGAAAAAATGGGTAGAGTTGTTCAAAAGTAAAATGGTATACTCAGGAGGTTGTTTGCCCTTCTTGTGTGGTTGTACAGTAAGAAAGGCAAACTACTCTGGAAGACAATCAACTTCCAATAATCTATATATGTGTTTTGGCAAGAATTTAAAATTTGACACAAATAATTCACAAGAGATAGAAATCCACCTGCTGATACTTTAGATTTGACTACAAAAACTACTCAAACAAGAATCACAGCATCGGTGGTGGAAGGCCCTTTATAGCAAGAACAAAGTAGCTACTTGGCCCTTAGCTACAGGGAACATGAGGCAATGAAAAGAACTCCCAGGAAGGAAAAAAAAACAAGTATTTTTGCTTCCTTGTGCCCCAAGGTCTCTAAATAAAATAACGAAGATACAAACAATTTCCACATTGGGCAATCTGTCCTCCCAATGACACCAGAACAGAGCCAAGAAAAATGAGAGGGGGAAGTGAAGTTGGCAGAATGGGCTCTAGTGATCACAGCAGATTAGGGGCCAAAAATACCTTTCCATTTTCAAAGACTAGGCGCATTTGGAACTCTACGGGTTAAAGATTCACCTGATAGGTCATTTAAAGTCCAGAAAGCCTAGGAACCCACCAATGTCCAGGGCTTGTCAGAACAGGCAAGTTAAGAGGGGCTCAACTTCGTAGCAATGGGATGGATCTGGCTCACATACAGCTCAGACAGCCTGTATAACTACTCAAATACTATATTTTCCCTTTGTTCTGCTCAGTCTCAGGTTTGTTCTCTTGATTTGTTAGGTTGCTCCTTTGACTCATTTTCTGTCCTCTTCTTCTTAGTGGCCCATGTACCTGCCTCCATAAAACCTTTTCCTGTTACTTAAAACAACCACTCAGTTTTCCTCCTTCCATACCCAACATTATCACTGTATACAGTGAATGCATATAATCCACAAGACCCTATCCAGGACATCTAACTAGGTATGGTCACTTCCCAACTGGGTTCACCCCTCTTAAACCCCACTAAACAAGTTCTTCCAGTTAGCCTGCCAATTTCTTCTTATCATGTGATCTTGGTACCTCCTCACAAAGGGTACTCCTGGGCTCAGCTAAGCCCCAACCCTAATGCTGATCTTATTTTGATCTTACAGTCCCCTCTCCAGACATGCTCTTAGAAGGGATACTCCAATGTCTTGTCCTTCTCTCCCTCATTCCTTGCAATAATCTCACAGTTCTCTGATTTAGACAGTGTGGGCCTTGGATAGGTAACTTTACTGCCTACTACAGTTATTCTGCTATAATCACAAACACTGGCTTTTTATCAAAGGCACTCTTTTATTTTTCTCTTCTCAGATTTTGTATTGTCACCACTTTAAACTTCCATTACCTAAACTTAGAGATGCTTGCCTTCTATCATCTAGCAAGATACACCAAAACCATAAAGTATAAGTTCTACAGCAGGAGAGAAGAAAAACAAACTCTGTCCCAATAAAAAACAGCTTTGAACAACAAATAGGAAAACTGATCAAGGTCCAGGCATATCACTTTGCCTTTTGCTTAAAAAGGCCAATACTTGGTCTACCTGGTACACCATCTGGAAGTCACGGAAAAGTCTATACTGCAGTCAGTAAACTGCTGTAGCCTACACTTGTTACATTAAAATTTATATTAATAAACTCTGGGAGTTAATCCTAGTACTGCACCTGCCCCTTAGTAGGTTGCTATTTTCATTTTTCCAATTTATAAAATGTAGTAGAGGGAATATAACCTCAAGCCACCTGGCAGTTAAGACAGAAGAAAATTTGGGGTTTGGGGCTATCAGGATTTCTGTACAATTTGATAAATCCAGATACTTGCCATAGCCAAATAAGGAGTAGGGTAACAAAATAGAAGATGGGATACAATGGGCATATTTCGAGGCCTTGCACACAGTAGGCACTCAACAAGTATTGTTGAATAAACCACTGAAGCTCACTTACCACATCATCTTCTGGAAGACAATGGGACAGAGCTAACAGAACTGGGCTCAGTAACCCTAAAACCAATTATTATAGAATCATAAAAAAAAATCTACAGAGCTAGGAGGGGCCCTAGAGATCATCTAGGCCAACACCCTATTTTTACAGATGAGGAAACTGAAATCCTAAGAGGTGAAAATACCTATAGTCAAACTGCCAGCTAAATGGCAGTTAGACTAGAACTGGGGTTCTTAACAGGAGATCTGTGAACTTTTAAAAATATATTTTGTAACTGTAATTCAATGTAATTGGTTTCCTTTGTAATCCTATATATTTTATTTTATGCATTTAAAACATTCTCAGAAGGGTTCATAGGTTTTACTGGACTGTTGCCAGAGAAGTCTATGACCCAAAAAGGTTAAGAATCTCTATAATCATGATTTCTAGATTCTAGATTCTAGATTCAATATCTTTTCCTACTGTTGTTGAGGGGAGGTGAATGGGGAAGGAAGATGTGTGCAAGGTATTCATTAATTTGTCCTATCCCGGTTTGTCCCCAGTATTCCTTATAAGCCTATCTTGGTCCTAAGCAAACTTGAATTAATCTTCCTCTAGGGCTCACTCATGCCTTACTGCCTTTTCTATCTATTAGCCTGAGCTACCCACCCCACCCTGAATTTCTCTCTCTCATCTGTTCTCCTAGCCACAACAAAGGCAGCCTGACCCAGAAGCTGTGCTCCGAGATACTTTCCGGGTAAGTAGTCTGGAGTTAGAAAGATCAAGATATATCCTGAAATCAGGGGGCAGCTAAGTTGTAGTCCTGTCAGTGCTAATGGATTCTAGTCTGTAGTACAGTTAAGACTACAACCTGTACCCCTAGCTCCTGCCGCCAAGTCTCTTCCTCTCTGAGGCTTTGTTTGCTATTTAAGTTTTTTTAGTTCATTATCCTTCTTCATAGACAAAGTGCCCAAGTTTTGCCACAAAACCATTCCTCTTCAATTTTTTTTGCTGCCCAATACTTCACCAGGCTCCTTTCTTTGGGTTGTCCATAGGGATGACACAGGTTCTAAGAGAAAGCTAAATTCCCTCAATCAAGGAGGAAGTGAATAGGGAGAGGTAGGAAGAGCTACCAGTCTGTGTTTGTTTTGAAATCAGCTGAGAAACCAGGTAAGACAACTTTGAAAGCAGATAAAGTAAAAAAAAAATCTAGGCTACCTGGGACAGAATAAGTATCCAAATATGTTCCCAAACAGACATAGGTATTTTCTCAGGTCAGCCAAGACTGTGTCCTATTTAGCTTAACAACATTCAGAAGCAAATCCATCCAATTCTACCATATTTATGTTAGGTCTCTGTGGAAGGATGGCTCTGAACTAAGCTGCCAAGTTCTTAGGACCATGAAGATCTGGGAAAAGCCCCTAGCAATTTATACAAGAAACCTTCCACCAGCTAAGGTACTACATGGTGATCCAAGTCGTGATGCCTAACCAGGTATAACTTTTCCAGGTAGATGAGTAATGAATCCATTTCTCTCCCTGAGCTCTATCTGAAAAGGAAGCTCATCTTGAGGCCCCTCATCTGGTTGGACATTGTTCCTAAGTGCTAATGTTAAAGGTTGGGGCCCTGAAGTCACACCCAGGAACAGACAGGTGGCACTGCCAGCATTAACACAAATTCTATACTTTTTCTCAAAGAAGTCTTTGGGCTGGGTCCTCTTGAGGCACAAAGTTCAACCACTCTTACCATAAGGAGACAGTTAATTGGGCTTCCACACTTAACCAGATGTACTGTATTTGCAAATATCCCTGAAACACTTAAGTTTTATGGATTTGTCCTTCCATCATAGTCTCTCATAAAAAGAATGGGGATTTTGAAATTTTTAGAGATAGAAATCTCTAGTATTATTTGTGGTTGTTCTTTAAAAATAAAATATTAAAACTATTTGGTACTGGTTAAAAAAATAGAAAGGTCTCCCAAAGAGATAAAGGAAAAAGAAAAGAACTTATATGTTAAAAAATATTTATGGCAGTTCTCTTTTGTGGTGGCAAAGAACTGTAAATGAGGGAATGCTCATCGATTAGGGAATGGCTACACAAGATGTGGTAGATGATTATAAAGGAATACTACTGAAAATGATGATATATAAGAAATGATAAATAGAACGGTTTCAGAAAAATCTGGGAAGATTTATATGAACTGGTTCAAAGTATAGTGAGCAGAACCTTGAAAACATTGTACATGGTAACAGCAATATAGTAATGCTGATTAGTTGTAAAAGACTTAGCTACTCTAATCAATATAATGATTCAAGACAATTCCAAAGGACTCACAATGAAAAATACTAACCACAACCAGAGAGAGAACTGATGAACTCTGACTAAAGCATGATTTTTCACTTACTTGCTTTTTTTTCAATATGGCTAACATGAAAAATATGTTGTGTATGACTTCACATGTATAACTGATATAAAATTGCTTCCCTTCTGGTGGAGAAATGGCTAGAGAGAAGGAAAGAATTAGGAACTCCAAATTTTAAAAAATGAATGTTAAGATACTATATTAAAAATATTCTACCTCCTCAAAACAAAATACAAAGGTTGATCAGTGGAATGGATTAGGTACACAATATTGTAATGGGAATGCAAATTTGGAAGATCTTCCCTGCCCCTAGGCTAAAGTGCACCTGAAGCCTGGGGTGGGAGGCTTGTTTTTCAGTAGATACTTCTTGATTGGCCAGTGGGTCCAGAAGGTTGTTACATTCTCTGAGCCAGGAGAAGGCTATATAAGCCCTGATGTGTAGCTTTGTTTTGGGGACTCACTTTGAGAAGTGTTCTGTGATTTGATCTGAATTCTGGGAAGCCGTTGTTGAGAGTCCCCCAGCTTTGAAAAACCCAGATGTGGAAACCCAAATGTTGACTGGGTATGGATGCAATGGTTGGACAGTTTGGAAATCTGTCTACTTGATCTGTTAATGTCTTGATAATTCTGCCTGTATGCTTTGAAGTTTGGGGTGCTGACCTTTTTCCCCTGAACAAGGTAAACGATATATGTCTGACTGATTAAAGTAAGCTTGTTAACCCATTTTGAGTTGCTTTCCTTTATCAAAGCAGATCCAAGAACCTGTATGGGCGGCAAACCCTGAGGACGGGCACTTGGGGTGCTTGCTGCTACAAATATACAGAAGCAAAGAAACACAGTTGCATTATTAGTGTTTGATAAACACAAAGCACCAATTACTGGGGACCCTCTAGCTGACTAAAATTGCTAAGAAACCTGGAAAGTTGTCTGGCAGAAATTACACATAGACCAACATTTCACATTCTATAACAAGAAAAGCTCCAAATGGATATGTGAATTAGACATAAAAGGTGACATCACAAGTAAATTAGAAAAGCCAGGAAGAAATTGACTTTCAGATCCATAGCTATGGGAAGAATTCATGAACAAACAATGGAAAGTGAGAAAGGATCACAGAAAATAAAATAGACAATTCTGGTAATACAAAATTATAAAGTTTTTGCACAAGCAAAAACAAATTAGTTAAAATTATATGGGAAACAGCTAACTGGGTGTGGGGGTGGGGGGTGGTTCTATAGCAAGCTTCTAAGATAAAGGTCTAATATCCAAGATGTATCAAGAACTGATTCAGGAGCCATTTCCCAATATGGTCAAAGGACATGAACAAGCATTTTTTAAAAGGGAAGAAATTCAAACTATCAATAGTCATATAAAAATGTTCTGAAGCATTAATACTTAGGAAAACAAAAATTAAAGAAACCCTGAGGTTCTATCTCACACCCATCAGATTGGCAAAGATGGACAAAAGGAAAATAGGTAAATAGAACTGTGAATTAGTCCAGTTATTCTGGAAAGGAATTTAGAACTAGCCCCAAGCTACTAAACTGTGCATATTATTTGACTAAGAGATACTACTATTAGGACAACATCGCCAAAGAGATCAAAGAAAGAGGAAAAGGGCCCATATGTATAAAAATATTTATAGCAGCTTTTTTTGTAGTAGCAAATAATTGGAAAAAGAGGGGATGCCCATCAGTTGGGAAATGACTGAATAAACTATGGCCTATGAACGTAATGCAATACTATTTTGTTATAACAAATGATGGAGTGGGGGTGGAGCCAAGATGGCTGAGTAAAAGCAGAAACTTGCTTGAGTTCCCACTCCAACCACCTCCAATACCTGTAAAAAAAATGACTAAACAAATTTTAGAGCTACAGAACCAGAACCCACAAAGTGACAGAGAGAACAAATCTTCTGTTGAAGGTAGCCTGGCAGGCTGACAGGAAGGGTCTATCGCACCAGACCGGGAGCCTAGCACAGTCTCATGTGAGCCACATGGGCCCAGACCAGGGATGTCCTGACCAGCGGCCCAGACAGGCCAGAGCAGACTTCAAGAGAGTGAATCACCAGCAGCTGTGGCAGTTTCCAGACTTCTCAACCCATAAATGCCAAAGAGAAAGTAAAAGGTCAGTGGGGAATCCTGTTGATCAAGGGTGAGAGAAGAGCACAGTCCATCCCCTGCCCCCAGGGCAAGAGGCTGAGACAGCAGCACAGCATTGCTGCCTCCAGAGCTCCTGGCCTGCAGATCATAGGGGGATCAAGCAACCATTCAGAGGGTAATTGCTCTTGCTTTGACCTGTTTGAATCTGGGTTGCAGTCTTGGGTGGTAGTCCTGGGGTAAGGAACGCCAGTGTGCCAGAGCTTGTGTTGGATATAGAGAGTGCATCCTTCTCATAGCTCTGAATACAGCTCTGACAACTGTGAAAACCCCAGCAATTTGGGACACAGCTCTCTCCACTCTGGAAGCAGAGTTCTACGGTGGCAAAGAGCTCAAAAGTGAAATAATTGGCTGGCAAGATGAGCAAACAAAGGAAGTGCAATCAGACTATAGAATCCTTTGCTGGGGACAAAGAGGACCAAAACACAGAACCAGAAGAAGACAACAAAGTCAAAACTCCTGCATCAAAAGCTTCTAAGAAAATTATGAATTTGTCACAGGCCATAGAGGAGCTCAAGAAGGATTTTGAAAATCAAGTAAGAGAAGTGGAGGAAAAATTGGGAAGAGAAATGAGAATGATACAAGAAAATCATGAAACTCTTTCTTAATGAAGAAAATAATACCTTAAAAAATAGACTAACTCAAATGGCAAAAGAGGCCCAAAAAGTCAATGAGGAGAGTGCCTTAAAAAGCCAAATTTGCCAGATGGAAAAGAAATTTCAAAAACTCACTGAAGAGAATAATTCCTTCAAAATTAGATTGAAGCAAATGGAAGCTAATGACTTTATGAGAAATCAAGATACTATAAAACAGATCCAAACAAATGAAAAAATAGAAGTCAATGTGACATATCTCATTGGAAAAACCACTGACCTGAAAAATAGATCCAGGAGAGATCTTTTAAAAATTATTGGACTACCTGAAAGCCATGATCAAAAAAAGAGCCTAGAAATCATCCTTCAAGAAATACTCAAGGAAAATTGCCTTGATATTCTAGAACTAGAGGGCAAAATAGAAATGGAAAGAATCACCAATTGCTTCTTGAGAAAGATCCCCAAAAGAAAACTCCTATAACCAAATTCCAGAGTTCCCAGGTCAAGGAGAAAATATTACAGTCAGGAAGAAACAATTTGAGTATTGTGGAAACACAATCAAGATAACACAAGACCAAGCAGCTTCTACATTAAGGGATCAGAGAACTTGGAATATGATATTCCAGAGGTCAAAGAAGCTGGGATTAAAACCAAGAATCACCTACCCAGAAAAACTTGAGTATAATGCTTCAGGGGAAAATATGGTCATTCAATGAAATAGAGGACTTTTAAGCACTCTTGATGAAAAAACCAGAGCTTAACAGAAAATTTGACTTTCAAATACAAGAAGCATGAGAAGGTAAACAGGGAAAAGAAATGATAAGGAACTTACTAAAGTTGAACTATTTACATTCCTACATGGAAAAACGATAATTGTAACTCATGAGACTTTTTTCATAATGAGGATAGTTGAAGGGAATATATATGTATACATACATATGTATGTATGTATGTATAGGAGCGTTTATGTGTATATATATGTGAGTATGTGTATATGTTTGTACATGTATACATAGACAGAGGGCACAGGATCAGATGAATATGAAGGGATGATATCTAAAAAATAAAATTAAGAGGTGAGAGAGGAATATATTGGGAGAAGGAGAAAGGGAGAGATAGAATAGGGTAAATTATCTCATATAAAAGAGGCAAGAGAAAACTGTTACAAAGGAGGGGAAGAGCAGGAAGGTGAAAGGGAATAGGTCAACCTTATTCTTATTGAATTTGGCTTAAGGAGGGAATAGCATACACACTCAATTAGATATCTTACCCTACAGGAAAGTAGGGGGAAGAGGGATAAGAGGGGAGATGATAGAAGGGAGGGCAGATTGGGGGAGAGGGTAGTTAGAAGCAAACACTTTTGAAAAGGGACAGTGTCAAAGGAATAAGTGAGGTTGGGATAGGATGGAGGGAAATACAGTTAGTCTTTCACAATAAAACTACTATGGAAACGTTTTGTGTAACTACACATGTACAACCTATATTGAATTGCTTGTCTTCCCAGTGGGGGGTGGGGTGAGAAGGGAAGAAGAAAAAGAATCTGGAAATCAAAGTTTTAAAAACAAATGTTAAAAAACAATTCAAGCTATTCAGTAGACTTGCTATCTTAGGGTGGGGGTAGGGGAAAGATGGGGAGAAAATTTGTAACTCAAAATCTTGTGGAAATGAATATTGAAAACTAAAAATAAATAAATAAATTGGAAAAAAAATGGAGTGGACAGTTTCAGAGAAACCTGGGAAAACTAATATGAATTGAAGCAGTATGAACAAAAGCTAAGAGAGCAACTTTATACAATGATAATAACTCTGAAAGACTTTAAAACTCTGATGCAATGATGAACCATGATCACAGTTTTTCATTGTTAATATGCTGCAGTGTATTCACACCCACCATGAATCTTTGCATTGGCCTCTGAGTGACTTGCAACTTAAATGATTTGGAGACTGGTGTTTCATGTTTTGTAGCCCATAACATTACCAGAAAAATACTTGATGCTACCAACATGGGTCTTTGTTTTAAGGACAAATTTGAAAGTCATCAAAAGCATTGAAATAGTTGAATGTACCTTTGGCTTGGAGTGGTTGGTCACCTTCAAATGTTAGAACTGTTTTTCTAGCTTGTTGATCAAATCTATAATGGGTCAAAATACAGGAAAGATGATTTGATAAATGGCTAATGGTTCCCCATCCATGTTTTCCTGAGTTTAAATATACAATATTTCTAACTTCTCAAGTTTACACATGTATGTATATGAATATACTCATAATGTTAACTTTTCAAGTTTAAACATAAGTGCACCACACACCAGTTTGCGAGGTTATTAGTCATTTGTTGCAATCACTTTTCCGGTGTTCTGACTCGCTAGTGATTTAGTCAGCAAGTCAAAAGGCCACGTCAAGCCAAAGGTATGTTCAACTATTCCAAATATCTCCTTGCCTATTTTTTATGAACTATGAGTTCTTTGTTATTTCCTAACTGCTCAAACCCCTTTTTCTTGCTAAGCACAGATTGTAAGAGATATGAAAAGATAAAGTTCTGATAATAGAGGAAGAATCTTCTTTGTTATCAAGCTGGCTTTGCTGAACAGCAGTTCCTGTTTGTTTTTGTCAGGAGACTGGGGAGGTGCCTCCCCCAGACTGAGTGGGTGAGGGAAGTACTTAGAGAGTTAGGGAGGGGAGCCAAATTCCTGGGTTGAGAAGCCACAGGTCAATGAAGATCAATGGCGGTGCTTCTGATTTGTACATTGTATCAAGGTACAAGGCAGCACTGCCCTTTGCTCCCATCCCTTATTTCTGTTCTGTTAATAGAGCCTATCTTCCTAAACTAAAACTATTATTTAGTATTGACAGCATTTTATATTGGCAAAGTGCTTTACAATCTATTATTAGCTATTAATTCTCCACTCATTTCCTCCCACCTCCTACTCCCATCCCCCCATGACCCCAACCATCTCACAGATTAGGTACCTGGAATTTAGAAAGACTAAGCAATTGATTACCTAAGTGTTCTTAATTTCGGGTCTAGGATTTATCCTATTGAACTAAACTAATAGAGACTTTCAAGAGTCAAACAAGTGAAAGGCAAAAAGTGGAGGAAAGACAAAAGCACTATATTATAGATAGCTTCCCTGATATTTAAATCACACAAGGATTTGAGCTAGACTTACACAAATGTTATTTCTATTTCTGAAAATAAAATTCATTTGAGCTTTTTATACTTAAAAACAAAACCTCTTAAATCTAAGTACAATTTTTTTTTTTTTAACAAACAACCCCTTCAGTGAGGATAATGGACTAATCCACAGCAAAGCAGCTAAAGCAAAAACAACAAAAAAGTCATTAAGTCATCAGGTCAGATGGTTAAGAAAAGCAAATTACAACTATCACTTCAAATACATCTCAATTCCTCCTTAAAATTAACTCCTTCCTTTGATCCTACGAAACTGCATTATTCTCCTCCATCCAAGCTCTCGGATAGGATGTTTCCTTTTATTTTGCTCTTCCTTTTCTTTTCTTCTAAATGCAGTCAATTACCAAAAGATCTATCCCTTCACCTTCTGGGTCTGCCTGTCTTGGCCATCAACCACCATTCCATATACCATTCCATATTCATCAGCTGCCACCCCATTTTCTTAAACTCTAGTCCTGAATTTTCAACCACTTACTGGGCATTCCCAAGTAGATAATATTTCAGATTCAATGTGTCCAAATCTGAATTTATCTTGCTACTCAAATCAACTCTTTTCTGATTTCTCCATTTCTATTCATGGCACCACTATATATTCTCTAAGGCACAAGACTTCAGTTATTCTCTCCTTTCACATCCAAATAATTTGCCAATTCATGTTACTTCTACCTCTACAATTTTTAAAATAATTTTAAATTCTCTACAATGTCTCATCCATTTATTCTTCTCTTATCTCAGTTCCACCATCCTAATTCAGGTCCACATTATTTCATTTTGTAATAGTTTTCTAAACATTCTCTCTGCCTTAAGTGTTTCCTTCCTCCAGTCCTTCCTGAACACATGCCAAATATCTTGCTCATCATGTCAGAACTGCTCAAAAACTGTAGAATATTTCTTACTGAATTAAACCTAATTTCCTTAGCTTGGCATCCAAAGACCTTTATGATTATAGCTTTATCATCTTTTCCTCCTATATGCTCCAGTCAAACAGGTCAATGGACTGTTCTCTAAACACAACCTAGGCTTTCCAGGTTCTATGCTATTCCTTTCTCCTCTTATCTATCTCTGCCTATTACAGTCTTGTTTATCTTTTTTTCTTTTAAAATTTATTTTCATAAGCATTTATTCTCTCCCTTTCACAGTCTGCCCCCCACTGAACATTTTTTAAAATGAAAACTATAATACTCATAACAAATATAATCTAGCAAAACAAATTCCCATATTGGCCATGTCTAGAAATATATCTTTTATTACACATTTTAAGTCCATCACCTTTCTGGCATCTTCTTCTTCTCCTTCAAGGATCAGCTCAAATGCCATAACCTCCATGAAATGTTCCCTAATTCCTCTGAACAGACAATTCACATGTTCTATCTTGTACTATAGTTCCTTTGGGGGGGGGGGAGAGGAATCCTTCCATTAGACTGTAAGCTTCTTGTGAGCAGAAACTCTTGTCTTTCATTTTTGTATCTCATATAGCCCTTCTTTCTTATTCTGAAGCCAACCCTCTCCACTGTTCTAGAATACCACCTACCCACCCGATAAAGTTCTGAAATTCTGTGGGCTAAACTGGTTGGGTCCTAAATAGAAGTAATTCTGCCAGGTCAGAAATGGAGAATTCCCATGCTAATCAGAAGTGGGACTTGGCCCTGGAGGAACTCCTTGATGTATTTCTAGCTTGAACAAAATAAAGAAACCCAGTGTTAAAAAAAATAATCAAACCAAAAAACCCCCTATAATATAATAATATAATAAATAAAGTGCTTATCTACACTGGTAGCTCTTCAAGAAGAGCTCCTTACGGTGATGAAACTACAGTGGTTCATCACCACCACTACCACTCCAAAGAACACAACACAATGAGCAATGAGTAGTTAATACATAGCGAATTGTCAATTCACTGTTGTTGAACAAATGGAGGCAAATACCTTGGGCTTATGGTTTTCCAGAAATCTATTTGATGGGATGCTTAACCTCCAATGAGCTCATTTCTGGAAAAAAAAAACTCCAAGAATTTAAGTTTAAAAAATGAACCAATTCAAGTTCAGTCACTCAGGACTGTATAGGTTCAATCCTTTGTGTGAGACATCATAGTTTAAAAACTTGTTCAATCTGTATAATAGGAATAAATATATGCTAAAATGTATTTGATTGGAGGAAAGGAAGAAATGTCTTGCTACTAGAATTATTGATGAGTTGGCCTCACAGAAGTGAAAGAAAATTCAAAGTTGGATCATACTTCTAGAATATCTAGTCCAACCCCTTCATTTTATAATGAGGAAACTGAGGCCAAGAGAAACTAAGTGACATGTCCAGGGTCACACAAGTATTGTCAGAAACAAGATTTAAACCTAGGTCCTCTGATTCCAGAGTCATTACTTTCTACTGTACTATACTATGTTCACACCATTTGGAATTCACAAGTTCTGAGCCAGGCTAAGCTAAGAGGCAACCATACTTTGGCTGACTTTCATCTAATAATGCATTTCCTTTTGGCCCAGTTGGCAAAAGGGTAATGATAAGCACATGACATCATCTACTATAGAGTGGCTTAGATCCAAGGTAGTCTCATGGTGCTATACACACACACACACACACACACACACACACACACACACACACACACACA
>NW_027187335.1:118581-212090 GCF_028583685.1 Petaurus breviceps papuanus | reverse complement strand
ACACACACACACACACACACACACACACACACACACACACACACACATATATATATGTGTGTGTATATATAACATATAATGTGGCACAAAGTTTCTGAATCACTTACTAGAGGTAGAAACACTTCCCCAAATCCAATAAAAATCACCCTATCTGCTACTGCTATTGACAGTTGAATATGCTGTTGTGAATATGTTTAGGCCTTGTCAACTTCCCTTTGCTCCTTTTTGATGCTTGTTACTGGAGGTGGGGGGTGAAGGGGAGAGTGTCTTTGTACAGATGCCTGTAATAGAGCAATTAAGTTACAGGAGTACCAAAGTCATCAGTACACTGTGTTTACCTTTAGAAGTTTTACCTCAGAGTCATACAGAATCACAGATCTAGAGTAGAAAGGTACCTAGGAGGTCATCTTCCCTACAACACAGTTGCTAAAGTTGCTTCCTATCATGCATTCTATCCTGTCTCCTCCAGCAGATCGTTCCCTCTGTCAACCCCACTCTCACTTATTTTCAATTTCTGTCTATTGGCTCCCATCTATCTGATCCCACTGTCTTCTTTGCTGTATCTTCTCCCAGATCATTCCCTCTAATTCTAGGTGTCCCTCAGGTTTCTTCTGTCCTGGGCCATCTTCTCTGCTCCTTCTACACATCTTTCACTTAGTGATCTCATCAGTTTCCATGGATTTAATTACCATCTCTAGGCTAATGATTCTTAAATCTTATCCTGCCCCAGCCTCTTTGCTGACCTCCAATCTCGAATTTCCAACCACACATTGTTTCTCTCATTAGATTGTTAGCTCCTAAAGGGCAAGGACTGTCTTTTGCTTCTTTTTGTATCTCAAGTGCTTACAACAGTACCTGGCACATAGTAGGCACATAAATATTTACTGAGTTGAATTTGTATGTCCCTGGTATCTGGTGGCAAGGTATACAGAGAATCACTGATGTGGTATATAAATATGCTGGATAGAGACACTTAAGATTAAAAATTATTCCCAAGGGCTAATCAGTGTGTACACCAAACAAGGTCAATTAGTCATCACCATCATCAATGATAATAATTAGCTTTTTCTATAGCACCTAAGTAGTGTGCTAAGTACTTTATAAATACTATTTCATTTAATCCTCACCCTTACAAGCAATGTGCTTTTATTATTATCCTCATTTTATACTTGAGGAAACTGTAAAGTGACTTATCAAAGGGCTAGCCATCTGAGGTTGTGTTTGAACTCAAGTTTTCCTGACTCCAGGCCCAGTATTCTATCCAGTGAGCCACCTAGCTGCCTATCTTTAGGCCTTGTCCACCAAGTTTTTACTGAGTATCTACTATGTTTCCAGATTGGGTTGTGGGAAATGTCAAACTGTCCTGAAGGAAATTATAGTTTGTTGAAAAAACAGAACAGAGAAGAGACACAAAAAGATACAAAAAAGTATATAATCAAATGCTACCTTGTACAGTAGAGGTATTTCTATTACAGAAGTCCAAAGAAAGCAGAGAGAAATCAATTGGGTTCAAGGAGTTGACTATGGTTTTGTGGAGGTAAAACAACTTGAGCTGGGCCTTGAATTAAATTCAAACAAGCATTTATTATGTAGTATGTGCAAGATACTGAACAAAGCTCTGAGAATATGAAGACAAAAATTAAAAAGTCCCAGCTCTTGAGGAGTTTATAATCTACTGGGGTTTGACACATATAAGAGATAAAAGAGGAGAACATAATGGGAAAAGGTACAGTAACAGGAATGATCATGGCATACACAGAGAGACAATAAAGAGATGGGCTTATTTTAAAAGAAGGGTTTATGTTGTAGGAATGAGAAAGATAAAATGAAAAGGGAAGATAAGGCCAGTTCCTGGAGGATTTTAAATGCTAGGAATGAAAAAGGAAACAGGTAAATGGCACAGTGTATAAACCATTGGATTATCTGAAAGTCAACACCAAAAAAAGAACCTAGACACCATGGTCAAGAGATCCTAAAAGAAAACTGCCCAGATTTCTTAGAAACTGAGCAAAAAATGAAAATAGTAATAATTCACTGACCAGCTCCTTAAAGAAAATTCAAAATAAAAATTCCCAGGAATATTATCACCAAACTCTAGGGCTTCTGAGAAAAAGGAAAAATGTTGCAAGGAGACAAAAAAAACAAACAAACAAGTATAAAAGGGCCACAATCAGGATCATATAAGATTTAGTAGCAATGAAATAAAAAAGTGGCCAGCTTGCCTATATTCCAGAAGGCAAAAGATAACAGTTTACAACCAAGAATAACTTATCCAGCAAAACTAAGTATATAATCCTGGGGGGGACAATGGAATTTTAATGAAATAGAACATTTCCAAGCATTCCTGATGAAAAGAACAAAGCTGTGTAGAAATTCTGAAATACCAACATTGGAGTCGAGGGAAATGTAAAAAAGGTAAATATGAATGAAAAATCATAAGGGACTACACAAGGATGAGCTGTTTATATCTTAATATGGGGATATATATCTTTTAAGAACTGTATCATCATCAGGGTTCATAGAGGAAGAGACAGAGAAGCCTGAGAGTGTTTTGTTTTTTATGTTTCAATCATCAAGAAAGGAAAAGGAGGAGTAAGGGAATATACTGGCAGGGAGAGAAAAGGTAGAGAAAATTACTTAACATAATTTGGGTGCACCAACTAGAATAAAGACAAGTGAAAATGGGTGGGAGAACTTTAATTTCATCTCAACTGTCAAAGAAGGGGAAAATACACACATACCATATTTCATTCCATAATCCTCACAGATTTTATGCCAAATTATTTTGTAAAAAAAGTGGGGTGTGACCATTATGTGGCTTTTAAAAAAATTGTGCTGGTATTACTTGTCTTTGTTTCTGCCAGTCTCTTACCAATTTTTTCCTCACTTTGAAAACTCTCCGCAGTTCTGTTTCTATTCTGCTCAGTGAACACAATCACTTTTAGCTTGAAACCCAAAGAATAGTTTTTATATTTACCCCTTATCAGAAAGAATTGCTTTGCAAGTCAATGTATTGCTGGCAGACAAACTGTATGGTTTAGCTTGCAAGGGAACATGAAAGTCTTACCATATCATGTGACTTACTCAAAGCAGCTTCATCTGCTGCCTGCTCCCCTTATGCCTATGGCTCTTCTTTGGGATGAGTGACAATACCATTTATGGTACTGCAATGTTCTAAACAAACCATGCAAGTTGGCTTTCGGAAATATATGAACAATGCGGGTGTGCTGAGAATTCAACACTTGGGTTTCATCATGTGCAAGAGATAGTGTATCCATATGAAGCTGGCGAATACATTACTTCTATGTACCTTTTAAGCAGCATGATGAACAGAATTATACCATGTGACAATTACGAGATGAAAGGTTACAAACCAATTTTTGGACTAAAAAAAAAAAGGTGATACGATTATGTGGGTGCAGAAATATATTATGCTCAACAGAAAAACAGGAAGGAAAGCTGAGAAGAGAGAAATGGAAATAAGAGGGAAGGTAGATTAAAGGAGAGAATAGTCCTAAGCAAAACAAATTCTAATCATAGAGGGTGGATTTTGAAAGGAATTTAATAGGAAATAAAAGATAACTTGTGATGGGGCTCTCTGTGAAGGAAAGAAAAGAGCAAGGGAACAGAAGCAGACTGCATCAAAGAATTCCAGCAGAGCACCCTCACCACCCTCTCATTTATAATAATAAAAAAGGTGGGCAGCTAGGTGGCACAGTGAATAGAGTAGTGACCCTGGAGTCAGGAGGACCTGAGTTCAAATCTGGCCTCAGACACTTAACACACACACACACAAACTAGCTGTGTAACCTTGGGCAGGTCACTTAATCCCAATTGCCCTCCAAAAAGCAAAAAAATAAAAAAGGGGGTAGGAAACTCTAATAAACAAAATAACCAACCATAATTCCAGAGGACTATGCTACCCACCTCCTTGACAGAGAAGCAATGAACTAATGGTACAAATTTAAACACATATTCTTTTTTGAACAGGGTCAATTTTACTTGACTATACATAATTGTTACAAGTGTGGGTGACAATCAATGATGAGAGGGCTTCAGTGGAAACAAAATTTGAAGCAGGTGATTTTCCAAAGGGAGAGTCAGCATTTCTCTTAAGGTAGCTTACCTTAATAAGACCTTCTAATCTTTGCAGTCCCTTTTCAGCTCTAAAATTCAATGATTCTATTCTATAAATAAGATTTGATAATCCATGCTTACAAATAGCCAGTTACCTAATTGCCATGGACAAGTAAAATGACGAAGCAATATCAATTAATTTACTTTGTGAACTGCATGCTTTTGGGAGGCAATAAGAATTGGGAAATGTTAATGAGATTACTGTAATATAATCTGATGAGGTGGAGGCAAGTAATTTTCTTGACAGGGGTAGCTAACCGATGCTGAATAATTATACCAAATAAATAAGAGGAAAATTAAGCATCAAAACCTAGGTTTTCAAATTTTCACATTATACTTTTTAGTTTCATTAATATGAACTGATTCCTAGGCCAGGCTCAGATTCGGTAAAGAAAACTTGGTGAGGGAAAAAGGGTTAACCTCATATCTAAAATGGGAAAAGTAGAAGAGAAGATACCACACCAAATTGTACCCTAAACCCCTAACCCCTAAATTGCAACAATAGGACAAAGAAAGTAAGAAGCACAAGCTTAACTAGTTAGTGATCTAGGTCAGTTATTTATACTGGATAGTCCAAATTTTTCTGGACAAAATTATCTCATGGCCATCATATTACTTTAGTTGAAGGAAGGAACATCACTCTTTGGTCCCACATCATGCCTCTTCCTCTCTCTTGTTACAATTTTAAACACCAGTCTATTAACACCTGGAAAAGATCCTACCCATATCCCAATCCTTGACAATTTATTTCCTTCATAAGATCATAGACTTGGATGTGGAAGGAATCAGCAAGGTCATCTAGTCCAAGTCTTTCATTTTATAGATGAAGAAACTGAGGCCTAGAGAGATTAAGTTACTTGTCAAGGGTGCCACAAAGGCAGAACTAGAATTGGATCCCTTGATTTTGAATCAAGTATTCTTTACTCCTGGTACCACACTGTCCTCCTTCAAGGCCCAATCCATGTGCCACATGAAGTTTTCAATGAACCCTCCTAGTAGAAGGCACCTCTCACTTCTCAAATGCCTCATGTCACTGCATTTAATTATATTCTAATTTGTGTAGCAGCAATGTGGTAGAGCAGAAAAAAGTACTGGACTTTGGAGGGGAGGCCTTAGATAAAAATCTAGCCTCTAACACTTACTAGCTATGTGACTGTAGGTAATTCACTTAATGTTTCTGAATCTAAGTTTATTCACATGTAAAAATTAAATACCAGGGGCAGATAGGTGCCACAGTGAATAGAGCACTGGCTCTGGAGTCAGGAGGACCTGAGTTCAAATGTGACCTGAGACACTTCACACACACACACACACACACACACACACACACACACACACACAACTAGCCGTTTGACTTTGGGCAAGTCACTTAACTCCAATTGCCCTACCTTCCCCCCTCCAAAAAGAAAAAAAAATTAAATACCATATGTTAAATGCTTTGCAAACCTTCAAACCAACAATGCATATGAAAAAGATCTGGGGATTTTAGGTACAAGCTCAATAACAATCAACAGTGTCATATAGCATACCAAAAAAAAAAAACAAACCTCATTCAAATTGCATTCATAGAAGCAATGTCCAAAATATTACTTGTTACTCTGCCCTAGTCAGATCACATATGGAGCATTAAATTCTAGACCCAACATTTTACAGAGGACATTTATATGCTGAAACATATTCAAAGGATGGTGAGGGTATCTGAAACCATGTGATGTCAGGGTCAACTGAAGGAAATGAGTATGTTTAATTCTTGTGTGTTGTAAAGGGTGGGGGAAGACAGTGACTTGAAAGTATGTAAAGAGCTACCAAAGAGAAAAAAAGTAAAAGCTTGTCTGGTTTGAACTTCTTGGTTCAAACAGAAACAGGTGTTGGTGGGGGAAAGGGAAAGGAGGGGAAGGAGAAAGTTGCAGAGACAGTTTGGCTTGATCCAGAGGAAAAATTCCTCATAAAATAGGGGTTTTCAAAAAATACTCTAACAGGGTTATCACACTTTCTCAGGCTTCATCCTACTGACCCATACACAGCTTAAATCACTGCTAACTGTTCTCTCCCTCCTATATATTCTTGACTACCTTAGCTTCCATGACACTGCTCTCTTCAGGTTCTCCTTCTACCTGTCTGACTTCTCAATTAGTGATGCCTAGTTACCCTCTGGTCCCATCCTAGATACCAGAGTACAAAACTGCCCAGGACTGTTATTATCTATCTATCTTTGCAATCTTCAAGTCAGTTAAATATAAAGGGAAGGCTTAGACAAAGTGCAATTCAACAAGTATGCATTGAGTGCCTCTTATGATTGTAGTGGCAACTCTGTGAAAAATTTATTTATATTTATGTGTATGACAACTTTACAATTACAAAGCATTTTTACATCACTGTATCATTTAATCCTTATAACAATCCTGTGACAGTGTTATTATTCTATTTCCTGCTTTATTACAGAAGAAGAGAGTAAGGCTTAGTGACTCAACCAAAGTCACAAAGCTAAAAGAAATGTGACTTGAACCCACATTTTATGACATTTTATGATGTTGGATGCTTTGCCAACAACCATTATGGAGTCTCCCCCACTCCTCACACAAATGGAAAAAAGCAGAGTAGAAACCAAGAAGCACAGAATAGAGGGAAAGTCAGGTTGTTTTTAAGTCAAAAATAATACTTAAAGTGCAGCTGGGTGGCTCAGTGAATAGAGCACCAGTCCTGGAGTCAGGAGGACCTGAGTTCAAATCTGGCCTCAGACACTTAACACTTAGTAGTCGTGTGACCTTGAGCAAGTCACTTAACCCCAAATGCCCTGCCCTCCCCCCTGCAAAAAGCAAAAAAATAAAAATAAATAAATAATACTTAAATCTTTCCCTCAACACTCCATAACTGAAAATGCTTTCTTTCTCATCTTAACTAGCATAAGATTCATTATACCACTTGGGATTTATTGTTCCTAGTTACCTTTTCTACATACGCAGGTCTTAACTATCCAACCAGACTAGATTAAGGTCAAGAATCATGACTTGTACTTCTTTTCATCACCTGCACCTACCACAATACTTTGCTCATAGTAAGAAGTCATAAATAACCGGTGGCTGACTGATAAGCTGATAGGGGAAAAGGGATACGCTGTACTGAACAAGAAAGCAGAGAAGAGTTTAGGGTTGCAGGATTTAGGGGGAAGAGCACAACTAAAAAGTTTTTAGAACATGGTTATGAGTAAGAAAATGGAACAGGCCTGAAATGGAATTTGTTATTGCTGAAGAGAATCCCACTCTTAAGAATTTGTTCCTCATGGAGTTTTTCAGCCTCCACCAGGTGCAGAACAAAAGGAAAGTAATGATTTAGTTATTGCTGCAATGCTAAAGGTTTAAAGGTCAGGCATTCAAAGCAGGGATCCATTGTATGGCCCTAACATACTTGGGCTCTGGCAAATCTACACAGAGTACTATGCTTCCAATCACCACAGTAGGGGCCAGTGCCCGGACGCCTGGCTTCTGAGCAAGTGAGATGAAAGGCTTCTTCTAATGTAATAACCGACGGCCTCTCCAGTGCCGTTTGAACTGTTTACAGACCAAGTTAACGATTACAGTCAATGTGTATCTTGGCTGGGTGCCTGAAATTCTTACCCACCCGTCCGATATTATCAAAGAGCCCTTCCATGCCTGGCTGGAGTCCTTCCAAAGTACCTCACAGAGATGCCGACACAAAAGGAGTGTTCAGAATGTGCTCTCTCACTCTCTCTCCTAAGACCTGAGCAAAAAAGTCATAGTATCAGGCCTAAATAAGGTGCTGTGGGGGCTGAATTTCCAGGTCTGCCCAGGGCTTGATCAGAATCAGGGTTAGGCTATGGTCAAGGCCAGAAGGACTAAATTCCTTTTTTAAATTATTCAGGAGGTGTGGTTAAAAGTCTTTCTTCATAGTCAGCAGCTTAAGAAAGACAGGGATAGGATAAAACTTAAATTTACATACAACATGCCATTAAGCCCTAAAAACAGCAAGACCAGAAGAACTAATTTAAAGTTAGTGGGGAAAAGAATGTTTTTTTCCCAAGAGTACAAAGTAACAACATCTTTACTAATGTGGACAGCCTACACAATTTCAGTGCAGACCAAGATCAGGATTCTGTTCTTTCAAAATAGTGGGGAGAAAGGCCATCCTAAAATTATAGTAAATGGGGACATTCCAAAAGATGCTGGTTTAAAGCAAAGGAAGATAACACTTATGATGATAAAAACTGTATTCTAGGCAGCAAGTTTAACAAATCTCCCAAGTCAGGAAATATTGCTCCTGGTTGGTATTTGGCTTGAATGGTATAGCGCCAGGTGTTCCAGTAGAAGATAACAGATATTGTTTATGATTTATTTACAAGTGTTATAAATGGTAGTACCTATGATTAAGACTTAGAGAATACTTAGAAATTTAGAAATATATAAAATAGTTACATACCTATGCCCACATTAAAACTTAACATCATCATCACCATCATACCACAAGGCAGTAATCTAGATAGGAGGGTTATTTTGTTTCTTTGCTTCCAGGTACCTAAAGGTGCTGCAAGAATGCGCACCATGTAACTTACCACAAAACATTCTCTCAAACAATTTGAGGTCCTCTATGTGTGCTTGAATATAATTATCATAATTACATTGTGTTTCCTTTAATTTCCCCTTCAGTATCAATTGGATGTGGTCTTCTTAATCTCCTGTCTTAACCTGCTGTGTATATATTATTATTGTTATAAAGCAGCTATAACCCACCCTGGCTGTTGAGGGAAGAAATCTTTATGTTGAAAGGTTATTCTCCAACTTACTCACTTTAAGGAGAAGATGAATGCAACATAACAAGTTTGATTAAAATGTAGTGTAACTCATTTGATTTCTGAGAGTCATCATAATGTTCTAAGCTCTCTAAAAAATACCACAGCTCAGGTGCAAGATAAAATTTGTACAACATTCTGAATAGCAACAGGATTGAATGCTGTACAGCTTTAAGGAGTCAGTCCCATTTTTCTGGGTTCCTATCTACAAAGGATGCCTTTTTTGAAGGTAAAAAATTAAGGGCTCAATTTAATTGGCCAACTTGGCCTCTGTAAAATGAACAGACATTTTAGCCAGGCTAAAATCTTATAAAGGAATATTTGAAGAGTCATTGCTTAGATCTCTAAAGGTAAAACTGCCTTAAAGTAGATAAACATCAAGTGATGACTTAATTTTGAGATCAGACATAATTCTCTACAACCTGCCTCCTGTGCTTTAATTCTCAGAAGCATGGCCCAAAGAAAGATGAAGACATTGCAAATTAATTTCTGCAACTATATGGATGTCAAATGGAAGAAGTGTATCTGATATGCTGAGACACTTGGAGAGAGATGATTTAGAAAGCTATGTGAGTAATGGGAAAACCAACTGGGTAGGAATTCAATGTATAATATTGCAAATACCATTCCCTGATATGAAATATGTAATAGAAACAAGAAAAATTAACCAAGCATACTTAAAATAGCACTTTCAAGATTATATCTGAAATACTGTACACTACTTGGGGCCCTAAGAGATAAAACTAGGAGAAGTTCAATGGAGACCAACAAGGATATAAGGATTTAAGAAGGTGATTCACAAGGAAGAGCAACAGCCACCTAGATGACTACTTAGAGGATAGTAACAATAAGAAGGAAATAGTTGTAATAGTTTTCTTTCTAGTAACTGAACTTTTTTATATACACTGGCTGTTTCTTTCAAGTTCAGAACTCTTAAGGAATAGCTCATATTTCTCTCTCAATTTCAATCTCTCTCAACTTTAAAGCAAGAATTGTATGAGGTACAATCATCTAAATAGTGTTGAACATACTTAAAAGAAGGCTGAAACTATTCTACCAAAAGGAAATCATTTACTGAGCAGGAAAGCATATCAAGGAGAAAGTAAAGTTCTTTATCAGTTTTCCACATGCAAGTTTACTGGAAAAAATAATATGTGGAAAATATTATAAGGCGTACTATATTTCCTCCTTCAAGAGATCACCACCACGAATCTGTTTTTTATAACTAAACCTAAACAGAGAAAACATAAGGTAATGACTTTGAGACAGTCAAATGATCAGTCTCAGTATCTAGTAGTTTCAAAAAAATTGTTAAAAGAATACTATTAATATTTGTCAATAACATGATTCTAGATTTTTAGGCATCCAACCCCAAATTATTCCAGATTAGGGACTCGAACCTTTGGTCAGATACATCCAAAATCATTTTCCAGAGAAACAGCTATTAAGTAATTCTCTTCTTAAAGTGTGATGGACAGGTCAATGCTGTGCCCTCTTGACCTAGTGGAACCAGTCTTCGTTTCTTGTCAAGTGAATCTGTCATAATATTGAAATCAGAAGGCCACGAAATCAAAGAGCTAGAAAATGCTCTTTTGGGAGAAAAATACTACTTTCGAATATTACTAAACTCAATGAAGAAAAGATCTAACTGTATCCAAAACCTGAGAGAAAGAAAAGCACATGGTCTTTAGAATGGACAGTTTTGTAGATGATGAAAACATGGTTGTTCACAAAGAATACTTTCCAAACAAACTGCAGAAAGAAATCTAAGTAGTTAATCAATATATTACAATCAAATAAAGATCAGGAAAAACCAAAATTGTTGCAATTTTAAGTTATTCTCTTATTTTCAATATTTGGTAATTTCTTCCAAACTCTAAGCTTTCATTTGGAAAGGGTAAAAAAGGATTTTTTTTAATGTGAAAACACAGCTGTCAACATGCCTGTAACCTGGCATGCTGTTGCCTGTTACTGCAGCCCAGCAGAAAACTGTCTCCAAATGAACAAGGGCAACAATAAAACAACCTATTCAACAATATAATGATATCTCATATATGTAAATGCAGACTGTGAATCTGGTAAGGTGCACAGCAAAGAGTAAATTTCCAAGCCATCAGAAGAATCATGCTGCTAAAATATCTACCATGATAATGAGAAAAAAAGTCACAAAAAAGGAACTTTTAAGATGAGAAAATAATGCTAAAACTGGGCATATTTCCTGAATGACACAGAAACAGAAAATTAGAAAAGCAGGAGAAATGACAGTGAGGTTAAAATAGGTAACAAAACACATATAACAAGAGTTTAGTAACAACACTGACAGAAAGAGAAAACAGGGACTAACAGGAAATAGAAATAGCTCAAACTCAAAATGCTAAGTTTGAGTTGGCAAAGGAACATCAAGAAAATCAGCTGGAAGCAGGAATGCACAGAAAGAAATTTCAATTTAATAAGAAGAGATCAGATTTTATTCTCGTTTCCTAAGTGATGGTAACTAAAACCATGGGTGGAGAAGAGATTTAGGATAAGTTTACAGAAAAGGGAACATCCTGGGGTCATTCATGATCATTGTGACCATCCTAGCAAAACTGATTTATAATGAGCAATTACTTCAATGGCAGAGAATTAATTTGGTCATCAAAAGACTATCCTGAAGAACAGTTAAAGACCTGTTTTGATGAGGAAGCTTCCCCCAAGGATAAAAATGTATCTTCAATCCAATTTCTTAAAGATAACAATAGCATTATATGAGTGTAGAGGAATTGATAGTCCTATAAATTAGCTGTCAGGTAGCACATAAAAATGGCCATAGTGTTACAGTAACTTGACACTAGTGTTTAGAGAGCCTTTTAATAAAAAATGAACATGTAGATTTCAAATAGTTTTTTATCAGCAGTCAAATGGCTTACTTGGTTCCCCTAATCAATTTCTGAGTGAGTACTAGTTAGAACCTGCTGGATTTCTAGTAATTGTCCCTTTTTTAGTAACAGCTATGCTTAGGATGTTGTATAATAGATCTGTAATCAAGTCAAAGTTGGATTTAGATGTCTTCTAAGATATTCTACTCCAAGATTCTATGATTCTAAACAAGTACAGGAGAAAAAAAGATAAAAATTAAAATAAAATAAAAATGTATTGTGTAAGGGGGTCAATTTTCAAAATCTACTTCTGAAGTTTACTACCTGTGTGACCTTGGGAATTCAACTGGGCCCCAGTTTTCTTATTTGTAAAATAAAGTAGTTGTACTAGGTAGCTCCTATAGCCCTTTCTAGCTCTATGTAGATCTATGATCCTATGATCTCAGGTGGAATTCCACTAAACTATTATATAACACCACAAACAGGATTTGAGGCAGAGTCATGAATCTAGAATTCACAAGTAATATGCTAGTTTTTGCAAAAGAATATACCAATTTAGGTTCATGGTATTTACAAGTGGAAAAGATCTCAGAGAATATATAGTCCAACCTTCATTCACAAACTAGAGATAAAAAGACTTGTAGCATACAGAGGAAATCTATACTGACTGGCATGCTCAAGGAATGGAACATAAACTTTGACAACCTCTACCAAGTCAGAAAGGTTCTAGTATGGGTCTATGATCAACTATATTGTCTGCTGCCCAAGAACTAATTCTGTTTAATTTGAAGTAAACAGAAAATCTTTTGATTTTAATATCTCATGAAAATATTCCTAAAGTGGATTAATTTGCTTTTTTTGCCTTTATAAGCACGTGTTCTAAATAATCTTTCTTTGATAAATCAAACTCTTACAGTATGCCATAGTCATCATTATCAATTACTGAACAATAAATTAAATGCTGAAATGTGGAATACAGGGTTAAATCTACATTAACATCAGAAATATTTCTACAGATCTGGGATCTCATTGACATGAGTCTTCCTTCAATCAGAAACAGATGATCACTGTCCATCAGCTGCCATGGCTAAAGAATTAACCATTTAGTGGCCAATCTATGCGTGATAACTCTCCATACTTAGATGAGATAGGTTCTTAGACAATATTCAAAAGATCTTTCCAGCCTAGTAGAGTCTGCAAGTGCTTACAGCATGTGAAAGTCCAGGGTCATTGTCACAGCTCCATCACAATAATTCATTAGAGTGATTTTCTGTAAGGATTTTAGAATATATAGCCCTGAGGAAAAAAAAATTAAACCTTAATATCTTTTTATTTACTTTTTTTCACAAAAGTAGAATAAATATATGAAAATAAGAGTTAATTTGGCACAAATTCTGTTCAATGAATCCTGTAAAATCCTGTAAAACATTAGTAGGGGAGATGGGACAAAAAAAAATTGACCTGCGACTAAATTAAACTCCTAGTCACAGAGACTACCTACCCCTCAAAGAAGAATCAGATATTTTAAGATAGCAGCACGATCTGCTTACTTTGAGCACATTCGCAGAAAATTCCAGGACTCAAGATACACAATGGATGTGAATGTCTAGCCATCTCCCCTTCTTAACACCCACTGCTTAGTATCTAAAGACTTTGGCCAATAGCCTCAATAAATGTATAAAGATATTAAGCACTAAAGGTCAAAAAAAAAAAAAAGGTGGAGGGAGAGGGAGTACATCAAATAGGCCGCTAGAAAGCTCCAGTTGAGCAAGTGACCTCAAATATCACATGCCAGGCTTTCCTTTCTAATGATAACAAGGATACTGTGTTTACCTGGTAGCCTTCATTTCAAAGATCTTGAAATGCTTTGTAGACATTCACTAATCTTCACAAGGTCTCAAAAAATATATTTTTGCTCTCATTTAATAAAAAAATTAGTCATTTTTGCTGCCATTTTATGGAAGGAAAGACAGTCTCCTAATATCACAAAGGAGAGGAATGACTCAGTCTCTGAATTCTAATTGTTACACCATGCTGTGTAACTAGTGAGGATTGAAAAAAATGATGACATTTGAATTTGCTTCAAAAAGGGTTTTAGGTTGTGTATGTTTAATTATAATTAGGAACAGATGGTATGGAAGGTATGGAAGACAAGGAACTCTCTAGATACCCTAAATAATACCCCTTTTCATTTGCCTTTTTTTTTGAGTCTTCAAAATGACTGTGTTACAATGAACTGAATATAAATTCCCCTTGCTATAGGGATTATCTCAGTCATAAGATAGTTCTAATATACGTCTTTCCCTGAAAATGATTTCTGAACCAACAAAAGACCTCAGCAGCCTTATAGTTAAAACACTGTTATTCAAGCCTACTCCACAGCCTCACTATGGTGTGGAGGTGACCCTGGATTCTCAAAGGTTATGGCATCAGAGTAAGACTGACAAGTCCTACTAAGCTAGAAAGGTCTCTAGAATAGACTGACTAGGCAGCTCTTACCCAAGGACCTGTCTTACTTACATCTAGAAAGACTCACCATCAAGGTTAATTGTAGGATGATGAATTTTTCAGCCAAAGTAATTTTCTAAAAACCACAAGCTTCAGAGGAGCTGTGATCTGATTTTGGTGAAAAGACTTAGATTTTTAAGTATCAATAAAACAGGCTTTACTGTCATTTTAGCTCAATGATTTTCAAACTTTTAAATTCTGCAACAAAACTATGATGGTACTTAGAACCCTACAATACACTAAGCAAATTTGGTGATAGAGCAGTATCTAGAAGATAAATTACAGATTAAAAAAAAACCAATAATGATGTTCACATATCATAATGTGCCACAGAAGCCTTCAGAAATCAAAAGCTAAAAAGAAAACTAAAGAGTAACTGTTTTGATCGGCGATTACTCTCAATGACTATGGAAGAGGGTTAATAAAAGGCCTAAAAAAGCAAATAATTCACTTCATAAAACAAGTAATCCTTCGTGCCTCAATTCCACAACGTCCACATTGTTATTCATTCCCTTTAGCACACTATGCTATATATTTAAATAGCCTCTTTTGAGAATGCTGCAATCAGTGAATAGAGCACAGGCCCTCGAGTCAGGAGGACCTAAGTTCAAATCCAGCCTTGGACACTTAACACAAAACTAGCCAACTAGCCGTGTGATCTTAGGCAAGTCAGTTAACCCCAATTGCCCTACCTTCCCCCTCAAAAAAAAAAGAATGCTGCCATCCCTGACCCTCCATCTTTTCCCTACTGCCACATAAAAATATAAATTATACTTGCTTAGATGTTTCAGGAAAATGCCCAATTAGGTTGACAGCTGAACTCAACTTTCCTAACATTTCCTTAAATAACCACCCAAAATAAAGTACTCTATTTCAAGCAATGAAATCAGGCAGGAAAAACTCAAATCTATTTCAGGGATTCTTTCACTCCATTTTTACATTACATCATTACACAAAGGTACAAAAGTATGCAGCATGTGGCTAGCCATTGAACAGGTATTCTGAAATATTTAAATAAACAGATTGATTTAGGAATTCAGTTCTCAAGACACCATTCCACCATTTACAGAGTAATGGAGTAATTTGGCCTGAAGGAACAGAAGAAGAGATCCATGAATGAATAAGTCATCAAGGCTGACTTACTTCGAAGAGGAGCTCGGCATCATGCCTGGTGGCTACTTGCACTTTGGAGAAGAGGAAGAAGAAAACAACAAACAATAGAGGAGTCTTAGAAACTCTCTCAGGTGGTCTGGCACCACAGATATTTGCCTGGACTATTTTCCAGCAATTGTCTAACCATTATATTCCTTGATTTCAATAAATCTCAAATGCAGAATTACAAAAAAGGGTCTATGAGATTAGAAATAGCATTAAGAATTTGGATATTTTATTACAAAATGATCTATAACAATGTACCCTTACAAAAATCTTGAACACTTAAGTGAAAAACAAGTTGCATTCTATAGATTTTATAAAGTGGATGCCTTTGCAAAAAGATCACTTTTTTAATAAATGAAAGAACCAGAACTGGTATTCCTATAATTGGGGTTTCCAGGCCTTTGGATATGTTCAGCCACGTTTTTGGTGCGAAGTGCAATGGCATCAAAATTTGTTTCTGGGCAGGGTTTGGCTAAGAAAGAGAGAATCAGACTGCTGGCAGAGAGTGTAAGGCAGGTGCAGTCATAAAGAACTTGACTTTTGATTCCATTGTCTCTGCCAGGACAGGTGGTTTGGTAGAAGCATGGAACTCTGCCAGGAAGCCTTCAATTCAAACTTCCTTTTAGAGAAAAAAAACCCAATAATAAAATTGGAAACATAATGCCAAATTCCATACACTGAAGATTAATGCTGCCGAAAAAAAGAGTATTTTAAAGCCATGGTTCCCATAAGATCATTAGCTTAGTGCAAGTACACCTTAGGTTAGGGTGAAAAAAGTTACTAGGCAAGAAAACTCAGTTGCAAGTTAGATTGCTTTTTCTGGCCCAATAACCCTACTTAAACAAGAGGAAAAACCTCTACCTGAACCCTTGAACTTACCTCTTTCTGCCATTAAAGTTCATAGGCTCATAGTTGAAATGGTCCTTAGAGATCCTCTAGTCCAGGGGTGGGGAACCTGAGGCCTGGAGGCCATTTGTGGCCTTCTCTGTCCTTGGGTGTGGCCTTTTGACAGAGTCCAAGTTTTACAGAACAAATTCTTTTATTAAGGGAATTTGTTCAGTGAATTTTGGATTCGAAGGGCCATACTTGAGGACATGTGGCCTTGAGACCGCAGGTTCTCTACTCCTTCTCTAGAGCAACCCTTCTTTTTGCAGGTAAAGAGACTGAGATCAGAAGTAATGCCTAGAATAACAACAAACTTATAACCCAATATTTACATAAGAATAATGTGAACAAGTTAGCATTGCTGTGAGGAATAAGAATCTTTGGCAGCTCCTGCTTATTTGATATTTAAATCCTCAACTTTAAGGTTACCTTTCTTGGCAAAAATGATAAATTTAGTACCTTTGGAGTTTATGTAAATCCAAGATAGAACTGACTTTAAAACGTTGACCTTTAAAAAAACCTGTATTGTAGCATGCCAACAGTGTTAAACAGAAGCAACAAAGATTTCGTTTGGTGTTTGGGACAGATATTGGGACACAGATGATTTAAATGATCTCCTTAATCTGATACTACTCCTTTAAACAAAATCCTTCAATGGCTTACCTAATAAAAAATATAAATTGCTAACTGTAGTATTCAAAGCCTTTCACAAGCCCTCCTCTGACGTCATTTCATACTATTCCCCTTCATGTTGCAGTTAAACTGGATTATTTTATCGCCTTCCTATTTTACATTTTTATCACCTATGCTTGGAATGGATTCTCTCACTACCACAATGGTCATCTATTGAACTGCAGAATTTTAGACTCGGAAGGAACTTCAGAGTCTATCCCCTCTAATATGTACTTGAACAATGATTGATTAATCCAGACATTGCTTAAAGACCTCCAAGAAGGAAATCTCATTCAGAGCAACCACTGCACTTGGGCTAAGAGCTTAGAATGACACTCTCATTTGTCAGGGAGAAGGGAGCGAAAGAGACCCTAGAAAACCTGTTCAAGCATAAAAAGATTAGGTCACTCTTTCAAATAACCTGGTAGCTTCTAATCCAAGTAATTATTAAGTATCTAACATATTCAAAGCATGGTTCTAAGAAGTGGAACTAAAAAAGGCGGGGTGGCTGGAGTCAAACAGTCTGGGGGATACAACAAGTAAACAAAATCATACGCATGAACTCTGAGGATGGAAGCAGTATTAACAAATAAAGGGAACAAGAAAGGCTTCTCATGGGACTTGGCATATGAGCTAAGCCTTGAAGGAAGCTAGAGATTCTAAGAGTCAAAGATGAAATGGGATTAGTTCCAAACATAGGGGATAGCTTGTGCAAAGATAAAGACGGAATGCTGAATCCAGGGAATATTAAGTAGGACATTTTGGCTGTAATAGAGCATATATGAAGGAGAGTAATATGAAACAAGTCCTGAAAGAGCAGGTTGGAGTCAGATGTAGAAAGGCTTTGAATTGTCAAACTGAGGAATATTTTATTCTAGGGGCAAAAGGGAGCCACCAGAAGGTTCTTGAGCAGGGAATTCCACGATTAGGCTTGTGCTTTAGAAAGATTATTTTGTGGAGCTGCTAGGTGGTATACTGAATAGAGAACCAGCCCTTGAGTCAGAAGGACCTGAGTTCAAATTCGGCCTCAGACACTTAACACACACACACACAAACACACAAAAACCTAGCCGAGTGACCTTGGGCAAGTCATTTAACCCCAATTGCCCTCCAAAAAGCAAAAAATTATATTATTTTGATAGCTATATAGAGGATGGATCACAGTGAACAAAGGCTGGGTGCAGGAAGACAAATTAGGGAGCTATCAGAACAGTCAAGCTAAGAAGTAATAAGGTACTGAACTAGGGGGGTGGCCATGGGTAAGGAAAGAAAGGAATGTGATAGATGTTGTAGAGGTAGAATCAATGAGATATGGCAACCAATATGGTGGATGAGAAAGAGGGCAAAACCAATAATGGTGGGATCACAAACCTGGGGGAATGAAAAGACAGTGGTGTCTTTATGGGAGAAAGAGATGATAATTTTTGTTCTGAACATTTCAGAGTCTAAAAAATACCTATAGAATATACTGTTAGAGATGTTCTGATAGGTGGTAATAGAGCAATGGAGCTCAGAAGAGAGTTAGGGCTGGATATACAGATCAGGGAGTCATTTACAAATGATAACTGAAGCTATGGGAGCCCATAAGATCATTGAGATGGGTGGAGAGTCAAAAGAAGGTCCACTGTAAAACTGAGAGAAACTCAAAGTTATGGAGTGGGATATAAATGATTATCTTGCAAAGAGTAAGACAGAATGATTAGACCAATAAGGAAGAGAACTAGGAAAGAGTAGCATTAACATCAATCAAAACTGCAGAGGTGCCATGCAGGATGAGAACTGAAAAAAAGACTACTGTATTTAGTCACTGAATCAACAAGTACCTACCATGTGCCAGAAATTGTGCTAAGTACTGGGGATACAAAGGCAAAACTACAAGGAGCTTATATTTTAATGGAGGATACATGTTAATAACAATATACATAAAAGATATATAAAGTGCAAATGAACATCTCACAGGAAAGACATTAGTAGTAAAGGGGCCTGGATAAAGCTTCCTATAGAAGGGATTTGATTTGATTCTTGAAAGAAGATACAGGTGAATGAGGAACCCATTCTGGGCTTAAGAGACAATCCACACAGATACATAATAAAGAGATGGAGAATTATATTCATGAGGAAGAGCAAGCAGTCTTCTATAAGCTTGTACAGGCAGGCCTACTTCTATAAGCTATAGGAAGCAAATAGCACAGACCCCCTGCTAAGGCAGGAAAACAATGGGAACAGCAATCTAAATCAGGTCAAGTGAATGTATGCCCATGTCTATGTGAGTGGAGGGACTAGAAGATGAGAGCACAGTTTCTTATTTTTTCCTTAAAAATATATACATACATATATGTATATACAAACATATATGTATATTTCAATTGGCAAAAATTCACCTCCCCTCCCTATTCCCCCAACTGAAAATGAAAGAAAAACAAAACTCCTGTTACAAACATATATAGTTTAAGTAAAACAAATTTTAGCACTGGCAATGTCCCCCCCAAAATTTGCTTTATACTGTACTATAAGTCGCTTCATCTCTTTAGCAAGAGATGGGGAGCATGTTTTATTATTAGTATATGGAAGGCACTTAATATATACTTGTTGAATTGAATATACTAGGGTCCATTTTTCTGGAGTCCCTTTAGAAGGGATAATATAGGGTTCTGGCAAATAGGAGACCACAGAAAAGATGCCAAAAAAGGAAAGTTGAGGATGTAGCCTCAAGCATCAACATAAGTTTTTTAAATGATTGTTTTGATTATCCTGGAATCTTATTCTCATAACCTCTATTCTGTGGATGAGAAAGAGGGTAGGGAGGAAAGATACTTCTGCTTATAGCCACAGAATTAAAGCTCAAAGTGAACTGTGAAAAAGTGTAGAGAAAAAAATACTTTATATAAGGTACATAAGTATGTAAGTCCCATATATAAAATCAAAGATATAGAGCTGGAAAGAATCTTATAGGCCTAATTCCACACCCTTCATTTTTACAGATGATGAAACTGAAGGCTAGGGAGGTTAAGTGATTTGCCCAAGGACACACAGGTAAAAACCATGAAAGGTGGTATTTGAGCCTTGGTCCTCTTACTCTGAAGACAGTGCTCTTTCCATTACCTCACTACATCATTTTATACTCTGTGTGTGTGTGTGTGTGTGTGTGTGTGTGTGTGTATTCATGTTCAAGTTCTCTGGTCAAAGTAAAAGTTGGGTAGCTTGTGTCTCTATATGTGTGTTCCACAAAGATCTGGATAAATGATAAATACAGAGATTTATTAATGGGCAAGGAAATCAAGATATTCAGGGTACACACATATACATATATATATACACACACATACACATACTCACCCACATATACTTGATACAGCTAGAGACAGAACATTCTTATATTAATTAGCCTTACTTAGATGATAAAATTCAGACCACAGAGATGTAGGTGGCTGTGCTTCTTGACTCAGTCAAATAAATTGAAATCCAAAATAAGTTCCTCCTTCTTTTACCAGCCAAGACCTGAGTTCAGGCCCTCCGGGTTCTGAGGTTTTTCTTTGTAAAAGGAAATAACATCACCAACACCTCAGAGACTCAGGGAATGCAGAGAATGTACCTACCTGCATTTGGCAAAATCATCAGTGGCCTCAGGAGAAACCCAGAGCGCATCCAACTCCCCAGAAGCTGAATATGGATGTTAACATCCTTGTTTCAACTTTTTAAAACATTACCTTGTTATTCTGTAATGTGAAATAATAACAAAAGGACGAAGCCCACAACATAAAAACAAATGAAATCCAAGTCCAGTGCAAAAGAGACTTTTCAATCATTTGGCTTTTGGGAGAGGGCAGAAATATAGTACTCAACAAAAAAAGAAAAAAGGTACTTGTCCCAATTAGGGCCTTAGTCCAATTAGATTCCCTCTTGGCTCTGGAATGGACATATTATTTTAGGAGCCTTATAATGTTGCAAGTTTGTATTGAGGACAGGTTCTAGTCACTCACATAATCCCTTAGACATTTTTCAAATATCTTTTGATGTATAATGACTGAGGACAGGGATCTTTGACTATAAAACAATTTCTTTGGTTGGAAGAAAGAAATCTGTAGGGTGTGAACATCAGGGGAAGGGAAAAGGTTTTTCTGAAGAGCAAACTAGTTGGAAACCCCCTGGGGAAAAAAATGTGATTCAATCTTTGAGAGAAGTAGGCCTGCCTGTACAAGCTAGTGCTGCTGAAGGGCCTATAAGAAAGAGCTTTTATGTATACTGTATGGCCCAGAGCAACAATACTGTGAGCGGTTCTCTTTTCTTTGCTAGAGGAAGTTTTCCAAGTCTCTGATGCACAATGCAGAAAGTCATGGTTTAATAACAAGATACAACTGATAATCAGATGGCCCCATTTCCACTCCTCCCTTATGATTCCAGATACCTACTTACCTCAGGACTAAAGTTTTATCCTGCCTGGTCCCATTAGCAGGCAAGTCTCTGAAATATTACAGCTACTGAGATTGTTTTCTCTAATAAATGACATTGCTAAGTTCATGTACTGACTTCATGCTTCCTCATCAAAAGAACCTAGAGAACAGGACTCCTATCAATTCTTTATTCCCTATGTTATGGTCATCAAAATTCCAAGTTCTTACTCCTCTCATCTTTGTGATGCAAAATTAAGATATACTGAGGAAAAAAATCTTGCCCTTTTCCTATGTCTCCTAATACTCTCACCTAAATCCATCTCTGTCCTACCATTTCACAGTTCATATCCTCCATTGTCTTCCTGTTCCATTCCATTCCTGGACACCCCATTCTCCATTATCCTATATATATTCTTTTTTTTTTGCTTTTTGGAGGGCAATTGGGGTTGACTTGCCCAAGGTCACATGTCTAGTTTTTGTGTGTGTATGTGTGTGTGTGTGTGTGTGTGTGTGTGTGTGTTAAGTGTCTGCACCACCTAGCCGCCCCACTATCCTATATAATGATATTATATGATTATATATATTATACAATCCTACATAAGAGAGAGAGAGGATAGGATAGGATAGGATAGGATAGGATAGGATAGGATAGGATAGGATAGGATAGGATAGGATAGGATAGGATAGGATAGGATAGAAAGCTAGAGGTGATTAAGACTTTGAACAGGGTAGAGGTTGTGTAAGAGAAGAGATGCATGCAAGATACATCAAGGAGGTAGAACAAGTAGGTCTTCAATACTGATTCTATATATGGGTTGATAGAGAGGGAAGAGAGGATGACTAGAAGGATGGCGGTGCCCCTCAACAGAGATGGGGAAGTTTGGAGGAGGCCCATCTTCTCAAGATCATCTTTTCCCATCTCTTTAAGGGGATTGTCTTGCCTTGATCATGCCAAATCTTTATTGATCTTCAACATTCTCATATCAAACGGGTCCTTCCCTATTGCCTACAACCATGCTCATGACTCTTCCATACTTAAACCTTTACTTAACTCTGCCACCCCTTAAACTATCCTCCTACATCTATAGCAAAACTCCTAGAAAGGCTCATCTACACCTGCTGCTTCCATTTCCCCCTCCATCTTATTTCTCAATCCCTTGTAATCTGGAAACTGACACTACTACTCAAATGAAATTGCTCTAAGGCCACCAGTAAACTGCTAAATCCTATATTCTTTTCTAAGTCATTATTCCACTTTACTTTTCTGCAACCTTTAACATTGCTGACTCATCTTCTCCCTCCTCTGTTTCATGACACTGGAACCCTTTGGTCTTCCCTCCTACCTGTCTAGAAATTCCTTCTCAGTCTCTTTTCCTCAATCTCTACCCTTGTCTCAACCACTGAATGTGAATATTCTTCAAAGCTCTGTCTTGGACCCTCTTCTATTTTCTTAATTTATATTTTTACCCTTAGTGATCATAACAATAACAGTTAGCATTTATATAACACTTTAAGTTTTGCAAAGCCTCTTACAAATATCATCTCATTTTCCCCTTCACAACAATCCTATTGTTAACAATGATATTATTATCCCCATTCTATAGAAGAGGAAATAGGCAAATAGAGGTTATATGACTTGCCCAGGGTCACACTTGCCCAGGTAAGTGCCTAAGGCTGAATTCAAACTCAGGTCCAGCACTCTGTCCACTGTGCCATCTAGCTGCCTGATCAACAGTTCCCATGGGTTCAATCAATCAAGTCTTTATTAAGTGCCTGTGTGCCACGCATTGAGAACACAAAGAAAAAAAATAAAATAGACTTTGCCCTCAAGCAGCACTTTACTGAGGGAAGAAACATTACATATAGATGAATATATGAAATAAATACAAAGTAATGGATAAATACAAGGAAGGAGAGAAACTAATAACTGGAGGAATAAAGAAAGGCTTCATGTAGAAAATGGCTTCTGACCTAACTCTGAAGCAAACTCAGAATTCTTAGAAGTAGAGGTAAGGAGGGAGTATATTCCAGGCATGGGGGGACAGCCTGTGCAAAGGCATGGAGCAAGTACATGGCATGCCATGTGTGAAAAATAGCACAAGCTAGACTCTCAGGGAAGTAATTGCATAATGAAGCTCAGGAAGTAATTTGGAACCAGACTGTGAAGGGTCTGAAAAGTCAAACATAGGTGTTTGTATTTGATCTTGGAGGAAATGGAAAACCACTGTTCACTGAAGAAGGCAGTGACACAGTCATAACTTATGCTTTAGAAATATCAATTTGATGGCTATGTATAGCATGGATCAAAGAGGGAAGAGATTTGAGGCAAAGAAATCAACTGGAATATTGCAATAGCCCAAGTAAGATGTGATAAGGGCTTGAACTAGAGTGGTGGCTATGTCAGTACAGAGGAGATGAATGTGAAAGATGTAGGGGAGGTAGAAATGCCAAATTTAGTAAATGACTGGAAATGTGATTGGGGAAGAGTGAACAGTCAAGGGTGACTCCTAAATCATGAATCTGGGTGACAAAATATAGTGTGGGGGAGAGGCAAAATAATAGAACATGTTGAGTTTGAGATGACTAAGGGACATCTAGCCTGACATGTCTAATAGACAGTTGGAAGTGCAATACTGGAGCTCAGGAATAAGGCTAGATCTAGACATATCAGGGAGTCATCTGTATAGAGATAATAATTAAAGCCTTGAGAGTTGAGGTCACCAAAAGAATATACAGAGAAAAAAGGGTTCAAGACAGAACCTTGGGATATGTAACAGGGAGGGGGCCAGGTATAGATAATAAACTAACAAAGGAACTGAAGAGAGATCAGACAAGAAAACCTAGAGATAACAGCACCCTCCCCCCAAATAAAAGAGGAGAAAGTATCCAGGAAGAGAGAGCGTTTAACAGTACCTAATGCTACAGAGTGATCAAGAAGGACAAGAATTTTTAAAAAGTTATTAGATTTGGCAATTAAAAGGTGACCAGTAATTTTGGAGAAAGCTGTTTCAGTTGAGAAGTGAGATCAGAAGCCAAACCACATTGGATTCAATTAAAATCTCTAGGCAGATGGTTCTTAAATATAAATATCCAACCCTAATAAATTTGCTGAACTCTATTCCATATTACCAGTAGTTTGCTGGACATCCCTACATCGATATATTCTGTACATATCTTAAACTCATCAAGTCCAAAGAAGAATGCATTATGTTATCCTCAAAACCCATCCCTCCTCCAAACTTCCCCATCTATGTTGAGAGCACCATCATCTATGTCTCTCCTCTCTCCTTCAACCCTTATATAGAATCAGTGTCCAAGGTCTATTGATTCTACCTTCATAACACTGTTTTACATCCACCTCCTCTCTTACACAACATCTACCCTATTTGAGGTCTTCATGATTTCTAGCCTAGATTAGCACAATAACCTTTTAGTTGCTCTTCTTCCTCTCCATCTTCCACAGAATATCTTCATCAGATCTTCCACACTGCTGCTAAATTAATATTCCAAAAACTTAGATCTGACCATGTCATTCCACTCCTTAAAAATTTTCTGTAATTCCCATATTGATGAGGGCATAAAATACAAAATCCTCAGTCTGGCATTTAAAGTCTTTCACAATTATAGCTCCTACCTACTTTTCTGTAGCCATTTCATATTATTCATTTTTACTCACACTTTCCATTCTAAACATCACCCCCAAATATGGCCCCATACATGATATTCCAACCCCTGATTCCATGCCTTTGGACAAGTGGTCCTTCATGTCTAGAATACACATTCTTTAACATCACCTTGTATGAGAATATTTTCCTTCAAAGCATAGCTTATGCTGCCACCTCAAACATGAAATCTTTATTAGCTGTTGGTATTCTATCCCTCTTGAAATTACTTTGTATTTACTTGCAATACAATCAAAATTATATTGTCTTTAGTTACTTACGTACTATTGTATTTATTTAGCCTCCACTGAATGTAAATTCTTTGAAGGGTGGGGATTTAAATATTTTTAAACTTATTTTTATTATTTTCTGTATCCCCAATTACATATGGCACACAATAATAATAAATGTTTGCAGAACTTTATTAATTGAATACCAATAAAAGAATAATTATTTATAACCTAATTCATTAGTACAAATAAGGTACCCTGTTTACATTAGAGATCATAGTCTTCACCAACTCCATAAAAGGTACAGGTTTTTATTTCTCTTTCTATGGAATACAGTTGCCTGAGAGTTTAAATTGGACTGGTAAGGTCTCTAGTCAGAGGGGATTTTTGGTATGCTGAATTCTTCTCTTCATAGCTACTACATCTTCTGCTTCAACTCTATTACTACCAAACAGAAATGTTTTCCATAACTCAGATGTAAATTATAATTTATTAAAAAAAAAAGTTAAGACAGTATAGCTATCCCCTTCTTCCTTTGGTTCTCTGGAGCCATGGTCTCCAAAGTGGGAGGTGAGAGCCCCCTGGGAGAGTAGAATTTGATCCCCAAGAGGGTTATGGCCTGATCCCAATGGGCAAGTAAGTAGGATGGATCCCACCCTACCTTCCTGAGGATAGTCAATCATAGGGCTTCTCTGCAACACAAACAAACTTATGCATTATCCGCCCCCCCCCCCAACACCTTTTCTCCCATTCTTCCCTCAGCTTCCACTTTGTAAATTTTCATCTTCTCTCTTCTTAACTAGCTTTGGCCTGTAAGGACATTTATTGCCAACCATTACTCAGCACCTACCAACAACCTCACTTAAATCCAATTCAAATGCAAGTCAAGGCATCACCCAGTGATGTCACTGGTCCTATTTGAAAATGAAGGACAAACAACAAAAACCAATGACATCTCTGGGAAAAATTGCTCTAGAAAAATGCTTCCTCCCTACTCCCCAGAATATTCAACTCTGAAGTCACAAATTACCTGGTAGATTTAGTGGACTCTGTACTTCAAGGTAGTGACCAGCAATGCATGGGAAAGTCTTGTCTTTTTGTTTTGAGTGGGACAAAGTAGGTTGTATGGATGAATTGTGATTTGCATTGCAGGTCTCATTACATTGTCTTTTCTACCATCCCACTTCCTCTCCAAAGTTCCTATTTCTGTGGAGGGCATCATCATCCTTCCAGTTATCCAATTTAATTTTGGACTTTTCACTCTCATTTACCCCATATATCTAATCAGCTGTCAATTTTTTATTATTTCTACCTCCATAGTATCTGTCCCCTTCTCTGCTCACACAGCTACCACTGTAATGCAGGTTATGATCAACTTTTGCATTAACTATTGCATGAGTTTCTGGATTAGCTTCCCTGCCTCAAGTCTTTCTTCTCTCCAATCTATTCTCTACAGAGCTGCCAAAGTAATTTTCCTAATGTGCATGTCTGAATATGTTATTCCCTTATTTGAGAAACTCCAGTGACTCCCTATTGACTCTAGAATCAAAGATTAATTCATATTTATCTCATATCTTTACAATTTCCATTTTATGTATAATTGTTATAATGTACATAATTATTAGAAGAACACCAACATGGTATAGTGGACAGAGATACATCCTGGAAGCTAGGAAAACTTGAGATCAAATACTATGTCTGACAAAGGAGAGAAGAGATATAGATGATATCTGATAAAAATGACAGGATGAAGATGAGGGTTTTTTTTAAGACAGGAAAGACATGGACATATTTCTGAGAGCAGTAAAGGAGCAAGATTAAAAATTGTAGATGGGGGATTATGGAGGGGGCAATGTAGATGGCTGAAATAGAGAAGAAAGCAGAATGAAGCCACTATGAAGTGATGGCCTGGAAAAGAACTGAAGGATGGAGGGATTGGAGTTACGAATGAGCAGTGTTAAGAATGAAGAACAGTTAAGGGTCAAAAAGCAGTGGGAAAGATAGAATGATAAAAGATTATGATTAGATAAAGAAATTTCAGAGTTCATGAACATGGAAGTAGAACACTTGTGGGTAATAGCAAGTTCAACAGTATATATATATATATATATACACACACACTCTAACAACTATGTGATTAAGGGGGAGTGTAGGAGTAGGACATGAGAACTGAATAGATTGAAGAACTTAGAAGTTAGGGTATTTGAAGACAAATACACACACACACACACACACACACATCCACTGCTATGAGCTTAAAAGTTGAAGAGGAAAGACTATATAATCTGGTCACCAAAAGTAAAAAAGGAAAATATTTTGTTAGTTGAAGCATAATGGCTACTAGGATCTGGATTTAGTGACAAATTTTAATAACATGAATCTCAAAGGATGAGAAGTTGTGACGTGATGGTGGTAGGAGACAACAGAAAGCAAGAAACATCTCAACTCTTCCACCATGATTAGTGATTCCAGTCACTCTGGTTTAAACTCTTACTGTCATCTTCTACTCTTCACTTTTACTCAAGACACATATATTCTTTTAAAATTTTATTTTATGACACAGCATATATCTTAGCAATGCAATAATTTAAAAATATAAATGGTGTCCACTTTAAATCCTGTGTACTTAACACTTTTCAATAAGTACTCCCCATTCACTCCCAATAATAGTAATATCAAAAAAGTCCTACCTCATTAAGGCAGCACACTGAAATATTTTTTCTAGTGGCAAGACTGATAGTGTATTTTCACCATTATCTTCAACTGTGTGATTCTGTGCCTGAGTTTTAAGTCAATTTTAACACCATTGCACATAAGTAAATTATATTGAAATAAATGTGGTACATTAGAGAATATCTCTTGGTTTAAAAAAAAATAATCGAAGTCTCTCACTACCCTCCCCCATGAACAAAATTTTACAAAACAGAGCACTCAATATATAGCTGTATAGTCAGGCTAAACAAATTTCTATGTTGGCCCTGAATTTTAAATCCATCATCTCTGTCAGAGGTAAGTAAAGTGTTTCACCTTCATTGTTTTGGCCTCCCATTTTACCACTGAATTGAATTCTTTCAAAACTGTATTTTTTCCAAGGACTCAAATGACATTTCTATTTATACAAAATCTCTTTCACCTATCCCTTGCTCTCTACTCATATAATCACTACCCTTGTTCTGGACCTCATCACTTCATGCCTAAACTATTGCAATAACCTCATGATTGGTCTCCATGCCTCAAGTCTCTCCCAAATCCAACCAATCCTCCACACAGCTGCCAAAGTGACTTTCCTAATGTCCACATTAGCCCCCTAACACAACAAATTTCATTAACTCCTTCCTGGCTCTAAGATCAAATACAAGTTCCTTTGTTTGGAATTTAAAGTCCTCCAGAACCTGGCCCCCCACCGTCTCTCCAGTCTTATTTATGTTGCTCACCTTCTGGCACTCTACAATCCAATTAAACTGTCTTTCTTAATGTTCCTCGAACTCTTACCAGAAGCACAAATTAAAATATCCAAACATGAATAGAAAATTAAGGTGTGATGCCACTGATTAAGATCCACCACATAAAGAAAGAGGAGTAGATTTATATTGAAAATTTTCTGCTGAGTTGAAATCAGACAATTTTGCTTGGTTTCTACTTCATCTATGGTGAATACACAGAGATATGTGATTTTGCTAAAAAGCTGTTATGTTCACTGACTTATGACCTTTTATTTCATTTTTATCTTTCAACTAAAATCTCTTTTTAAAAATAAAATTTACCTATTTCATTAGCTACATTAATCTGGGAATGAACAGGGAATTTTCCAAAATAATGAAGCATAATTAATCAAACTGTTCTTAAAAGCATAAAACTTTTTGTACTGTTAATAAATAAATGTGTTGATTATTTTATTTCATACTTTCAAAATATTTTGGGTATATTTTATAATGAACATATTAGTACAGTAGCACATTATATATTTAATCTATTATGTAATTATAAAACATACCCCAAATATTAGAACAGTGGTCTCTAGACTTTTCTTAACATGTATTTCTATCAGTAAACTTTTTGAGTGCATATTCCTAATATATGTATATTTATAAACTACATGTACTATATAGTACTATCACAGTCATTATAAAACATACAAAAATAGGGAAAGATTAAATAAACAATCCTTTCAAAAGATTTTGTTTTTATTTTAATGATACAAAAATTCTTTTGGCTTTCATGAAAAATATTAAAAAGTTTTGGTAAAAGCAATTTGACTGAATATGCTTCATGTTTCCAAATATTGGTCAAATACTTTGTGATACAGTGATCTGAAGGTCTGGTTCTAAATTCAGTTTACCTCAATATTTGGTTTTACCATCTGTCATATATGTAAAAGATACCTCAAATGAAAATCCAAATGGAAAAAGTATATTGTTGGTTGTGTTTAGTAAAACAGTATACTCATTTTTCAATAGTACCTACAAGTTTTGCAAAGGTTTTTTCATTGAAATTCAACTAGTCGGGGCGGCCAGGTAGCACAGCGAGTAAGAGCACCGGCTCCAGTGTCAGGATGACCTGGAGATCGAATCCCAGGCTCAGACACTCAGCACCCACCCAGAAACACCTGGCCATGTAACCTTGAGCAAATTACTTAACCCCAATTGCTTAAAAAAAAAATCCAACTAGTAAATTTCCACCTTCTCTGTCAATCAGCTGTTCTTTCAAACTAATCAGAAAGTATAGCGTTTTTTATATTTTTAAGGAGTTCAACATTCACAGAAACCCTTCATTTCAAAGACTTTGAAACAGGTTAGAAAATTGTGTTTCCAAGTTTTTAAGTGTGCAGATGAATATTTCTGTAGGCAATACGTTATTTTGACAACAAAAGGTTGAGGTTTGTTTTTCATTAAAAAAAATTATTTTTATATGCATTTATAATCTACTTCTCCTACTGCCCCTCCCCACTGAACAAAAAAGAAAAAAGAAATCCACCCAGGACACATATGAACACAATTACAAAACACTCTTCACACAAATAAAGTCAGATCTAACTAACTGGAAAAAACATCAGTTGCCCATGGCTGGGTCAAGATAATATAATAAAAATGACAATTTACCTAAATTAAATTACATATTTAGTGCCATACCAATCAATCTACCAAAAAATTACATAGCTAGAAAAAATAGTAACAAAATTCATTTGGAAGAAAAAAAGGTCCAGAATATCAAGGGAATTCATGAAAAGAAATGCTAGGGAAAGTGGCCTAGCCATACCAGATTTTAATCTATAATTATAAAGCAGCAATCATCAGAACTACTTGGTACTGGCTGAGAAATAGAGTAGTAGATCAATGGAATAGATTGGGTACAGGAGACTCAGCAGTCAATGACTACTGTAATCTACTGTTTGATAAACCCAAAGACCCCAGTTTTGGGGATAAAAACTCACTATTTGACAAAAACTTCTGGGAAAACTGGAATATAATATGGCAAAAACTGGGCATAGACCAATATCTAACACCATATACCAAAATCAAGTCGAAATGGGTGCACGATCTAGGTATAAAGGCTGATACTGTTAGCAATTTGGGAGAGCAAGGAATAGTTTGCCTGTCAGATCTATGGAGAGGAGAAGATTTTATGACAAAATGAGTTAGAAAGCATTATAAAATGCAAAATGGATAATTTTGATTACATTAAATTGAAATGTTTCTGTACAAATAAAGCCAATGTAACCAAGATTAAGAGGGAAGTGGAAAATTAGGAAAGAATTTTTATAACCAGTGTCTCTGATAAAGGCCTCATTTCTAAAATATAGAGAGAACTGAGTCAAATCTATAAGAATACAAGTCATTCCCCAATTGATAAATGGTCAAAGGATATGAACAGGCAGTTTTCAGAGGATGAAATTAAAGATATCTATAAGCATATGAAAAAATGCTCTAAATAACTATTGATTAGAGAAATGCAGATCAAAACAACTCTGAGGTAACACATCTCACCAGCCAGAATGGCTAAGATGACAAAACAGGAAAATGATAAATACTGGAGAGGATGTGGAAAAATTGGAACACTAATGCATTGTTGGTGGAGTTGTGAACTAATCCAACCATTCTGGAGAGCAATATGGAACTATGCCCAAAGGGCTATAAATAATTTCATACCCTTTTACTTCATACACTTTGACAATACCACTTCTAGGGTTGTATCCCAACGAGATCATTAGAATTGGGAGGAGGACCCACAGGTACAAAAAAAATTTTTTTTTGCTTTTCGGAGGGGGGAGGGCAGGGCAGTTGGGGTTAAGTGACTTGCCCAAGGTCACAGGGCTAGTAAGTGTGTCAAGTGTCTGAGTCCAGATTTGATCTCAGGTCCTTCTGACTCCAGGGCCAGTGCTCTATTCACTGTGCCACCTAGCCGCCCCCAAAAAATATTTATAGCAGCTTTTTTTGTGGTGGCAAAGAATTGGAAATCAAGGGGATACCCATCAACTGGGGACTGGCTGAGCAAGTTGTGGTATATGAATGTAATGGAATACTGTTGTGCTATAAGAAATGAGGAGCAGACGGACTTCATAATAACCTGGAGAGACTTATATAAACTGATGTTGAGTGTGAAGAGCAGAACAAGGAGAAATTTGTTCACAATTATAGACACAATGTATGTGTGACAACTAACCTTTATAGACTGGGTTCCTCTCAGCAATATAAGGTTATAAGACAACTCCAAAAGACTTGTGATGGAAAGAGATATCCACACCCAGATAAAAGAGATACAGAGTCTGAATGCAGATTGAAACAAACTACTTGCTCTCTTCCTTTTTCTTGTTTTGTTTTGATTCCTCTTTCCCATTGTTCATTCCATTGGTTATAATCCTTTGCAACCTGACTAATGTTTAATGTGAAGTATCTGTAGATCCTATATTTGATTGCATGCTGCCATGGGCGCATTTCTCTAATCAATCTTACCATCATCCACAAATGTACCCTTTCCATGTTCACAAACTCTGAATTTCCCTTATCTGATCACAATTGCCATTCTACCTTTTCCTCTTCCTTGAAACCTTAAACCTGTTCTTCATCCTCACTGTGACCACTAATCCCTCTATCTCCCATTTCTATCCCAGGACATCACCTCTGCACTACCTACACTGTCATCCCTTCCCCATATTCACTCCTTGGTGAACCAGTTAAACTTTTACCCTGTCCTCCCTTGCCCTCTTATCCATATATCAAAGATCTTGCCATATACCTACCTACACCAAGCCTCAGTCTTGGATTATTCCCACTATTTACTGCCTTCACTCCTACCCACACATTGCTGGAGAAAATTGCAGAATTATGCTGCCTGGGTCCACTGCAAACTTATATTATATAAACTTAACTGTGCCCTCACTAAAGGAAGGTAATCTTTTTATATTTCCCTAATTAGAAGCTTTTTCTAAACTTTTCATCCCTCCTTAAACCTTCCATTGCTCCTCCTCCCTCCATCCTCTCAACTGAGAAGCTTGCCTCATATTTTATTTAAAAACAAAAACAAAAACAACTGAGGCCATTCATCAAAAGCTCCTCTTCTCTCTTTATCTCACATCATGTGGGTATCTCCCTGTACATCCTATTTTCTCCTCTAGATTGCCCCTCTATCATCCCCATATGCTTATGTCTCCTCCAATTAAAAAAAAAAAACCTTCACTTGAGTCACCCATCCCCACTAGCTATTATCCTATGTCTCTTCCCCCTTTGGTGGCTAATTTCCTTGAAAAGGCCAAATCTGTCAAATCCTAACCCTAATTCTGTGTTCCTGCCTCTAACCCTAACTCTAACCCTAATCCTCCAATTCATCTCCTCTAAACTCTTTACAATTTTACTTCTGATATTGCCAAACAAATATTCTCCCCTCCAAAGCTACCACTGATTTCTTAATTGACATATATTAGCCTTTTCTTAATTCTCATCTTTCCTGATCCTTCTACAGCCTCTGACATTGTCCATCATTCTTCTTTTCCTTGATACTTTCTTCTCTTAAAATTAACACTATCCTTGCTCTCCTTCTACCTGTCTTACATCTTACTCCACCGCATATTCTTCTATCAAGTAGCACTAGCCTCCTTGCTGTTTGTAATGGCAAGCAAAGTAGAACTTTTTTGCTGTTTTTCTGAATTGAGTTTTAGCCAATCAAGTGACTTTGATTAAGTCTTGCCTTTGATTAAGAGTCTTTGATTGGTAACAGTATATATTGCATTGCTTGGAGGGAGAGAAGAGAGCAGCTGAGAGTGAGCAGAATTGAGAGAGAGAGAGAAGCAAGTGTGAGCAGGCTAGGGGAACTTGCTTGTGGGGAGGCCTAAAAGAAAAACTGTGATGTTGGCACTCTTGTCTGTTGATCTGTGTTTCTCAGACAGAAGTCCTGTCCGTTGATCTGTGTTGGTATCTCAGACAGAAGCCCTGTTTGTTGGTCTGTGTTAATTCCTCAGACAGAAACCCTGTCTGTTGATCTGATGATGATGCTTGTAGTGTATAAATATTGTTGTAGCTCTGTATCTTTGTCTTCCTAGAAACTTAAGCTGTAGGCAAGAGCCCATGGGGCCTGCTGTCAATTAGGAGCAGGAAGAGCTTGGAGTGGAGTAGCCCCTGTGAGCTAAGACAAGAAGCAGGAGCAGAGAGTTGCCCACATGTGAATCCAGGCAAGAGCTCAGAGCACTCAGTCCACAGAGGAAGAGAGAAACAGGACGTGGAAGTCAACCTCAAGTCAAGATGAAAAAGGACTTTACTTGGATACTCTGTATTGACTGAGGAGATTGTAATTTACTGTGACTTAGGGGTGGATGGTATTTGTATTTTCTGCTACCCCTTAAGGACGTGTTATGCTAGGCAAACTATAGGCTGGGACCCCCTGACTTTGGGGATGCAATAATATATGAATATATACTGAATAATATGTTTTAAGACTACGTGGTCATTTTAGTAATAGGCTGTTATGTTATACTGTTGTGAATATTATGCTTTACTTTATTGAACAATATTTGGTTCTGAATAGAAAGTTCATTGTACTATGCAATTAGACCCTTAAAATTATTCACAACAGTAGTCCTCAGGAGAGCTGCCATGATTGGCAAACAAAACACTATTTCCTCAAACAAGACACTATTTCCAGACTTCAGATGTTTTTACTGGTTGTCCTTCGTGCCTAGAATTCTCTCCCCCTTCATCTCTATCCTCTGAACCTCTCTGGCTTTCTTTAAATGCTAGCTAAAATCTTAACCTTCTATAAGAAACATTTCTGGATTTCTTTTAATGTCTGTGCCTTCCTTCTACTTCATTATATTCAATTTATCATATATATATATATATATATATATATATATATTGTTTGTAAATAGATATTTTCATGTTGTCTCCCCCATTATGCCATGTGCTCCTTGATAACAGGCTTTCTTTATGATCCCAATGCTTTGCACAGTGCCTGGCACACAGTATATACTTAATAAATACTTATTAACAAACTGACACCACTCTTCACAATGGTCTTCTCAGTTTCCTCTGCCCATTTTTACATATTACATTTACATTTCTCATGGCACAAAAATATTCCATCACATTCATATGCTATAATTTCTTTAATCACTCCCCAACAGGAGAAAAATCCATTAATTTTTCAATTTTTAGTTATGATGAAAACAGCTGCTACAAATGTTTGTACATATAGGTTCTTTTCTCCTTTGAGAGGTATAGTTCTAGTGGTGTTATAAGTAGGAATGTGTTCAGACCCTTTGACCCAATTATACTACTACTACTAGGCCTATACTCTCAAAGAGATCAAAGGGGAAAAGGAGTCCTTATATATAAATATATTTATGGAAACTCTTTTTATAGTAGCCAAAAACTGAAACTAAGGGGGTGTCTAACTCTAGGGGAATGGCTAAATAAATTAGGGCACATGAATGCAATGGAATATAAACATATTAATGTTTGCAATAGAATATTGTGCCATAAGAAATGACAAAATGGATAATTTTAGAAGAAACTAGGATGATCTCTGTGATGCAAAGTGAAGTGAAACTAGAACAATTTATACAATGACAATAGTATGGAGGAAAAACAGCTTTGAAAGATTTAAGAACTGATCAATGCAATCAAAAATCACAATCCGAGAGGATTAAGGATTAATTATGCCCCTCACTTGCTGAAAATAATGTGATGGGCTTAAAATTCAAAATGCGACATGACCAATGTAGAAATTTGTTTTGCTAGACTAGGTATATTTGTTGTGAGAGTAATCATTGGGAAGAAGAGGGAAAAGTAGGAGGGAGAGACAAGTGTTTGTAAAAATAAAATGCTTTTAGAATATATAATAGGTTCTACATTTTGATTTCCAATGAAAATTTAATTTTAAATTAAAAATAGATATAAATAGTAGCATTCATGTTTTCTTCCCAAACTATGGAAATCTGTGTATGAACTCCCCTTTTGGAGATTACAGCTCTACAGCAATGATTCCCAACTTGGAACCATGGAGTTACTACAAAGGATTCAAGAATCTAATATGCATACCAGGCATACTGATATTTTGTCACACCATATTCTCAAACAAGAGATACTAATAATACACCTATTCTGCTATGGGATCCTCCAAATGTCTTAATATTAAAAAGAGGTCCTTATCACTTAAAAAGGCTGTAAACCACTGCTCTGGAAACAAGTACTTATTTGAACAAACAAAAATATCATAACCATATTCCATGTGACTTGATATTTTCTCTTTTCATGAGAAACATAAGAAAGAATTTCTACAGTCATCTGAATGCCTCCTGAGAGAAGGAAAGCTTAGCACTTTTCATTTGGACCTCTTCTTGCATTTATTAACATTTGTCCTACACACAGCATTCTAAAAGTGCAATTTTGGGGCAGGTAAGTGGCGCAGTGAATAGAGCACCGGCCCTGGAATCAGGACCTGAGTTCAAATCCGGCCTCAGACACTTAACACACACACACACACACACACACACACACACACACACGCCGTGTGACCTTGGGCAAGTCACTGAACCCCAATTGCCCTGCCTTTCCCCCTTCAAAAAGAAAAAAAATAAAAGTGCAGTTTTAAGTTTTAATAACTTAAAACAATATCAATATTTGAGGGACATCTTGTATTTCAATTTGGTGCAATTGTCTTATTTGTTGAAAAAAATTTCCCAGTTATCTCCCACAGTATCTTTCATAGTTCTTTGCACATAACAGACCAAAATAAATGTTCATGATTGATTGGTGTTTATTTTTTTTCCAGTTCTTTTAGCCTTTAGGGGCTTGAAATATTAACTCTACATTAGCAGAAGTCTAGAGAATTCAACATTAACAATATAGTAATAATAGCTAACACATATAGCACTTACTATGTGCCAAGCACTGTGCTAAGCACTTTGGAAATATTATCTCATTTGATCCTCACAACCACCTGGAAAGTAGGTGCTCTTGTTATCTCCATTTTACAGATGAGGAAACTGAGGCAAACAGAGGATGTATCACACAGTTGGTAAATGTTTGAGGCTGCAATTGAATTCAGATATTCCTGATTCTAGGTCTGGTGCTCTATCCACCACCTAGCTGCCATTTACTCAAATGTTTCTATAAGGTTCTTTGGTTAATAAACTTTTTGTAAATTATCAGCCATTAAGATACAAAAGGAGGTGAGAAACCCAAAGAGAAAAGCATTGTCACCTGGAAATTAAGGAAACCATTAGCAAAAAATATAGCGTACTTTTATGACATATCTTATATGCTTACTCCACAGATAATTCCTTCTCTCTTATCTTCAATTTTTCCTTCTCTTCTCCCTATATACTCAGATTTTCCCCATCCCTTCCTCTACTGAAATAACTACCACTTGTACAAAAAACCCAACTCCTTCATTTGACAATGTATTGCTTCCTCTTATCTTCCATGTACTGTCTCTTCACTACTAAATTTCTATAAAGAGCAGTCTATACTGTCTAGTTCTCTATAATAATCCCCCCACACACACACACTCCATAATCCATCATCCTTTGTATTATAGCATTGATTCCCACAATGCTACCTAAAACTGTTCTTTCCAAGGCCACTAAAACATCTTAACTGCCAAACTCAATTATTTTTTCAGTCCTCATTTCTATCCTGGCCCTTTTCTGCTACATTTAACACAACTGCCCATCCTTTCCACTTTTTAATATTCTTTTCTCTCTCAGCTTGCATAAAACTCCTCTCTTCTGTTCTCCTACCTGTCTGACTATTCTTTATCACTCTGGTTGGGTGATCTTCTTCCGGCCCTATATAGGTGTCCCACAAGACTGTCCTACACCCCCTTCTTTTCTCTCTCCCTTTGTATTATCATCTACTCCCATTGTTTCAATCATCACTTTTGTGCAGATGACTCTTAAATCTACATATTCAGATTTGATCTCTCATAAGCTTCAATCTCTAATTTCTACCTGCTTGTCCCAAGAGCATATCAAACTTTATGTCCAAAACTTCTCTTCTAAACCTACATCTCCCCTCAACTTACCTATTTTCACCATGTGTCCTTACCTCAAAACCTCAGATTTTTCTTTACTATTCCTACTTTCTTACCAGCAGATTCATATCAGGTGCCAAGCGCTACTTACTAATTCAACCTGCACAACATGTCCCATCTCTCTCCTCCACTCACACTGCTACCAGCATAGTTTGGGTCCTATTACTTCTACCTAGACAAAGTACCCTTTGCTGGATATTGTACTTTCCATATTGTATTTTCACTTGATGATATCATCAGCTCCCAAAGATGACTTCCAGATGTATATATCCAACCCTAGTCTCATTTCTGAGTTTCAATCCTGTATCACCTTTTAGACTAACCCAACATGTCCAAAATGGAACTCATTATCTTTTCCCCCAAACCCTCCCCTCCACTGAATTTCCCTATTTCTGTCCAGTACACCATCATTTTTCTAAGTTTGTTACCTCAGTGTTACCAATTGCCAAGTCTTATCCTACCTGCAAAATATATCACAATCTGATCTTTTCTCTATTCACTGAGCCATCATCTTTAATTCAGGCCAACAAGGGTCATCACCTCTTGCCTGGACTATTGTAAGGGCCTCCTAATTGATCTCCCTACTTCAACCTCTTTCCTTGACAAGCCATCCTTGACATAGCTGCCAAATGATTAAGAACAGGTCTGACTACACTGCTCCCCCTACTCAATAAACTCCAGAACTTTTAGCATAAAATATAACTGGCATTTAAAGCCCTTTACAACTTGGTCCCAACCTATCTTACCTCATTATATATTACTCCCCCTTCCTGCACTTTGTGGTCCAACCAAACTGTTCCTTACACACAGCACTCTCTCTTTCTGTCTCTCTGCTTTGCACTAGTCACATTCAATTTCCCCGTTTACCTTTCTTTCACTCAAAATGATGTGAAAATAATGATCCTAATGCATAGATCTAATCATATCACTTTCCTGCTCAAAAATTTTGAGTGGCTCTCTACTGACTATAGGATAAAATACCAACTCCTTACTATTTATGGACCTCTGTAATCTAATTCCAACCCATTTTTCCAGGCTTATTTACAACATATTTCTCTTCACATACTCTTAGAGTCAGAAGAAACTAGACTCCTAGCTGCTCCTAAAGCCTCAATCACTTTCTTACCTCTATTCATTCTCTATTCCCAGAATATACTCCTTTCCGTATCTCTGCTTTTCTAAATCTTTTTCTTCAACCCTCAGCTGAGATACTACTTTTTTATATGTGGCTTTCTCTTTTTCCCACAGTCAGATGTGACCCCTCCTGAAGTCTCTCATAACATTTCATATACTATTTTATATATGTATTACATGTTAACTGCTGTTACTTATAAATAAATAAATTCTTTACTCTTCAAAATTATTCATTCAAAGCCTTAAAGAATTAGAATTTTGGGGGCAGCTAGGTGGCACAGTGAATAGAGCACCAGCCCTGGAGGGAGGAGGACCTGAGTTCAAACTCAGCCTCAGACACCTGGCACACTTACTAGCTGTGTGACCCTGGGCAAGTCACTTAATCTTGTTTGCCTCAGTTTTCTCATCTATAAAATGAACTAGAGAGAAAAAAATCACTTTAGTATCGTTGCCAAGAAAACATCAAATGGAGTCACAAATTGTTGAATAGAACCAAAACAACTCAACAACAACAATCTTCACAATTAGACTAAGTTCCACATAAGCAGGGACTGTGTCCTCTTTCATCTCTGCATCCAGCATAGTATTCTGTAATTTTAATAAGCTCCTAGTAAATATTAATTAATTTGAACTTAGTATCTTAGTTCTATAATCTTTACCTAGTTTTAAGTTAACAGTTAAGAAGGTTGCCAATAACACCCTAAACATTCAATCCTAATCTTCCTTCTACCTGTTATGACTGTGTAGAAAGCACTAAACTTATCTCTTACACTGATCTTCCCTTCTCCATTACTCTCTTTCCCTCATAAGAGTGCAGACCTGTCTTACCTTATACCTGATCTATTTGGTAACTGTTTTGTAATTAATTTGCCTATTTCTTGCCTCTACCCTCTCCAATCCATCCTTCACGTAACTGTCAAATAATCTTCCCAAAGCACAGAGCTTTGTTTCTTTTTCTTTTGTCATTTCCCTTCTCAAAAACCTTCAATGATTCCATTTTATTTCTCAGATAAAATATAACCTCTTTTAGCTTAGCATTTAACATTCTTCACCACCTAACTGTAACCAACCTTTCCACATAATTCAACCTACTCCCCTTTACATACTCAACATTCCAGTCAAACTGAACTACTTACTACTGTCTGATTTTGTTTAGCTCTCTCCTGCCTCTGTGTTCACAGAGTGGGCCCCTGTGTCTGGAATGTACTCCTTCCATATCTTTACTTGTTGAAGTTTCTTCCTTCAAAGTTAAATTCAAATACCATCTCCTCCATAAAGCCATCCTGTATCCTCTGAAGATAAAGTGAATTCTCCCTCCCCGAAAATTTTTGTAGCATTCTTCCTGAATATTTACCCTTATTACATTTTATCATATTTGTCAATGTACAAGTCTTAATTCCACCCCCAAACTAGACTGTAAATTCCTTAAGGGCAGGGACAATATCTTTGTTCACTTTTGTATCATAAGATTTCAGAATCAGAAGGCACTTCACATGTCAGACAGTCCAAGATATATCTTAGAAAGAATCTCCTCTACAACATATTCTGAGTAAGTGATCATTCAGTTTTTGTTTTAAAAAAAAGTGCCAAGCAACTCACTATTTTTCTAAGGTATCCCTTTCTACTTTTGGGTTACTCTTGTCACAAGAAATTTTTCTTAACATCAAGCCTGAATTTGCCTCTTTGCAACTTTCTACCCAATACTCCTACTTCTAGCTTCCCTAGGACTAAGCAGATTAAGCTTAATCTCTTTCCCACATGACACCTCTCTTCAAATGTTCAGTTATTCAGTTGTGTTCAATTTTTCATGAGCCCATGGACCATATTGGGGTTTTATTGGCAAAGATACTGGAGTGGTTTGCCATTTACTTCTCTAGTGGATCTAAGGCAAACAGAGGCTAAGTAACTTGCCCAGGGACACATAGCTAGTAAGTGTCTGAGTCTGGATATAAACTCAGGTCTTCCTGACTCCAGGCCCAGCATTCTATCCACTGAACCACCAAAATGCCTCCCCCTCTTCAAGTACTTGAAGAATTACTATCTATCCTACTCTCTGACTCCCCTAAGTCTCTTTCCCAGGCTAAACATCCCCAGATCCTTCAAATAATCTTCATATAGAACAAACTTGAGACTTTTCTTCATCCAGGTTACCCTCTTCTGAACTCACTCCAACTTATCAATACTATTCTTAAACTGTGGTGCCCAGGACTGAATACAATACTCCAGATATGGTCTGACTAGGGCAGAGTACAGAGGGTACATTATTTCTTGAAGCTGTGCTTCTATTAATTCAGTCTAAGGTTGCATTAATTTTTTTTTGGTGCCACATCACACTGCTGACTCATACTGGACCTGCAGTGCATTAAAATCCCCAAATCTTTTTCAGACAAACTAACTACTAACCATGCTTTCCCCATCCTGTACTAGTGAAGATTTTTTTGAGTCCAAGTATAAGAGTTAACATTTATTCCTACTTAATTTCAACTAGTTAGATTCAACTCAATATTCTAGTCTGTCATGATCTTTTTTGAATCCTGACTATCATCCAATCTGTTAATGAATCCTCCCAGTTTTGTGTCATCTGGGAAGGTGTTAAGAATTCCGTCAATTGGAATGATAACTTCAGCAAATTTGCAAGATTTAAAATAAAACCATATAGATCATCAAAATTTCTGTGTATGACCAACAAAATCATGAAGAGAGAGAGAATTTCCATTTAAAATAACTGAGAATATATTAAAGTAATCGGAGTTTACCTACCAACACGCAATACATACACACACACACACACACACACACACACAGGAACTATATGAATACAATTACAAAACACTCTAAATAGAAATACAGACCTGTTGTTCATCTTTCATTCCCAAAGAAGACTAATGACATCATGAGGGTGATGTCTTGACTTGTGCATGAACTATTTTGTGAAGTTTGGATTCAGTCAAAGGCTGCATTTGAGGACCTAGAGGGTCACATGTGGCCTTGAGGTCACAGGTTCCCCACCCCTGGGCAAAAATTCATGAGGAAACATGGAATAGAGAGAATAACAGAAGATAAAATGGACAATTTTGATAATACAAAATTTAAAAGTTTTGCACAAACAAAACCAAACAAAACTAAAAGATGAAAACAGTTAAATGGGGGAAAAAATCTTTCTAGAAAGGGTCTCTGATGAAGGTCTCATTTCTAAGATACAAATTTATGAGATTAAGAGCAATTCACCAATTGATAAATGGCCAAAGGACATGAATAGGCAATTCTTAAGGTAGGAAATCCAAGATATCAATAGCCATATTTAAAAAAATCCAAACCAGTAATAATTAAGTAAATGTAAATTAAAGTAACTATCAAGTTTTACCTCTCAACCATAAGTTTGGCAAAGATAATACCGCCCCCCCCCCCCAAAAGACACATTACTGCACTATTCCAGGAGATAGTAATTGGTCTATATAGCAACTATAAAGCAATTTCAAACTAAGCCCAAAAGGATATTAAACTGTGACCCTTTCAACCAGCAATAGGACTACTAGATCAAAGAGACCAAAGAAAGAGGAAAAGGACCTATATATACAAAAATGTTTATAGCACATGATTTTGCAATGGTAGAGAGACTGAAACTAAAGAGGGTACCATCAACTGGGGAATGGTTGAACAAATTATGGTTTATTAATTATAATGGAATTCACATAATAAGGAGTTATGAAAGAAGGTTTTAGAAAAACCTGGGGAGACTGTAACAGAAAGAAATGAGCTTGACTATATGCATTTTGTTACAAGGATTTTTTTTTCTTTCTTCTTTTCCAAGGAGGCCGAGGAAAGTGGGAGAGAGAAAAAAATAGATTGCCAACTGAAAGAAATTTAACTTAATTTCAAAGAAAGAATTCCATTACCTTTGCCTTTATCCAAATCACCAATAAAAATAATGAACAGTACATAGTCAGCACAGATCCCTGGAGCAAATTTCCAGCATCAATGAATAATGATTAATGACTACTCCTTTTATCCAACAAGTCATCCAATTTTGAATCTACATAAAAATTATCTATCATCTATAGTCCATATCTCGCTATCACTTCAACACTGATAAGAGAAGAGACTTTATCAACTTCCTGGAGAAAATCTAGACATACTAGATCTATTCTATTCCACTAATAAAGCAGTTTACTAACGCTGTCCAAAAAGTAAATGAGGTACTTTGTCATCACTTGATTTTACAGGAGCTATCTGGGCTCTTTGTGATCACTGCTTCCTTTTTTTGTGAGATTCATCAACCACAGGACATTCTATAATTTTCATAGGAATTAAAATCAAGTTTACTAGCTTCTAATATTCTTTCTTAGAAAATCAGAATAATGCTTACCCTTCTCCAATCCTATATTACTCCTTCAGTTTCCCATAATCTTTCGAAGGTCACTGACAATGGCTCAGTAATCACATCTACCAGTTTTTTCAAAATATAAAGTACACAGTGTGTCTGGACTAGGGCAGCTAGGTGATTTCTCTTACAATCTTATTACTTATCTTAGGTATCAATTCCTTATTTGCCATTTTCATTCTATCTTTCCCAGTCTAGAGATCATTCTCCTTGACAGAGAAAACTAAAAGGCTGACTTGCTCTCTGCCTAGTTCATTTCTTTGTCAGATAGCATGTTCCCACCCATCTGCAGCAACAGTTCTGATTCCTTTTATATTATCTTCTTCTTTCCCCCAATGTAACTTTAAAAATCACTTAGCTTTGCTTACCAACTCACTTTATTTTGTTAGTATATCATCCTTTTTTCATTCATTCTCTACTACCTGTTCTTGCTTCTATTTTCTGAATAGCCTTTTAAAAAGTCTAAACTGGCTAGTAAGTGCCTTGGGCATCTATATTGGTTTCTGTAGACTTCCCTTTTCCATTCTCTTCTATTGAAAGTCCTGGCTGTGTTCACTTTTCCCCAAGATTTCTATAATTTCTACATCAGAACCAATTCCTCCTTGTTGGTGAGAATCAAATCTATTTCCTTTTGATTGTTCTACCTTTTAAGGATGAAATTATTATTTAGACAAGTCAAGATAATCTTAACCTCTTTGCTATTGGAAGAGAAAAAGTCCTGGAAGATGAGAAGTTGCATGACTTATTAGATAAAGAGCACAGGATTTGGAGTCAGTAAGACCTGGGTTCAAATTCCAGCTCAGATACTAGCTGTGTAACTTTGGACGTCATCTAACTTCTTTCAGTCTCATTTTTCTCATCTGTAAAATGAGTATAATTATATCTGTTATTTACCTCACAAAGTAGTTGTTAGGATCAAATGAGATAGTATATGTAATAAATTTGAGTTTTTATAATTATCATCATGTCCCGATTACAATGTCTGTGATATCTCCCAAACTCATCTATTTACTCTTTCTCCTGGTGATTTATAAGAGTATACTTATACAAACATTTCTTCTGTTTCTGCCTCTACTGATCTCTATCCAAATGCTCTCCCTTATGATTCTCTACTCTGTCTCCTGAATTTCCTTATAATATAGCTTTTTATATTATACAGTGCTTTGCTCCACTATAATTCACTCCACCTTTACCTATCCCACTTCTTTTGAATAAGGTATATACCCTACCAGAAACATATTTTAGTCATAAGTCTCATCCCACCAAGCTTGAATGATGCCCAAAAAAACTAAATTTTCTCTCTTGCATTAGGATCTATGGGTTCAATCTTGTTTATTATCTAATTGTTGTGAATTTGTGTATTAATATTTAAGATCAGGAGTTTTATTACTAGGTTATAACTTGAATTTTGTTTCCTGTAAATTTCCGGGTATTACAAATGCAATTCATATTTCTACACTGTACTTTCAGGAGGAGTTTTCTCCCTTCCTATTCCTTTTTAGTTTAAGACTCTAGGCACTTACTTCAGGCAAAAATACCCCAGCATTTATCACAATTCCTTGGATATAGTTAACATTTAAATTTGTAGGAAGTTTAAATAAACCATATGAAGCTCAATAAGCGCTCTCTCTCTCTCTCTCTCTGTATATATATATATATATATATATATATATATATATATATATATATATATGCAGCATATTATATATATGGTTTAAAAAATAGATCTAAGTCTTCCCAGGGTTATCTTACCATTACTACAATCTCTCAGAACCCTCTGAGCTTTATGATCCTTACATAGCTGTAATTATCCAAATAACAGTACTTGGTTAGGATTTTTAAGAAACACTTTGCTACATTATGCTTCTTTCAGAAAGAACTTTGACAAAGCATACATGGCAGGAAAGTGTTTATATAGAACTAGCCCAAAGAACAGCAAAACCCCAAATAGACAGCAACAAATATTTATTAACTACCCCATTCCCCCAATCTGTTCTCATATCCTCCCCCATTACCCCCCCCCAACTTTCTAGTAGGGCAAGATGGATTTCTATATCCCAGTGCCTGTATATCTTACTTCCTAGTTGCATGTAAAAAACAATGTTTTTAAAATTTGTTTTTAAAACTTTTAGTTCCAGATTTTGTCCCTTCTTCCCTCCTCACCTCCCCCCACTGGGAAGATAAGCAATTCAATATAGGTTGTACATGTGTAATTACCCAAATCATTTCCATAGTAGTCATATTGTTAAAGACTGACTATATTTCCCTCCATGCTATCCCACCCCTCCACTTATTCTATTTTCTCCTTTGACCCTATCCCTTTTAAAAAAACTACCTTCTCCCCCAATCTGCCCTCCCTTCTATCATCCCCCCTCTTATCCCCTTCCCCCTTACTTTCCTGTAGGTAAGATACCCCATTGAGTATATATGTTATTCCCTCCTTTAAGCCAAATTCAATGGGAATAAGGTTGTCCTATTCCCTTTCGCCTTCCTGTTCTTCCTCTCTACTGTAACAGTTTTCTCTTGCCTCTTTTATATGAGATAATTTACCCTATTCTATCTCTCCCTTTCTCCTTCTCCCAATATATTGCTCTCTCACCTCTTAATTTTTTTTGGTATCATTCCTTCATATTCAACTCATCCTGTGCCTTGACTATGTATACTTGAACATACATATGCCTACACTCACATATATATATATATATATTTTTATATACAAATACATCCTCCTATACACACATATATGTGTGTTTGTATATATATATATATACACACACACACACACACACACACACACACACACATATATATTCCCTTCAACTATCCTCAGACTGAGAAAAATCTCATGAGTTACAATTATCGTTTTTTCCATGTAGGAATGTAAATAGTTCAACTTTAATAAGTTCCTTATGATTTCTTTTTCCTATTTAACTTCTCATGCTTCTCTTTGCTTCTTGTATTTGAAAGTCAAATTTTCTGTTCAGCTCCAGTTTTTTCATCAAGAATGCTAGAAAATCCTCTATTTCATTGAATGACCATATTTTCCCCTGAGCATTATACTCAGTTTTGCTGGGTAGCTGATTCTTGGTTTTAATCTTAGCTCCTTTGACCTCTGGAATATCATATTCCAAGCCCTTCGATCACTTGTGTTATCCTGATCTTCTGTTATCCTGATTGTGTTTCCACAGTACTGAAATTGTTTCTTCTTGGCTGCTTGTAATATTTTCTCCTTCACCTGCGAACTCTGGAATTTGGCTATAATACTCCTAGAAGTTTTCTTTTGGGGATCTTTTTCAAGAGGTGATCAGTGAATTTTTTCAATTTTTATTTTGCCCTCTGGTTCTAGAATATCAGGGCAATTTTCCTTGAGAATTTCTTGAAAGATGGTGTCTAGGCTCTTTTTTTTATGGCTTTCAGGTAGTCCAATAATTTTTAAATGATCTCTCCTAGATCTATTTTCCAGGTTAGTGGTTTTTCCAATGAGATATTTCACATTGCCTTCTATTTTTTCATTTGTTTGTATCTATTTGATAGCATCTTGATTTCTCATAAAGTCATTAGCTTCCAATTGCTCCAATCTCATTTTGAAGGAGTTATTCTCTTCAATGAGTTTTTGAAATTCCTTTTCCATCTGGCAAATTTGGCTTTTTTTTTTTAAAGCAATTGGGGTTAAGTAACTTGCTCAAGGTTACACGGCCAGTTATTTCTGGGTGTGGTGCTAAGTATCTGAGCCCAGGATTCAATCCCCAGGTCATCCCAACACTGGGGCCGGTGCTCTTACTCACTGAGCCACCTGGCCACCCCTCAAATTTGGCTTTTTAAGGCATTCGTATCCTCATTGGCTTTTTGGGCCTCTTTTGCCATTTGAGTCTATTTTTTAAGGTGTTATTTTCTTCAGTGTATTTTTAGGTCTCCTTTAGCAAGCTATTGACTTGCTTTTCATGATTTTCTTGCATCATTCTCATTTTTCTTCCCAATTTTTTCTCCACTTCTCTTACTTGAGTTTTAAAATCCTTTTTGAGCTCCTCCATGGCCTATCACCAGTTCATATTTTTCTTGGAGGCTTTTGATGGGAGTTCCACACTGACCTTTTACTTTGTCTTTGGTGTTTATGGGTTGAGAAGTCTGGAAACCACCACAGCTGCTGCTGATTCATTCTCCTGAAGTCTGCTCTGGCCACCACTGGTAGGGGCTGCCCTGGGGCTAGAACCGCCCAGCTCATGCAGAACTATGCTGGGCTCCCAGTATGCCGCGATAGACCTTTCCTGTAGGTCTGCCAGGCTGCCTTCAGCGGGACATTTGTTTCTCTCTGTCTCTTTATGGGTTCTATAGTTCTAAAGTTCATTTAGAGTCATTTTCTTTACATGTATTGGAAGTGACTGGAGCAGAAGCTCATGCCAAGTTTGTGCTTCTACTCCACCATCTTGGCTCCACCTAGAGCATTTTCTCATATGACTATATATAGTTTTGATTTCTTCATTAGAAAACAGCCTGTTCATATCCTTTGTCCATTTATCAATTGGGGAATGATTCAAATTCATCTAAATTTGACAAATTTCTCTATATATTTGAGATAGGACATTTTTATTGAGGAACTGTCTATAAAAGTTTTTTCACCATTTTCTGCTTTCCTTCTAATCTTGGCAACACTGGTTTTATTTGTACAAAACCTTTTTAACTTAATGTAATCTAAATTATCCACTTTACACATCACAATGTGCCCTCTCTCACTGATTCATAAATATTCCTATCCATAAGTCTGATAGATAATATGCTCCATATTCTTCTAATTTTCTTATTATATCTCTCTTTATATTCTAGGCCATATGCCCATTTTGACCTCATCTTCGTAAATGTTGTTACATATAGGTCTATGCCCAACTTCTGCCAGAAAGTTTCCCAGTTTTCTCAACAATTTTTACCAAATAATGAATTATTATCCCAAAAGCTTAAATTTTTACATTTGTCAAACACAAGATTATTATAATTATTTGTTACTGTGTAGTATGTCTACTATTCCACTAATCTACCTTTCAATTTCTTAGCCAGTACCAAATAGTTTTCATAATTACTAGTTTAAGATCTGCTAATGCTAAACCTCCATTCCTTTACATTTTTTCATTACTTCTCTCATATATAATTTTTACTTATTAATAATTATTATTTAATTATTAAATATTAATAAAATTATTAATTAATAATAACTTTAATAATAAAATTATTAATAATTTTTCATTACTTCCTTTTATGTATAAAGAACAACATTATTGTTCTTCCAAATGAATTTTATTATTTTTTCTAACTCAATAAAATGATTTTTAGTAACTTAATTGGAATGACATTAAATAAGTAGATTAGTTTGGGTAAAATTGTCATTTTTATTATATTGGTTCTGCCTAACTACGAAGAATTAATATTTCTTCATTTATTTAAGGCTGACTTTATTTGTATAAGAAGTGTTTTATAATTATATTCATGCAGTTCCTGAGGTTTTTTTGGTGGGTATGCTCCCAGGTATTTTATACTGTCTACAATTATTTTAAATAAATTATCTCTTCTTGCAAAGTTTTGTTGGTGATATGTAGAAATACTGATGATTTATGTGGGTTTATTTTATATCCTGCTACTTGGCTAAAATTATTGTTTCCATTAACTTTTTTGTTGAATCTTTAATATTTTTCAAGTATATCATCATATTGTTTGCAAAAAGAGAAAGTTTTATTACCTCATTGACCATTCTAATTTCTTCAAATTTCTTTTTTCTTCTCTTATTGCTATTTTTAGCATTTCCAATACAATACTAAATAAAACTGGTGACAATGGTCATCCTTGTTTCCCTCCTGATCGTACTGGGAAGGCTTCTATTTTAGCCCCATTACAAATAATGCTTGCTAATAGTTTTAGGCAGATACTTCTTATCATTTTAAGGGGAAAAAATCCATTTTATCTATGCACTTTCAAGGGTTCAATAGGAATGAGTGTTGTATTTTATCAAGCTTTTTCTAAATCTATTAACATATATCACATTGATAGTTTTGTTTCTTTTGTTATTAATATAGTCAATTATGTTAAGTTTTCCTTTTATTAAATCATCTCTACCTTCCTGGTATAAATCCCACTTGGTCAAAATATATATAATCTTTATGATATATTGTTATATTCTCCTACCTAGTTTTTTTCATAAAATCTTTTTTTGGGGGGGAGGGGGGAGGACTGGGCAATTGGGATTAAGTGACTTGTCCAAGGTCACATGGCTAGTAAGTGTTAAGTGAGTCCAGATTTGAATTCAGGTTCTCCTGACTCCAGGGCTGGTGCTCTCTTCACTGCACTACCTAGCCAATCCTTTCATAAAAATTTTAAGACAGGATGGTTGAATATAAAACAGCTGCAGGGTAGAATATTTATAATGGTTAAGGATAGTGTATCAAAAGCCACTTTTTCTTTAACTATCACCACAGTATAACTGTGCATCTGATTTTCTTAGACTCCCAAATGACTTGTTGATCAAGGCTGCAGATCTCTGTAAGAGTAGCTTAAATAATTTAGTGTTAGGACAGTAGCAGTTTATGGCCTTAGAAAAGTTTCCATTTATTTGATATCTATGCACACTCCTGAAGTTTTTCTGTAATTGAACACTCACTTATCCTTTCTTATTTCTACCTGATTCATAACTCAGAGTAGAAATGAGACCTTTTAAATTAAATGTCAGTAGAAAGGCATTGTGGTATAGTGAAATGAGAACAGAACTAAGAATCAGAATAACCTGGGTTTTGCCACAAACTACAAATATGATCTTGTACAAGTTATTTAAACCCTGTGGGTTTCAGTTTCCTCATGCTTCAGAGGGATGAACGAGTTATCAGAAATAATGTTTCCCTTCCAGCTCTAAAATGACACAATTCTAATTGTACTGGAGATAGGCAGAATGCCATTCTGGATTTCATTTTATATGACTTGGTGCATAACAGAGTTCTACTGTAGCAAAGAGGTCAAAAGTCAAGTAACTGAGTGGCAACATGAGCAAGCAAAGCAAGCATAGCAATCTGAATTTAAATTTCTATTTTGGGGACAAAGTATCAAAGCATGGAACAGGAGGAAGACAATGAACTCAGAACGACTACACCAAAAGCTTCCAAGAAAAATATGAACTGGTTAGAGGTCATGGAGAAGCTCAAGGATTTTGAAAATCAAGTAAGAGAAGTAGAGGAAAAATTAAGATGAGAAATGAGAATGATGCAAGAAAATCATGAAAAGCAAGTCAACAACCTGATTGAAGAAAATAACACCTTAAAAAATAGACTAACTCAAATGGCAAAAGAGGCTTAAAAAGGCAATGAGGAGAAGAATGCCGCTGAATTTGCCACATGGAAAAAGAATTTCAAAAGCCCACTAAAGGGAATAATTCCTTCAGACTTGGATTGGAGCAAATGGAAGCTAATGACTTTATGAGAAATCAAAATACTATCAAACAGATACAGACAAATTAAAAAATAGAAGGCAATGTGAAATATCTTGTTGTAAAAACCGTTGACCTGGAAAATAAATCCAGGAGAGATCATTTAAAAATTATTGGACAACCTGGAAGCCATGATAAAAAAAAAAGAACCTAGAAATCATCCTTCAAGAAATTCTCAAAGAAAATTGCCCTCATATTTTAGAACCACAGGGCAAAATAGAAATTGAAAGAATTCACTGATTACCTCTTGAAAAAGATCCCAAAAAGAAAACTCCTAGGAATATTATAGTCAGGTTCCAGAGTTCCCAGATCAAGGAGAAAATATTACAAGCAACCAAGAAGAAACGATTTTAATATTGTGGAAACACAATCAGGATAACTCAAGATCTAGAAGCTTCTACATTAAGGGATCAAAGGGCTTGGAATATGATATTTCAAAGGTCAAAGGAGCTAGGATTAAAACCAAGAATCACCTACCCAGCAAAACTGAATATAATTCTTAAGGAGAAAATATGGTCATTCAATGAAATAGAGGACTTTCAAGCATTCTTGATGAAAAAAACCAGAGTGAAATAGAAAATCTGACATTCAGATACAAGAAGGAAGAGAAGCATGAGAAGGTAAACAGGGAAAAGAAATCATAAGGAACTTATCAGAGTTGAACTATTTACATTCCTACATGGAAACTTCCTACATTATGAAACTTTTCTCAGTATGAGGATAGTTGAAGGGAATATAAATGTGTGTATATATATGTATATATGTGTGTATACATATATGCCTATATAGGAGGGTATACGTACATATGAATACATATGTGAGTGTTTGCATATATTTGTACAGGTATTCATAGACAGAGGGCACAGGATCAACTGAATAGGAAGGGATGATATTTAAAAAATAAAATTAAGAGGTTAGAGAAGAATATAACAAGAGGAGTTAGGGAGAGACAAAAATAGGGTAAATTATCTCATATAAAAGAGGTAAGGGAAAACTGTTACAATGGAGGGAAAGGACAGGAAGGCAAAAGGGAATGGGTCAACCTTACTCTCATTGAATTTGGTTTGGGGAGGGAATAACATACACACTAAATTGGGTATCTTACCCTACAGGAAAGTAGGAGGGAATGGGGATAAGAGTGGGGATGATGGAAGGGAAGGCAGATTGAGGGGAGAGGGTAGTTAGAAGCACACACTTTTGATCAGGGACAGGGTCAAGGTAGAAAGTGGAAAAAGTGAGAGGCAGGATAGAATGGAGGGAAATATAGTCAGTCTCTCACAATATATCCACTATGGGAATGTTTTGCATAACTACACATGTACAACCTACATTGAATTGTTTGTTTTCCCAGTAGGGGTGGGTGATTAGGGAAGAAAGGAAAGAATTAAAATCACATGTTTTTTAAAATTATTATTATTATTATTACTACATGTAACTGGGAAATAAGATATACAGGCACTGGGGTATGGAGATCCATCTTGCCCTACTGGAAGATGGAGGGGGGATGGGGAAGGATATAGGAGAGAGCAGATTGGGGGAGGGGGTATTCAATGGGATTACTGTTTTGGGGTGGTGTGTAGGGGAAAGACGGGGAGAAAATCTGTAACTCAAAATCTTGTCAAAATGAATGCTGTAAACTAAAAATAAACATAAAATTAAAAAAAAGTGCTGTATAGAGGACCATTCACCATTTAAATGGTCTTAAGGCTGTTACTGGATAATCCTGAAGGAGGGGGAGGAGCTTAGTGCAGGTAAAAAAAAAGAAAACAGGAAAATAAACAACAAACCATTTAATAGTATTTTTTTTGAAGGAATAAAAAAAACCGCTCATATATCATCTAACATTCAACAGAAAGAAATTTACTTTAACAAGAACAGAAAGAATATTTAGCAAGGATATAAGATTGTTTTAGTTGGGTGTATCTTCCCTGTCCCTGCTTTTGCCATGGTAGCACGCCTGCATGGTGAGCAGTGTATGTCAAGCCTGAGGTATCTGTCCCTGGCTTCTCATGCATTGGGCTTTTATACTTATACAATAAGAAATCTATGTCAGTGGTTTGAACCTTAGTCCTCTGAGTCATTTAAATCCCAAGGCTGGTTTCTGTGTCTTTTAAGTAAAAATTAATGTAATCCACATAGCAACAATCTCAGTAGATCTTGTTTCTATCATAACCTTTTTTTCAAGTAACCTAAGGATCTGAATTTCTTGCCTGAATTGAAATTCCAAGAAATTTTATATGTTGTCTTTTCTCTGTATCAATGCCTGTTGGTTTAAATATCATCTCTATGTAAATAACTTCCATTCTGCTTATCCAGCCCTCCTCTCTCTCTCCTAAGTTCCCATCTATCATCACTATTTACCTCCTGGACAGATCCACCTGGATGTCCTATAGATATCTCAAACTTAACCTGTCCAAAATGGAAATCATCTTTTCCACTAAATATGTGCTTCTTTCGCCGTGTAACCTTGAGCAAGTTACTTAACCCCAATTGCTTAATTTAAAAAAAATGTGCTTCTTTTTAACGTCCCTATCTCTGTTGAGGGTACCACCATATTTCCAGTCACCCAGGTTCACAATCTAGGAATCATCCTTAACTCTTCAACCTCACATAAGTTTTCCTTGTTTCTATTCAATCAGTTGCCAAGTTCTCCTGATTCAGTATCTATAATAACCATCATACCACCTGTCCCTGATGGTCACTCATACCCTGCCTTAGTTCAAGCTCTCATCACCTCTCAAGTGGACTATTTTAATAGCCCCCAATTGGTGCCCCTCCATTTAGTCTGCTTTTTTACAACCTGTCCTTTATATAACTGCCAAATTGATATTCTTATAAGTTTTTATCTCTCTTACTCACTAAAGTAAGCTCCAGATTGTTTCTAGGATAAAATATAAACTCCTGTTTTTAGTATTCCATAGAATCATATAACTCTAGAATTTAAGGGACCTCAGGAGCACAGGTGGGGAAATAATAATAAAAGGATTAGTTCTGTGAAGTGTGGATTCAGTCAAAAGACTGTATTTGAGCTCCTAGAGGACTGTTCCTGTAGTGGCAACCACACTGGCATACCCAGGATGGCGACTAGTACAGGTTCTTAGATCTGCTTTACTAGGAAAGACTGCTCTTTACAGGGCCAACAGTCTTTTCTAATTGTATTCACTAGTTCAGGGGAAAAGTCAGCACCATGAATTTCAGAGAAAACATAAACAGAGAAAATACAAGCAGAGAAATAAAGACCAACAGACAGGGCTCTGACTGCCTGAATCAACTATATACTTTACATATACCCTGGATCAAAAGTCTTTATATCTGAGCAGTCAGGAAGCTCTGAATGTGAAGCCTATTAATGGGCAGGAAAGATCTTAAATCCCATTAACATTACAGTTCCCCACCCCTAGGCTAACCCATACAGGGGAAAAAAGTGCCTGCTATAATATACTCAATAAATATAACATACTTATCCAGCCTCTGCTTGAAGACCTCTAATGAGGATAATACAACCACCTCCTGAGGCTTTTGAACAACTTTAACTGTTAGAAAGGTTTTTCTGCTATCAAGTCCAAATTCTCCCCTTTCTATTTCTACTCATTGCTCCTGGTTCTGTCCAGAGAAATCAAACATAAAACTAAAAGCTGGTTTTTTGAAAAAAAACTAATAAAATTGACAAACCCTTAGTTAATCTGATTAAAAAGAGAGCAGAGGAGCAGTGAGTAAAGCCCCGGCCCTGGAGTCAGGAGGACTGGAGTTTGGTTCTGTAACACCCACACAAAAAAATTAGCCTTGTAACCTTGGGCAAGTTACTTAACCCCAACTGCCCTCCAAAAAAAAAAGGCAAAGAAAAAATTTTTTAAATTAAATAAATAAATAAAAAGAGAGAAGAAAATCAAAACAATAAAATAGCAGTTAAGAAGATGAAATCACAGCAAAACCAAAAGAAATAAAAATAAGACCATATTATGCAGAATTATATACTAGCAAAACAGAAGTTTTGTTCTATTACAATAGAATATACCCTCAAAATATATAAAATCTTTTTATACCCTCAAAATATATAAATTTTGGAAATTTGGAGAGGAATATGCTCAAAAATATAAAATACCCAAACTATCTGAAGCCTAGATGGAGATCTTTTAAAAAGCCCAATCTCAAAAGAAATATGTACTCCAATAAAGGAACAAAAAAAAAATTCACAGAAAAATTCTATTAAACTTTTTAAAAAACAGTTAAAACTTAATACTTCACAAATTATTTTCAAAAACTGAGAAAGCACACTACCTTTTATGAGATAACTATAATCCTAATAACTAAATCAGAGAAAGATAAAACATGGAAAGAATACTATGTCAATATAATTAATGAACATTGACTCAAAAATTTTAAATAAAATCCTATCAAAATAGGCTACGGTGATTTATCCAAGAAATCATTCATTAATGACCAAGAGGGATTTATACCAGCATTACAAGGATGATTCAACACTAGGAAAACAATCACCATTATTCATCAAATTAAAAAAAAACCATCACAAACCACATGATTATCAATAAATGCAGAAAAAATCTTTGATAAAGTGTAACACTCTTTTATGCTTAAAAAAAAAAAACCACAACTCTACAAAGAGGGACCTTTAAAAAATATCATAGAAAGGATCTAAAACCAAAAGCAAATACCATATACAATGGGAATACACCAGTATGTCTCCCAATAAATACAAGACTGAAGCAAGGATATGCACTCTCCCTCACTGTTTTTTGATACAGTGCCAGAAAAGCTAGTAACAGCAATAAGATGAAAAAGAAAAAAAAATACAGGAATAAAGATAGGTAAAGAGGAGAAAAAACTAGCCCTGTTTGCTGATGATATGATGGTTCAGGAAATCCTAGGGAATCAACAAATTACTGAGATAATTAATAACTTTAGCAAAGTTGCAGGCTATAAAATATCCTCAAAAATCAACAGCATTTCTATATAACAATAACAAAACAGAAGAAACAATAATAGAAAAGGAAATTCCATTCTAAATAACCACAATATAATATAAAATATCTGGGTATCAACCTCCCAAAACACACAAAAGACCTATATAGATTCAATTACAAAGTGTTTCTCAAAGAAATAAATAACCTAAATAGCTAGAGGAATATTCATTGTCCTCACTAGGCCATACCAATATAATAAAAATGACAATTCTACCAAATTTAATTTATACTCTTCATGGTACATTATTCAAACTACCAAGGGGATACTTTACAGAACTTGATAAAATTATGACAAAATTCATTTGGAAAAAATACAAGATTCACAATGTCAAGGGAAATGATAAAAAGTAGTATGGATAAAGAGGGAATTAGCATTTCTATACCTAAAACTATATCATAAAGCAGCAGTCATTTAAACCATCTGGTATTGGTTAAATAGATAGATTAATGGAACGAACTAGGTAAGGAAGATTCAGAAATCAAAGAACTCAATAACCCAGTGTTTGATAAAGTGGAAAACATAAAATTAACTGGGGAAAAAAATCTCCTTATTTGATAAAAACTGCTGGGAAAACTGGTAAGCAATCTGGTAAAAATTTGGCTTAGACCAACACCTTACATCATATTCCACAATAAATGCATGGCCTTAATATTACAGATCATACTATTAAAAAAATTCAAAGAGAAATAAGTCATGTATCTCTCACAGGTATGACTAGGAGAAGTATTCTTAACCCTACACAATTTAGCAGGAGGCAGTACAAAAGATAAAACAGATGACTTTGTGATTATATGAAACAGAAAAGTTTCTGCATCCAGGATGAGGGAAGTGGTTGAATGGCAAAAAATCTTTGATCAAATTTCTCAAATAAGAGTTATATTAGTATCCAAGATATATAAACAACAAATATATTAGACTAAAAGTCATTTCACAATGGATAGTCTAAGGATATGAACAAATATTTCTCGAAAAACTGCAAAGTATTTATAACCACATAAAAAAAGTTCTATATCACTAATAATAAGAAAAATGCAAAGCAGAACAACTCTGAGGTTGCACCTCATACCCTGAAAACTGATAGGGGCGGCCAGGTGGCTCAATAAGTAAGAGCACCGGTTTCAGTGTCGGGATGACCTGGGGATCAAATCCAGGCTCAGATACTTAGCACCACACCCAGAAATAACTGGCCGTGTAACCTTGAGCAAGTTACTTAACCCCAATTGCTTTTAAAAAAAAATGACAACAATGTTGGAGGGTTTGTAGAAGGATAGATACACTAATACATTGTTGGTGAAGCTGCAAAATGGCATAACAATGCTAGAAAGCAATCTGGAACTATGCAAATCTAGAGACTAAAATTGTAGTTCATACCCTCTGAACCAAAGACTTCATTACTGAGTTTATAATAACCCAAGGAAGTCATCACTAAGAAGAAAAGTCCCCATATATTCAAAATAGTCATAGCAGCACTTTTTGCAGCAGCTAAGAATTAGAAACAAAACAGATGCCTAACCACTGGGAAACAGCTAAACAAATTGTGGTACAGGAATGTAATGGAATATAAGTGTGCTGCACAAAATGATGTGTGTGATGAAGATCCAAAAGTGTAAAAAGATTTAATGATCTGGTACAGAGTGAAGTCAGTAGAGCCAAGAAAACAGTATACATAGTTAACTATAATAATATAAGCAGAAAGAATTACAAAGTAATAAATTAAAAGTAAATGAAACAAAATTGTAGAAATCAAGTAGAACTCAAAGAGATATTAGAAGATACCCCCAATCTACCCTTTGGTAGAGGTGAGAGAGGTCTGCAGGTGTTACACACTGTACATGTTTTATGACTTTTTCCAATGTATCAATAAACTGTGCTGACTTTTTTTCCCCTCCCTAACAAATACTATTTGTTATATGGGATTGCTCTCTGGAAAGGAAAAGGGAAAAGATTCTTTGGGATAATTATGGTGATGTAAGAAATAGTAAATATCAATAAAAACTTGTGTTTTAAAAAGTCAAGGTGATAAACCAGTGCTTCCTTACCTTATCCTTAAAGCATACACTTTTCAAAACTAGTGGCCAGAAATCCACAATTTGGGAAGACATGGTAAAAATCTGATCAGAGTACATTTTTCAAAACTGTATCTTGGGCTCCTTAATCTTATAACAAAACTCAACAATTTCCATTTCTTTCCCACTGTGGCAGGTACCAACCTACATATGAGCTAAAAAAAATAGTGAATGATTAGGGAGTGCAATTAATCTTAAAGGAGAGAGGGGTAAATCCATAATGTAGGGAGAAAACAATAAGCATTTCAATCTAACAAACATTTATTAAACACCTTCTACGAGTCAGGTACAATCCTAGGTTCTGGACATACAAAAACAAAAGCAAAAGTCCCTGAGCTCCAGGAGTTTACATTCTAAAGGAAAGAACATGTATCGATATAAGAATGTACAAAATACAAGCAGATACAAGCTAACCTTGAAGGGTAAGGCACTAACAGCTGGGGGAACCAGGAGAGGCCTCATAAAGAAAAAGGTACCGGGTTTTGTTATGAAGGAAACTAAGATAAGAACACTGCGATGAGAAGGATAACATTCCAGGCATGAAAGATAAGCTGGTGGAAAGGTATGGAGACAAGACATGCTATGTTGTGCGTCTGAGGAAAAGCAAGTAGACCAGTATGGCTAGACCACATAGTACAGGAAGTAGAGTACCACAGAAGAAGGCTAGAAAAGTAACTTAGTAACACATTGGGAGCCTCTGGATTTTGAGTTTGGAGGTGATAGGATCATACCTACAATTCAGGAAAATCACTTTGGCCGTTTTTTAGAGGATAGGCTGGAGTAGGGGAAGAGATTAGAGGACAGAGAGACCAATAAGGAAGTTATTGCAATAGTCCAGGGCAGGAAGGATGAGAGCCTGAACAAAGGTAGTAATAGTAGCTGTATGAGTAGTGAGAAGGGGAAGGAGAGAGAGATGTTATTAAGATAGAATGAAAAAGATTTGGCAACTGACAGTTTAATGAGGGGTGAAATAAGAAGTCAAGGATGATATTGAAGCTACAAACCCAGGTGACTGGAAGAATGGAAGTGACCTCTATGGCAACAGGGAAGTTAGAAAAGGGCTAAGTTATACAGGAAGGGAGGAAGATTTTGGACATGCTGGTTTTGAGATGTCTTTGAGGTATCTTGTTTGAAATATCCAACAGGCAAGGCAGTTAGTGATGTATGTATGACTAACTCGGAACAGATGATTAGGGCTGTATATGGATAGAGATAGAGATAGAGATAGAGATAGATATATGTATATACCTGGGAGTTATCTACATAGAAATGATAACTGAATCCATAGAAATTGCCAAGGTTACCAAGAGAGAAAATAGAAGAAAATGCAAGAGAGGGACTTGGGCTATACCCACAGTGATTGTTGACACGGACAAGGACACAAAAAAGGAGGCCAGAAACGGTTAATACAACAGATGGGAGGAGAATCAAGAGAGAATAATGTCACAAAAATTCAGAAAGGAGAAAATATCTCAAGGAGAAAGTGGTTAGTAATGTCATGTGCTGCAGAAAGGTCAGGGAGTACTGATGAGGATTGAGAAAAGGCCACTAAATTCGGCAAATAAGACAGATAATAAGTTGCTTTGGAGAGAGTAGTTTTTGGTTGAGTGATGAGGTCAGAAGGGAGGCTGCAAAGGGTTTAGAAGAGGAAAAGAGGCAATGAATGAATGGAGTCAGATATTTTGAGGAACTTGACTGAGAAAGGTCAGAGAGATAAAGAATGATAGGAGAAAAAAGTGGATGAATAGAGTACCAGCCCTGGAGTCAGGAGAGCCTGAGTTCAAATCCAGTCTCAAACGCCTGAGATTTACTAGCTGTGTGACCTTGGGCAAGTCCCTTAACCCCAACTGTCCTGCCTTCCCCCCTCCAAAAAGACAAAAAAAAATAGAATCTCTTTTGGGGAGACATTTTAAAGACAGGGGAGCCCTGGGTATATTTGTAAGCATTAAGGAAGGAATTGGTAGATGGGGAGAAACTGAAAACTTAGAAGAGGGGATGACAGTTGGGATGATACTTTGGATCAGATAGGACAAGACTACTGGCACATGCAAGAGTTGATCCTGGTGAGATGAAAGGCTAACTATTCCTCTGAGATAACAGCAAAGGAGAAGATAGTGAGGGATGATGACATGGATTTTAAAATGAGAAGAAAAGCAAGATCTTAGCAAATGGCCTTGATTTTCTTGCTAAACTATAAGATGAGGACCTCAGTTGAAAGGGTGAAGAGAGTTGATGTTAAAGTGTGCAAAGTGCTTTAGAGACATTATTGCATTTGAGCCTCACAAAAACCCTATAAAATAGGTACTACAGTTATTAAGAAATTGAAATTCAGGGAGGTCAAATGACTTGACCATGATCACACAGTGTCATTGAAGAACTCAGGTCTTTCTGACTCCAAGCATCCAAGATAGCTGATTTCTCTAAAATCAAAGACTAACCTTAGATTTATGACTCTGAGACACTGAAAAAGCGAAATTGCCACAAAACACAACCTCAGGAAACATAAACAGGACTTCAACTTTGGTTAAACCACAGGTGAGTAAACCTGAGTTGCAGGGTAATCTGATAAGGACCAAATAGCATAGCTTCCAAAAGGGTAAGTCATTTCTCTCCCTGACCTGTTAATATTTCTTTGAAAGAGTTAACCAAAAAATGGATAATGGAGAACTGATGGATATAATTTACTTAGACTTTCAAAAAAAAAAAGAGAATGGGCAACACTAATGAATGTGGGGAATGAGGTCCTAGGGGTCAGTATTAGAACTTAATATAACTCTATTAATGACTTATAAGTAGTGTATGTGTAGGGAAAAGGTAACGAGGGACTAAAACTTATCAACAATACAAAATTATTTAGTCCAGACCAGAATACACAGTCAGAAAGGCTAGGTAAATAACTATATAAAATACAATTTCTTCTGGGGAAATAAAAGAAAGGGCATTTAAAACCAAAGTATCTGTTTAAAGTGATTCACTAAGTTCAAAGTCAATTTTTAAAATTAGTAAGACCTAGACCAAAGGGAAAAAGATGAGACTAAATATACACCTGATAAATGTTGCCTTAATGGCACTGAGAGGCAGCCTGGCATAGGATAAGAGGCTGACCTTGGTCTTAAGAGCCGAGATAACCTGGGTTCAAGTCCTGCCTATGACACATACTGGCTGTGTGACCCTGGACAAGTCACAAAGTCTAAGTGCCCCAGGTAACTAACTAGATAAAAAGTATAAGCTCCAGAACAGATGTATCTGCCTTGGGAGGAATTCTCTAACCAGAAGTTCCCCACATCCAGACAATAATAATAATGATAATGATAAATAGCACAGAGAATGTTGTTGGAGTTCCTTATTTACCCTATTATATAAACAGACATGCAAGCATCATAATAAAAGACAACAAACTTAAAACAGGAAAAAAGGAAACTATTTTGTGCAACATATAATTAACCCATGGAACATGCTGCCACAGGACATTACTAACACAAAAAGCTTAGTAAGGCTCCCAAAAGGTTCAGACACAAAAAGATATGCCTCTATAGTGAAAATGCCTAGAACAAAAATTAAAATGGAGCTCAAACCTCATGCTTCAGGAGTATCAACTAAGCCCTAGCCAGGGACAAGAAGAAAATTTTATGTTCCTAATTATGGCCACAAAGCTGGCCAGTTACTTTGCAATTTCAAGATCACATTACTAGTTCCAACTATTTGATCACAAAGAATAAAACTAAGGTTAAATTAAAAATAATCTCTTAGACAGAAATCTACATATATGAATTACACATTTTTCATACAGAAAAATAGAGAAGCTTTTCCCACATTCATTCCCTTCCCCTTTTGATTCTCTATAGTTTCATGGTACACAGTACTACTTCTCCCTCAGACAATCTGTACTAGTTTCAGGACCACCAGTTTGGTCTGGTTTTGTTTTCATTTCCTTACCTTTCTCAGAGTACCACTCAAAACTTAAAAGTCCATTCAAATCAGTGGTTCACTCATAATATGCCTTTTTAAAAAAACAAACCAAGATTGTATACTGAAGGAGATAATGACAGACACTTAAAAGTAAATGCTGCCTTTTTTTTGTTGCTGTTGTTTTTACCATATTTGTACCCAGAAGCTACAGCAATGGGTATCCTTTAACAAAATGAATAAATCAATAGCAAAATACTTTTGTGTCTGAAGGGACACATTAAAAAAGGGACAAGTCCTCTAGGCTCAGTCTCCACTGTGGGATTTGAGCAATTGGTCTGCAGAATAGCCCCAGTTCAGTGCATAAATGTGACACATAAAGAACAGGCTAGGAATTAGTGATAGTTAAATCTCACAGACTTGCCTAAGGAACTGTATGTCTGAACTAACTTTATTTAATATGGCCAGATATGAGAAGGCCACTGACTTTCACATGGTCCTGGATTTAAAAGCCATCAAATCCAACCCCCTCATTTTAAAAATGAGGTGAGAGGCCCAAAGAGTTTCAGTAACTTTCCCATAGTCACATAAGTAAGTAGCCAAGCCAGGCTTTTGAATCTAACACCAAAGTCAATGCTCTAAAAAATCCTTGTGTAGATAGATACCGTAGGTCCATGTTGGTAAGGAAGCAATGAAATAACAATCTCCAATAGCAGGTTTATTAATAATATGCCACACATGCTATAAGGTCAAACAAATAGCTACAAATGTGCCACCTGTACAGTACAATCAAGCAAAAACAGGATCATAAGATATAAGGCTAGAAAGGAAATTAGAGACCATTTACACCTCTCATTTTATAGATGAGGAAAATGAGACCCAGAGCAATTGACTTGCCCAAAGTCACATAATAGGAAGATAAAAGATCAAACTTAGGTCTCATGATTGCAAATCCAGTGGGGTTTTTTTTTTTCGCTATTCCATACTTCATTTAAACCTGACTGAATTCTAAAAGCAACCAAAAAATGATATAAAATTATCATAGATATATCACAGAATTTCAAGATGGTGTCCAAAACATTAAATCTTCCTTTTAAGAGCTCACTTTAAATATGGCACAAAGTGATATTCTCAGATCAGTTCAAATGAAGCCCCAATTTTAATTTACCTATTTAGACACAGTACAGTTATAATCAATCACAAAGAAGTTTCTTAAACTTGAAATTCAATGGAATGCCATACTTAAAAGTAAATCAGTTTAAAAGTGAGATCTTACACTTTGGCTCCTTGAAGTAAGATAAGCATACTCCTAAGAAATACAAATGTGAACTTTCTTAAGAGAAGAAACTAATTTCAGAGGTTAATGGAGAAATGTATATTTCAAACAGATGGTTAAGATACAATAAAATTCTCCTTACCTGCATCAGTTTTCCTTCAGCTGGAGTAATCTCAGCAACACCAGCAAACACGCCTTCCAATGTGAGGTTCAATCTTCCTGTGGGGTCCACTTTCAAAGGAATCACTCTGATAACAGCTTTCTGCTCTGCAGATCGTTCGGACTCCACTGCTGCTGCGAGTACCAGCCCTGTATGTCCAAGGCCTGCCTGCAGGGTAGCCATCAGCAGCCAGGGCCAGAGGGCAGCCAGCTGCAGCTGGTGGCCACCACTCATGCTACCAGCTGCAGCAAAACACTTTGTCCACACATACTGATCAGGAAGGTATCTCCCAATCCTGCCAGCTAATATTTAAAGAAGGTTCCTGGCTCCAGGCAAATAGTGGAAACAACAGTTTATACTGCAATTTCAAAAAATACAAAGTCCTTCAAGCCCTTCCTTTCTTTAAATTCCCCAAACCAGGTGGCATTCTTGATGGAGCAGAGGAGAGAGGCACCATCAATCACTTTTTCTGAAGGTGTCACAATTTCTCCCATCTTCATTCTACCTAATAAAGAGATCACTTCTCTTTGGATTTTCCAACTTTACTTAACAACTGAATTTCACCAGTGGAATACAAGAACCCTGAAGGCAGACTGGGATTTTTTTGGGGTGTTTGTATCACTCAGGCCTAGTACAGTAACTAGTACATGGCAGGGACCTAAGAAATGCCTGTTTTTGAATTTTGTTAGACTAACAGTACCTGGTTTTTAGACTTCCACATGCATGAAGGTGCTAAGCCACCTACAGCCAAATTCCATAAAGTAAGAAAGACAAAAATCAGCACCAAAATTCATGTATCAAGTGACAGTAAAAGAATCCAGCTTAGGGATGACCCTTTCCAAGGCATAAAGTTTCCACAAAAAATCCAGTTAACAAGAGGAGGGTAAGGTGTTGGCATGGAGAACAACAAAATAATTCTTCAAGTCCTACCTGAGGGATGCCTAAAGATGCTACAAAGGGTACTTACTAGAATGTTTCTCTATATTAAATAATATTCAGGGTATCTATATTTCTAGTTCCATTGAACTTGCATACTTCTTAGGAAACTGACATCTTGTTAGCTTTTTTTTCGTTCTGCACTAAAATTTGTCATTATAATTCGTTGTCATTTTAAATGGAGTCACATTTTGTAGGATAATACTGATTAATCATAACTTTGATATCTGGACATGTATTTGAAATGGTTGGTTTTATTTTATCCTCCAATTCAAATTCACATTGTCTTCCCTGTTATTCTCACTGTCTTGGAGAACTCAGCTTCATTTTCCAGCTGAAACTCCAAGGGCATTATCATGTAATTAGATACTTTTGGAAACTATTTTAAAATGCTGATCTTATGATCTATAATTCCCTAAATTCATAAGAGAAACAAAAGACTATTCCCAACACGTTTTCAAATTCCTTGGGGAGGAGGGAGGGAGGAATGGGGAGGTTAGTCACAGGTTCTCAGCAGAACACCCAGGAAAAGCAAAAGTGGGCCTGAATGATATTGATTTATATATGATGTTAGTTCCATAGATTTGTGAAAATTCAGACCTTTGCTTTATACAAATATAAATAAAAATTAAAAAGATACACCCCAAATAAATAAAAATTCACCTCCTAGATACATTCACTGCATTTGGAGGTCAAGTTAAAAATCTCAAAATTTCCATTAAAGGCTGAAAAGCCAAGTAAATCAGTAGTAAAACATGAAACTGTTAAAGTAAAGCCTTTTGATGAGGCAGAGAAAAAGAGTAATTTTAAAAGAAATCTGCAAACCTGTTGTGCTGTCGGGCCCACAGGAATCCACAGGGTGAAACAAATGCAATTATTTTTTTATAGATCCTGTTCACAAAATATGTTTCAACAGCTTAACCATTCTTCCACTTTCTTACTCTACAAACTGCGGAGAGCCCAGCACTAGGCAGGTAAAATACGAGTGAAATTCCACAGCTTAAAAAAATAATCCCAACCAGATCAAAGGAAAAAACTTACTCCAGTCTGAAAGCTAATGTCCCCAGGAACTTTAAAGCACTTAGACAATCCAAAATCATTTCTGAAAATTCTTTTCCAGACAAAAGTCCCTCTTTTCCCCGAGGAGCAAAAAATCTTGAGAGGAAGAAGGCAAAGTAGTAAACACACCAGCAAAAATTCACCCAGAGCAGGCTGATATCACTATCAAAAGCAAAAAAAAATCCCAGAGGGAGCAGTAACTCTGAATCATGGAGTGGATTTGGAAAGTTCGGTAGGAATCGAGTGCTTCCCTTCCAGAAAAGCAATTCTGGATCAAATCCCTAGAGGAAGCCTGTGGTTTGTACTAACTCTCTGACTCCCTCCCCTGGGACTGCAATCACTCTCTCTACCTGCTGACACAAAGTGAGGGTGGAGCAGTAAGAAGCAACCACCCCTCCTTTTCCCAGCTGGCATGCACATAGTCAGTCAGTCTCAAAATCTCTCTCTCTCTCTCTCTCTCTCTCTGCTCTTCTACTCCCTCTATTGAGCCACTGACTAATTGCATTCAATACAAATGGATACCTTCATTTAAGCACGCTACATCATGTAAATCAGGATCACTCACAGAAACATCAAAGCAAAATGTGTACCTAATAGAGCAATGATGGTGGTATGAGGAAATACAAAGAAAATAAAATGCAAAGCCAGAGAAGATAAAGGAAATGAGGTTTTATAAATCTGAGCTCAAAGGGATTTCTCCTGCTTCCTTGTTGTAGTGCCTACAAATGGTCTAAAATCAGATTTAAAGTGACTCCTTGCTATAGCATTTACTGATTTATTGCACCCTTATGTCTACAACCCTGGGAAGGGCTCTGTCCATTTCATGCACAGATTTTCTTCTGGCTAATTTAGACTCAGTTAACTCTTTTCTAAACTGCTCCTGCAAGGAGCTTTCAGGTCAGGTTGATGTCAGAGGTCTGGAATTCAACTGTTACTCTCTTCTGACATCCCTGGGAGGTCAGACCTATGACCTCAACATAAGATTTCAAGAGTCTGTGAGTTGTGATGTGATGAATCCAAGAAAAGGGCTAAGACATGCTCAGCAAGAAGAGCAATGGCAATGAGAGATATAATGCTCAGCTAATCATTAATGCTCTCTGAACATTCTTTCACTTGTAAACTATGGCCTATCTTATAAGTTTGTCATTAGCAGTAATGGAAAACATATTGTACCTACTTAGTAATCAGTGTTGCTAGGATTCTGTGTGTAAGGTTTGCCAAGAAGTCATACTGAATTATTTGGGTGTGGTTAACCATTTTCCATTCCAAGTATAATCAATTTTCAAGGGCAGCTAGATGGCAAGTTGGGCAGAGTGCTGGAATTGAAGTTAGGAAGCCCTAAGTTCAAATTTTACCTCAGACATTCACTAGCTATGTGACCCTGGGTAAGTCACAACCGGTTTGCCTTAATCCACTAGAGAAGGAAATGGCAAACCATTCCAGTATCTTTGCCAAGAGAACCTCAAAAGGGGTCATAAAGAGTTAGACAAGACTAAATAACCATAAATATGGGTATAATAATAATAGTAAAATATTATACTATATACTATTAATATAATAATTGTAATAGTACCTCCCAGAGTGGTTGTGAGGTTAAAATGAGATATTTGTAAAGTGCTTTGTAAACCTTAAAGTGCTACATAAATGCTAGCTATATTTTTTAATATCTTCATATTCCTAGCACCCAGTACAGTACCTGACCCATAGAAGGTTCTTAATAAATGCTTGTTGCCTGACTGATTAAATTGAGTGTTAAATGAGTGTTCATCTTAGACATTTGCTTCTTTATAACCCTCCTCCTGAGAATGGTTTCAGGATTTTAGACCAGGAGTACCAAGAATAGAACTTTCAGAAACATTTTTTTTTTAACTTTAGCATGCTATCTTTTTTGTCCAGACTTTGAGGGTATAGCATACAATATATTTTTTCTATCATCCTTTTCTACAGGACAGAACTGATTATTTTACCAGGAAAGAATTTTCATATTTCTTAAGAGCTATCTATTTGTATTTTGTCTATGTTCTGCAATAGTGCAATTGCAAGAAAAAAAATATGAATTATCACAGCTCTGATGGACATGCTCAAAAAATGAGATATCTTCAGAGAGACTAAATAAAAGACTAACTACTAACAGATTCTATCCCCATCTATCCTGAAACATGCAAGGAAATTAAAAAGAGATCAAAACCTACGATTTAACATACACACTTGTCCAAATTCCTAACCTCCATCAGAAATTTTTAAATTTTCAACATTTGACAGGAAGGCCACGAAATACTATAAAGCATTAGAAAAAATAAAGGGTGCCCTCTCACAAAGATGCTTAAGCTGAAATCAGAGGGGTGCATATAAAAATCGTCAAATCAATATGCTGTACTGAAGTCAGCATAAAAATGGAGGGTAACAATCAGAATTATCAAGTGAGATGGCTGGCTCTATAAATTCAGTCAAAATTTTGAATACTCTTCAGGAGCTAGCGACACTATACTGAAGTACTTTAATATGGAGGTTAAATTAAGCAAGTGACTTGATCTCTCTGACCTCATCTGTAAAATGAAGATTAAGTACTCACCTCTGTTCAAATACAAATGGGGTGGGTGGAGGGAGATATTTATATGTCAGTTTTTAAAAAGAAATTTGCTTTTAAAAGTACATTCCCTTCTGACTTTCCTATTATGATTATGTACATCATGATAGTTTTATATAGAAAAAAATCAAAGTATACATCACCATGATAAGAAAACAAAAAGACAATGTGTCTAGTTGGAACACTCACTTTATTGTTGACTGAAATACATCGGTGCTTAAGGTGCTGAAATACTGAGGTGCAAGTCAGGAGCCTTGTTAGCATGTGCCATGCACTACTAGTTTCATGTAGAAACTATTTTATCTTTTGCCATTTTTTCCCCAAGTCAATAAGGATAGCTTTAGCTGATACGTACCATGCATGTGAGTATGGCAGGAGATCCAGCTCCTTGGCCTTTGTTGTGTTCATATATAAAAAATTTGGAAAGCTGATAATGGCATTTCCTTAATTAAGCCTTTTAAAACCACCAAATCTAAATCTATGCCAAGGCTCCTGCTTGGCTCATGTTTCCAAAAAGATATCACCTCTTTCAATGTACAGATCTGAGAAAGCAAGATTAAGGGAAGGAGCATCACCTGTACAGTAATATCAGCTTTGCAACATACCAAAGGAAAAGCAAAGTTCCTTTATTTGCCAGTGGGGTCTCTCTTTACATAGTCTGCCAAAGGCAAACTGGATGGGGCCTCAACAACTCATTTATTCTTTGAGCCTTGCCAACAAGGGCAAATGCCCATCATATGGACACCTCCTAGCCCGATTAGATGGGTAGTTCACCCTTAAGGACCTACTTTCACAGCTGGACTGGCTGAAGTCACTGTAGAGTTGATCCTTTTCCAGAAAGCTTGGTTTCCATAACAGTTCCAAGGTTTTTAATCAACCCTTGTAAACAGTGGGATCTCAGAAATTAATTCAGGATACCCACATAGCTGGCAGAATATACCTGCCATGTCATTATGTATCTTTTTTTAAAAATGAGTTTCATGTTTTCAGGTACTCACTAGGCAAACTGAGGCATAATTCAAGAAGGTACATCTAGCCTATTTTAAAGGTTTGAAATCTGAAAGCTTCTAACAGAGATGGTGTTTGTTTTATTTTGTTTTCAGGGAGGGGAGTTAACCACAGAGAATGAGCAGCCAAGAATACATCCCCTAGGGAGATAAACCTCAAAACTAGCCCCACAATCCAACTGCTCAAGTTCAGAACCCTGAAGAGGGCTAAAACAAAGACCTTATAGTCTGTCCCATCACCCAGAACTCTCTCAGAAGATGAAACCAAGATGTAATCTAGAAAAAAACATAGGAGGCATAGCTTCTGCTAAATAACTGCCAACCAGTTCTCTCCAGTGACTCAAAGTTTGGTTACTGTATTTTCTACAGATAAAGATTAAAATTTACTACATATTATATGTATATATAGATAGATACACACATACACATATATATCTGAATAAGCAAAGTATTTTTTTACATATCAATGCTGCTTTGCTCATATACTGTACAATCTCTCATCAGAATAGAAATATTACACATGCATCCTTTATCCTTCTATCTTTCAATATTAATACAAATACATAGCCATTAAACCCTTAAATCTACTAGCATTTATAAATACAATATATTAAACAAGTTAAATACTTTTCTTTAGAAGACATCTAAATAAGCAGTATATTACAGGAACCATTTTTCTTACCATTTATGATAATATATCATTAAAATCAAAGGAAAAAATGAAAATGGAAGAATGCTTCCATTAATGTAAAGGAATCAGCGGCTGTTAAGCATGATGGATGGTCCTAGGTCCAGACGCCTTGCTGTTGAAACAGAATTCTGGGTTAGGAAGTAAGAGTATTTCCTGGTTAATCACTTAGAAAATTAGCTCTTTCCCAGAGCTGCTTCCCTGGAATCCCTGACCCATTTCAGACCTGTGATCTCGTGACCTTACATGCCTTTGCTTCTCACACAGTCCTCTTTAAAAAGGCCACACTGTGACTTCAAACAGATAGACTGACCTCCTCAGTAGAGTTGTGCTGACTACAATTCACAGCAAACTGGAGTAGCAAGATGACAAATCAGCACCAAAAAAAATGTTCTCCAGTACCATGGTTGTAGGCAGTTTTTAGAGGCTTCCTGATTGTAACAGACAGCCAGGGCTTTCCATTTGTAAGGGATCTGGGTAGCTAAATAATCTGACCACTAGATGTTTTATAGCTTGTCAAGGTAAAGAATTCGAACTGAACAGATGTAATAAATACCAAAGTGACCAATTCCCAATAAAATTCACAATGAACAAAAAATTTTTTTTTCTTAACACAACTGAAAAAATTCCCAACTGTGTGTCATGTGCAAGGCCAGCCTGACTCCAGGAAACTAGCCAACAGCTAGTGCACAATGTCACATTTGTCATCCATTCCTCACTCTTTTAATTCTTCCTCCTTTGGAAAGTGCTCCTGCTTGCAAGCCACATCCACCAGCAGATGGAGATCTAAAAAGAGAGAAGAATGATAACTCACTTTCTGCCACTCAGACACAAAGCCCAATTCTCAGTTCTGTACAGAATCATATTCTCAAGGCAAGAAGAATGAGACATTCTGCATCTGTACTTCTATGGGGAGCATAAAGGGGCAGGAATGTACAGAATCAAAATGAAATGTCTTACCTGTAATATTGGCTCTCCAAAAATTATATTGCTCCATCAGATTCTCAATAATGGGGAGACCCTACAGCCCTGGAGGACATAAACACTACTAAGCAACCTGTTGGCCAAAAGGGACCATCAGAATTTAAAATACCTCTCCTTTTGATGATGTGGACAAGCCTCTTTCACCTCAGCTACCTTCTTATGAGTGAGAAGTGGTAAGAGAAAGCAACATACAGTTCAGTGTGGAATAGGCCCCCACAAATGAAATCCTATTTCCTTGATGCTAGAAAAGGAGAAGGTGCAGTGTGGAAAAAGTTTAAAAATAAGTAACTACTACTTTTCCTCCAAAGACAACTGACTCCGGAAGATCCCCACTTGTGGACATTTAAGAACTACAGGGAGAGCTTATTTACACTATCTTTAAAAGAGAAAGCACATCTTTTACAGAGGCAATTGAGAAAGGATGACGCATGAAGACTGGAGCAAAGTAAAGCAGAATGATGGTAGAGCCAGGTAGTAAGGGGCACTGAGCAGACAGCAAAGAGCTCTTGACGTAGGAACTGGTTTCATAACACAAAGCCAAATCATGGCCTTTTTATAAGAGTGACACATTTGGAAAAATCTACCTATTGAGAAGCATGAGCAGAAATTGAGCAGAGATTGGGCACTATGACCAACAACACACCCTTGCCCCACCATTTAGTCCTACCAGTTCACTTCATGGATCAACTTGTAAAAATGATCTGTGCTTCACAGCTTGTCCTAATAAAACTGATGTCTACTGAGAAAGACTACATGAGGTCTTTATAATTTTTGACCAACTGAAACAAAGGGATTTTCTGATACCAATTTTGTGAAGTCTCATTAGAATGATAGTGTGTTCTCAGAAAACATGCTGGCAAGCAAACTGATTAAAAGTAGAATTTTGCTACCACCTTTGGCAGGACTCTAGGGTACATATAAAGCAGCACCTTATCTTTGTCACATTTAGCATAAGATGGGTCCCTATGATCTGATGCTCATTCATCCTCTCAGGTTCAGTCTTAGCTACCCTTAGAGAACAATCTACTTACCCACAACAGCATCTTGCAGAAGGGGAATGAGTCATCAATTTACAATACTTACGGGTGACTTCAATACATCCTGAATAATAACAACAATAATAATGGTAACAACAACATCTTGTATTCACATAACATCTTTCTTCAAGTAGCTCAAAGTGCATAAAAGATATGTCTAAATAATCTTCATCACATTACTGGGAAGTAGGAACTGGAAGAAAGGACTATCTAGTTAAGAAGCAAAGTCAAATGTTGCTCTTCTTGAAACATCTGTTAAGAGCCAATGGTCATTCTCTAACTACCTCAGTTCCTTGTCAAAAAGAGAAGGATTAACAATACTGTGATATAATATACTAAAGAAATTTAAAGCAAAAGGTCACTGGGCCACTTTATGCCTTAAAAGAAGTTCTGGAGTAAATATCATCCTGCTTTGAAGGCAGAGTCAGAGGGGAGATGTTTAACAGAGACAAGGTAAAGACCATGTACACAAATGCAGCAGACTTAGTGCAAAGAAGTGGATCAGAAACTTGCAGCAATAAGCACTGCTAACTCTAATGAATGGGGCTTGAAGTGGCCCTTTAGCACTCAGCACATAGCTTCTATTAAAAAGAAAACTGCTAGAAAGTAATACAGAAACGATAGTTTTATTACAATAAGGTTCCTTTGTTAACAAAACTGCCAGTCAGGAAGTTTGCAAGCCCAAGGTGACCTATAAATATATAATAATAAAGTATAGCTAGTGCTATAATACCAAGTGAATATTCTCAAGTATATTTGGAAGGAAAATCTGCATGTTTATCACAGAAGAGAAGAGTTTAGGTGACATAGTAGTTAAGTTAGTTAAAAACATGAAAGGTTTTGTATTGGAGTATTGACAACATCCTTCTACGATGTCAGCTATTCTGACCATTAGCTTAATGAAATTTCAGCCACAATCCAAGAACCAAAAATGGGGATTCCTTTCTTTAAAGAGTAATTTGGGCTTTGCCTTTGACATTCAGTTTTCTTTGTCTATGAAATTAAAAATTCCAATGGAACATGAAGCTGCATAGTTTCCATTCAGGCCATAAATTGCATATTTGAGTATAGTCCAAGTTGTTAAAGCTATGTTGAAGCAAAATGCAGTGCCTAATTTGCTCTTCTTCTTGGTTTTCTGGATACATTTCATGTTTTCTTATATTGGACACCTGTCAAGACTTCAGGACAGAAAATGTCATATCTATTTTTATTTATTATAGCACTTTGCATGCACATACCAGGTCCTCAAAAAATGTTGAATTAAATTGGAGGTATGCCCCAATGTTTCTCTAGGTATAATACATGCTGATAATATCTGGGTATCAGTGATATTACTTCTAATAAAACACATCTCAAAAGTACTAGCATGTAGTAATATGCATTTAATAAATGCCTACTGGCTTCTGGATCTTGCAAAATGCCCAACATGAAGTGCCTTAGCTTAAAAAAGGAGGGGGCTCAAGATGACACTTAGGGAAGCAGCACAGTGAGGGAGAAAAAAGCACTGGACTTGGAATCAGGAGAGCTGAATGATTTGGGGTGAGTCATTCTCTAGAGTAGGGAATTTCTGCATTTTTAAAATGAAGGGGTTGAACCAAATGATCTCTAGAGTTTCTTCCAATTTTAAATTGCTATGATTCTATGAGAGATTAAAGCAAGGACAAGATATGCCAAAATGAATAGAGAAGAAGCAAATACTCAAAGCACTTTAGTTACCAAAATGGTCTGTTAAATTTAGAATATAATAGTAATACTCAACAGAATATTAGAATATTAAGTAATACCAATGGTACTGATATGAGAGTCATAGACTTAACAGAATATTGAAGCTAAAAGGTATCATAAAGATCATTTAGTTCAAGCCTTCATTTTACTCACAAGTAGAAGCACTGTTACAATGATGGCTGAACTCTTCTGAAGGATTTGAGCTCCTCGCCAGTGACAATGATATTCTGGTCACAGCTTTAAGAAGACTATACTTCACTCTTCTCAACAATAAACCTTAGGGCCTCAATTTCTAAAAAGGTATAAACATGTAGTAACCCACTCTAATAATCTGAATGCCAATCTAATTTGAGTTTGCCTCACTCTCTGAGCACCTATTCTTTCCAAAGGGATGTTCTGGCCACAGATGGTCAGAGTTGTAAAGATCAAAAACTAAGGGGAAGGGTTTTCTACAAGTCCACTAAAGTGGCATGATCAAGTGGAAAAAAAACCTAGGTAGTTCCATCAAAAGTTTTAATTCTATAAACACACACACACACAATACTATAAACACAGTTATCTTTTCCTACTAAAAGAGAAATAACACAAACAGCAAAGATGAAGGAAAAAATACCTTCCACTGAGAAGTATCAGCCCTGACTCCCACAGTCTAAATAGCCTGAACAGAAGAGTGACACCACATAACAACAAATAATCACAAGAGCTCTCACAAGAAAATCAGCCATAAACAATTACTATGGGAAAAAGAATTATGAAATGAATGTTTTACAAAATATAGAGAAAGAAGAAATAGTCTAATTCCACACACATTTTAGTGTAATAAAAATAAGAAAATTACTCAAAAACCACTCTAAAATTTTTTTTCAAAAGAATAAAATATTTTTTAAGATTCCCCCAATGTCCCTTCCATATTCAAGAGGAAAAGTATCTTTAGTACAAAATAGTTGGGGGAGAAAGACTTTACGGAGCAAAGACTATGGGACAAAGGGGGAAAAAAAGAAATAAAAACAGAGAAAATAAATTTCAATCTTTACTCAGATGATACCACTGAGAAGAACCAGTCCTCCCATCCAGCACAAGAAGGAACTGAGGTGAAAGAGGATGGCACCCCGCCAGCCTCACTCACTCAGAGGAAGAGGTATTAAAGTATTGCTGCCCCCTTGAGGCCAAAAACTTTTCAACTCTCCTGGGTCCTTCTATGGCACCAAACTGTTAAGTGTGAATCTGACCAGAGCAATCACTTTAGGAAAGTATTCACTATTTACTAAGGGTCAACATAAGACTTGTACATCTGAAAAAAAACAAACAAACCAGTGCTGCTACTCTGTCTATAACCCATTTATTATTCATAATACTACTGCTAATAATAATACATTCTAAAACATAAAAAGATAATGTATATGTATATACATATACACATATATACACACACACACACATACACTGTATTCCAATTTGATATCCCCAACTTTGTGAAATGACTTTTTATTTTCTTGGCACTATAGACATTATATTATTTAGGTCAAGTATATGTATGTGTTATGGCTATATCTGAGTTTCTCCCAATACTGAATCAAAAATCAAATTTTGGTAGTGTTTCTACTCATAAATGGTTGTGATTTTGGATGGTAACAATAACTACGTCATGTATTCATATGGTGTTTTTCTTTCAAAAGGTTTTCAAAGACATATTAACAACATCCATGCAAAGTAGGTCAAGTTTAGGGAGCTATTATCCCAATATTAAATATAGCCAAACTTTAGACACAGAAAAGTTAATAGACATGACCAAGTATCACAGCAAATGAGTGACAGAACTGGGATTTGAACCCATGTTTCCCAACTTCTAGTTTACTAGCCACTAACCCATTTTGCTTCACCAAAGGGATCCACAATTTGTACCTTATTAAAGAAAACTGTCCAATTTGGAGTGCTGGGACTTAAATCTTCTGGTACATCTTTTCCCCTCCAAGTCAGGAAAATAGAGTATAATGAGAATAGGAAAGGATATAGTCAAACAATAACCTTGAAAACTCACCTAAAAATAGCACAAGGTCATATTATAAGCATACTACTACTCACAGAAAGTGAATAAACTGCCATTACAATAACACCACCTTCCCTCAGGTATTTCAGAAAAATAGCTTCCTGAAAAGCCTCTGTTCTAAATATGTGTTACCCTCTTATTCTGAAGAAAATTGCCCCAGCCAGGCTCCAAAGAAAGATTGGGTACTGTGATAGGAGCCAGAATCTCTAAGATGCTAAGGAAATACAGGTTTCAGATGTGCTATGTGGATGAGACTCACAATAAGATGTCATAATATTATTCTCTTCACCATTATACTCTGATTCAACAATTCTAAGCACTATGTAGATAGCCAGAAGCACTGAGAGTAGGTTTGGGTACCTATTTGAAACAAAAAAGCTGGGGACTTGAACTTGAAATAGTTTGTATATAGATAACATAACATTGGGTTAAAGGTCTGAATCAATGTAATCTTGTATGTAGTGGATCAAAAAAAGGGATGAAAATCTTTATGTCAAGTAACTATATGTCAGATTAAGATCCAAAAGTTACTTCACAGATAGTATGTGAGCTATATTAGATGGAATTTAAAAGTATTATTTTTGCAATATACTACTAGCCATTGCAGATATTTTCTATGCTGATCTTTTTTCAAATTCAGACATCAATTTTTCCTTCAAAGCAGGTTATGCCTTCCCTAGGTTGGTTTAATTCTAATGATGACCAGAAAGGCATAAGGAGCTAATATAAAGTATTCAAACTAGCTATAAACAAGCATAATACAATTGGTTTTTCAGCAAGGGCTGGCAGGAAAGTTTTCTTCCTATCATTTCTATCCTTCTGTACTGATCTCCTACTCTGGTTACAGAGCAAAGTGATAATACTGTCTGGAACTAATAGAAGCAAGAGAGTTGGGAATGAGTTGATAAACTCAGTTTTCAGGATCTGAACACAGTAACAAGGGGCTGGGAGTGGTAACTGAAGAGCTTGTACCTCATTTTTCTTCTCTGGGAAAGGGAATCGAGGCACGGTGCCTGATTCTATTAAAATAATCCCTAAATATCATTTGTTCTATATTCCTACTTCTCTTAGTACTGGGCTAAGTACATAGTAGGTGCTCAATAAATAATCGTTAAATGAAACCTAATCACCTCAGAGGGAGCCCCCAGTGCTCATCTTACCTTTCAGTAGTCAATTCAATGACTGATTTTTTAAAAATGCTGTATGTTTTTTGGTGGGCTTTTTTTTTTAAGGCAAAAATCAGTAAAGATGAGATAATCAGACTGGAAAAAATCAGTTGAGTAGTCCTCTTAAAGCCAAAAAAAGCAATGGGAGGTATCCAAATCTTGCACTGAACCTGGTTATTAATAAAAGACTCTTAAAGCCACAAAATCTTCATATATCTATGCTGTGTAGATCAATTGTCGAGCTAAGCTCCGGCAAGGGAAGAACAATTAGCAAATTAATGAATTCTACTTCTGCCTGTATTTCAATTCTAAAAGATATTTAAGTAGTTCAGTCTTAATTATAGGCCAGATGCTCCCTTGCCATTAATAAATGAAACCATTTTTAGATTTTATAAGTATATTCAAATTTAAGAGGTTTTCATACCAGCAACCCAAAGTCAGTTAAGAGTTTTATCTGCCAATGACTCTGATCAAGGCACAAGGCAATTTAAAGACTTAACAAGATGCTTTAAAATCAGGATAATTAAGAAACTTGCTAATTATTCCTCCCATGAACATCTATAACAGTGCAAAAATATTAATTTTAAAAATTCTAAGTTCCTATAATTTTGAGGCCTTTAAGTCATACTATATAAATAATTTTGAGGCCTTTAAGTCATACTATATAAAACACTATAAACTATCTTTAGCATAGTTTGAACACTATACTTCGTCATTCCAAGTATATGACCTCCAAAGTTCACCTGAGAACTCTAATATGGAATCTAAAGATTGGAAGATATCTTATAAGATTGCCTAGCCCATTCCCCTGCTTCTAGGCTGAGCTAAAATTGGAAATAGGTCTATCCTCTTCCTCTATTTTTAGTTTTGGGATTAAATTTTAGTTTCGTATTAAAATTACTTATGAATTGTGGTTATAAAGTAATGAGATTTTTAAACACATTATATACACCATAATTTATACACTGAAGTGCATGCTGTGCCTTTCACCATAGTCAACTTGAGAGGTTATATCTTATTGCAATGATGCTGCCATTGTTAAAGAACCTGGTTGAAACAACCTTCAGAGTCTGTCATAAGCTTTAAATATATTTAAAAGTGGCCAACCTTCATCCTTTAATCTTTTAAAAGTAAACATTAATTTAAAACTTCTGAAAGTCATCATGAGAGAAATAAAAGATATGATCAAGATGGATGATGCAGTTTTTGCTCAAAAGCTCTTTCGCAGAAAGTACAAAGTGAACAAAAGTACTATCATGGCAAAGGTCAATCAATTGAATTACAGACCATTCCTTTTTCACTGGACATGTAAATTTCTAAAATCCTTCATAATTTCAAACAAAAAATACTTTCATTACTCAGCGTTATTTTGTTCTAAGATTTTTTTTTATCTTTAAAAGGAACCTAGACAAAATATGTAGTCTTTGCTATTTCTGCTCATCACTTAAAATGTGTAGCATGTCATCAGAAAAATCGCATTATGTTCAAGCTGTCTTTCAGAATAATTCTGTTTCTTCATTCAAATTTAACTCTGCAACCATCATTCTATGTTAACTGTCTATCTCGAGAAACAGAATCTTTGACCTTTTCAATATTTTTGTCAGTCCTATGGGTAGGTAATCATTTCATGCAAGATAGATATTCTCCCTGCATTTTTAAACCTTTTGTGTAATTCTAGTGTTCTTTTAATATAATGCTTTATTTATAGAGTTTATTTCATGAAAATTTTCACATTCTTTGCCCTATGAGTCATTTTTATGCCAGCATCTACTTTTTATTTACTATAATGGTCAGTATAAAACTAGGCAGCCTTAGAACTACAACATCGAAACTTGGCAGTGTCCTTGTTATGAACCTTCATTTGCTTCGATAAGCAAATTAGTCTCATTACATTATAGTCACATTTCATGTAACCCTTTTAATGTAATCAGGATATAGGCTCTCTCATGCTGTAATTTCCTCCTCCTGTACTATCATCTATGACTAGAAAACAACTACTCCCCGCAATAACATTCTGTTACCTAAAGATAGTAATTAAGTTACCCTTTTAGCCTGGTCTTTCCCTGTACTATATAATTAAAACTCCTTTAGACTTTTCTTGAGTTGTCTTTTTTTTTTGAACCCTCAATTTTTCAAATTACAAAATGGAGAAAATAATTCCAACCTACCTTTCAAGGACAACCAATAAAAAAATAGAGTTTTAAAAAACAATCATGAATAATGCCAATGTAATGGGCACTGTACAATCCTGAATGGTAAGCTGAAGACCCAGAAAGCTCATTTATTCATTCATTTCACTTCTTGACAGTTTTATTCCTGAGTTGATTATTAGAAGCGTTGAAAACTTTTAAGAAATGATCCTTACCAGGGGACTTGCCCTGCTGTGAGCTGCTTCTTCGCTCTCTGTATCTGGCTGGGGTGGATGAACCTGTATCTTTACTAGGTTTGCTGGCTGGCCCCATATCTGAAATAAGGAATCCCATCTGCTCTGAAGGCAGGATATTCTCAGGTGGATTGGTCTGGCACTTTATACTGGCATCCACCTAAAACATCAAACCCACTCATTACTCTGAGCCTTTCCCTATGTAGGCATTATATGGATTTATTTCAATTTTACTTCTTTTATCAGGGAAATTCTATTTCAGGTTCATGACCCAAAAAATATACTTACAAGGGGTTCTTCATCCCCAAGCAATGGATAAGCTTCCATTTTTATCAATGGAGCCATCTGTATATTCAGTGGGATAAAGTAGATATATTATTTATGAAGCGTGTAAGGAAATAAAAATATTTGCTACCCTACTCCCTTAGGGTACCTAAGTGATACTTGGCAAACTAAACCACTAGGCTAAGCTCTCCAATTTTCTAAACTACACTCCATCTCTTTGATTTTATTTCAAAGCTAAACTACATAATGAAATAAAGGCAAATGACAAACAGCAGCTATAAACAGTGAGAGAAAAGAAAAATGCCAATTTTCTACTGGCATGTAGCTTTCAGAAATTATGACATTCAAAAAACCTATTTACTGAAATAATTGCAACTTTATGCAGGAATGTAGCTCTAAATCATGAAAGCCAAAACTTTTGGGCAGGGATATAAAAGCTAACAGACAGTAGAATGTGACTGGACCTTTCCACTAGCTTATTTGAAACTGAGAATATAGCACAGGAAGATATCTAACAAGTCTTCTTTCTGGACTTCAACTTGTGGCCTATCAAATTTACAATGTATTTCAAATACAGAATACCCAGAGGCCCAACTCTCCACACTTAAAGACATATGGAAGGGACAGAAACTAAAAAGAATGTGGAACTAAAATTAGAAGAGAACTGAAAAGAGATGCTAAATAGTTCTCTTGGGAATCCCCAGCAAAAACTACAAACTTAAGTTTTCAAGAACCAGAATGTCTGGCAAAGATCTAGTACACAACACAAAGTAGGAAGTAACTTGTAACATTAACTTAAAAATTTTCATCTTGATGCATTTACCACTGAACAACTGTTCTTTCACTCTGGAAAACTAAAGCTTCTTAGTTTTATGGTCATAGACTAGAACCAATAAAGATACTTTCTTTCATCTTTGTAATCCCTCAGTGTTTCTTCCTCAAAATTTCCAATTCAATAGGAAAGTAAATAAGAAAGATGGGAAAAATACAATCTAACATACTTAGCTATTCACAATATGTGTTGAGGATAGGCAGGAAAGTTCTGTGGTAATCCACCAAGAATACCACCTTTTCAGGGATACAGTAATACCTGTGAATAACTTCTGCAAATCATTATCCTGAAAAATTACTATTGATATAGTATTCAGAGGACTATTTATGCTTGTTTACATAGTCTAAAGTATTTTCTATAACTTAGATATAAGGAAATTGGATAAACAAAATTATAAAGTACAACTCAAAGTAGAAAATAACTGAACAGTGATACATCAGAAATCGCGAAACAGAAATCCACATTCCACCCAAGTTAAAATAAGGAGCAGGGTTTCTTGGGAAGCTTTCAACAAAGCTTTTGTACAGGAAGGATAGATGACATCTTGGCATCTTTTACAAAGGTTGAATCTAAGTGGTAAAATAGTAACAAGTATGCCATCAAGCCAATGTACATATTTTGCAAACCTCCTGGACAAAAACATAGCAGAATCTGGAGAAAGCGGCTAACCAACTTTTGGTCAAGTAAGTTCCCAAAGCAAATTCCTAGTACCTTCTAGCTGGTCACAATGAAAATACAGTTGGAGAATCATTTATGATTCTTCTTATGATTCTGAAGGATCTAAGAAACTCATCTCATACACAACTAAAACCTGAACAGTTTCTTTCCAGTAGTCCACTTCTGATAATAAAAACGAAGGATTCAGTTGAATTCATTCAATTCTTAATGACTTTTACTAGGGTGTTGTTTTGTTGTTTTTTTTACCTCTTACCTGATGTGCACTGAATGGTAGCCCCTCCTGTACAAATACTACTGATGAAGGAGATGGATTATGACTCAGCTGTTCCTTCAGTTTTACATGAGCTTGTTGGATGGCTCCTGCAGGTTCCTGAACTGTTATTGCAGTGGTATTTTCAACAGGCTGAGCAGTGTGGATGGTATAGATATATTCAGGTGACTGTGGCAAAGAGCAGGTAATTGCTTGTTCTGTTCCAACCACAAATGATGTAATATCTGAACCTACTGGAGTAAGTGGCTCCAGCTGGCTAGTCTGACTCGTAGAAGATGGATTGCTATTGCTTGGATTTGCCAGGATATGTTGACCCCTGTTAGACTGGGAAGTTGGCCCCTGGTTTTCTACAGGCTCTACCTTTACCATCTCCAGTTTAGGGGATGAATGCAGCTCATCTACAATTTGAAAGACAGCTTCCAAGTTTACTTCAGTTTTCTTATTTTCATCAGCACCACATGGCCAGTTAGATGGCAGAAATTCAACTGGATAGGAAGACTGCATTGGAGGATTCTGGGAAAACCGAATAATTTCAATGGAAAAATAAAATACATAGCAAGAAAAAAAATAATAACAAGCAAACAGTTAAGATGGTGAAAATGAAATAGAAATGTACCAATCACACACTAAGGTTTACTGGGAAGTTTTAGACCCATCTATTATTTAACAATGAATATTTCTTCATATACAGTCAGTCAATTAGCTTTTATTAAGCATTTACTACATACCAGGTACTGTGCTAAGGTCTGGGGATACAAAGTGGGGGAATGAAGAGGGGGGAAGACCCTATTCTCAAGGAGGTCACAGTCTAATGGGTCAAAGGATCTAAGGTCCTTGAGAGCAAGAACTGTCTTTCTATTCTCCTAGCACAGTATCTGATACATAGTAGGTTGAATTGAGTTGAAACTATACATTTATCATTATGAACTCTAGCACAAGTAGCCACTACCACCAAGTATTTCTATTAACATTGAAAAAGAAGTCAAGAAATATCACTTTATATCTATTATATACTACTTTAGTAATGTGGATACTACAATAAAAAAAATTTCAAAGATTTTAAGCTCATTAATTCACTGAAACTAGAGATCTGTCCATTCTACCTAAAGAGACTATGGCAATAGTCACCCAAAGCAAGATTCCTGTTCAGTAATCCGCTGTGAAGCTTTACCTGGAATCCTGCCCTATTGCCATTGAGTTAGATAACTGACTTTGAATTAAAAACTAAAAGAATTGAAGCTATATATTTGGTTATGAAAAAGAATATATTAATCTTTAAAGTGACAAATCAGAAAATACCAGTACTTTGTACATAGGAGGTGCTAATAGATGAAGATATACAGGGAAAATAATTGGCTTTCTACTATCCTATTATAAATAACAGAATAACATTTTAAAGTCATAGGTAATGTGTTTTCTAATTAGTACCTAGAATACTCAGTTTTAAGCAAAATGAATCATTTTCATTGTTAGGTCTTTCCTACACATTTCTTTATTTTGTTGCTTTATAATTTGTCATTCTTGATTTTATATATATAATATATATAGTGACCTAGACAGATCACAAGTTTATTCTGATGATATTCAATTTCATTAATGGAATGAAAATTATTTTATAATTTTGGATTTAGTTTTATATTTTAAAGCCTGCAAACAAATTCTTCTCCACTAAAATCCTATTATGATGCTTTATTGTTACATGGTTGTGATCCTGGGTTCTTAAAGGCTATGTCAGTGAAGTATAAGCTTTGGCAAACTTAAAGAAGAAACTTCAAGTAGAAGCCTAGAAATGGGCTATTTTATCTAAGGAATAGCATACCTACATTCAGAAATGCTAACCATCAGATTGGCTCTTGGGTGAATTTTTTAGCCAGAATAACTCACAATTATATTAGAGTATAGAAGACATACATTCTAAATTATTAGAGGTAATAACCTATTAGGGCAGGTAAGTGGGATAGTATCAGGCATCAAGTCAAGAAGACTCATCTTCCTGAATTCAAATCTGGCCTCTGACACTTACTAGCTATGTGACCCTGGGCAAGTCACTCTGCCCTACTGGCCTCAGTTCCTCACCTGTAAAAATGAACTAAAGATGGAAATGGCAAACTGCTCCAGTAACTTTGCTGAGAAAATCCCAAATAGGGTCACAAAGGGTCAACTAAATAACTACTACTACTACTACTACTACTACTACTACTACTACTACTACTACCACCCTCAATGATAAAAAAAAAATCTCAGATTCTTAAAGTATTACAAAATCTAAAAATGCACTCCTCAACTTAGTTTTGGATATTTAACATTCCTAAAACATTCTTCAGTTTGTGTTTTAGAAAGACCACTGAATTTGAGATTCTGCTATTTATTATGCACATGACCTTGGGCAAGTCACTTAAGTCTTTCATGGACCATTTCTTCATTTGCAAAATAAGAGGGAGACTACAAGAAACCTGAAATTCCTTCAGCTCAAAATTCTATGATCTTATAAATTCCCAGTAGCAATGTGGCATAGTGGATAAAGAGTCTGACTTTGAGTAAGGAAGACCTGATTTCAAGTCCTCTTTCTGACATACTTGGACAAGGCTTTTAACCTCCCAGTGCCCCACATAACTTTTTAAGACTACAAGTTACAGACAGAGGGAGTTCCCCATATACCAATGTAATCACAGATTTAATCCAAAAAGAATTCCCACCAGTCATGAATCACAGAGAATCTTTGTTATCTTAAGGCACTCACCTGGAAATAATTGCAGTGTGCATAGGAAGAGGCAGTGGGACTGACACAGCTGCTTAGGGCATCCATGTGGGTAGATGGGGAGCAACACTGTAGTACAGCTATAATACAAACACAGGAAATACATCAACTACAGTCAGCCTCTATTATGTAAGAGTACTCCTCTTTCAATTTTGTTGCAAAATACCAAAAGATTAATTGCACTGGGTTTTTAACATATCTAGACCTTTCTAATGATATTGTTTACTATAAATAGTACAGACCTGGGGGTTTTGTTTTGTTTTTTTGCTTTTTGGAGGGCAATTAGGATTAAATGACTTGCCCAAGGTCACACAGCTAGCTTTGTGTTAAGTGTCTGAGGTCGAATTTGAACTCAAGACCACCTGACTCTAGGGCCAGTGCTCTATTCACCGTGCCACCTAGCTGCCCCAGCTAGACCTGGTTTTTAAAAAGTCATATGTAAATATTTTTAACATGACCAATTTATTTGCTATTAATTTATTCCTATCAGAAGAGATTTAGTTCCGCTAAAATACTTTCAACATTGAAAGCCTTATTTCACTCAGTTTAGTAGCTACAAGCATTTTAGGGAGTTATTAAGAGAATCTCCACAAAATTCTACTTAGATGTCTTATCATGCCATGCTAATCTGGATTCTCAAAGGCTATGGTAATGAAGTCAAGCTCTGGCAGGTTCGAAATATATCAGAAAAGCTTTGATTAATCTTATCAACAGACAGTACCTTCCTTCTGAGCACCACTCTAAATATGGCAAGATTCATTACCAGCAGGTTGGCCACTTGGTGATGAATTCTTTGTTGTAACCACTAAACACAGAAAAATATAAAATGGTTCTAAGTCCTGTGTGTAGGCACTTCTGAAGTGACAGTAGCAGAGAGATGTAAAAAGGGGTAGGAGCAGAAGTCACTAATAATCATAGTTTTTAAATCATCTTTAAACATTAACAATGGTTGCTGGTTCTCTAATAGGAGATCTTTGTCCAGAGATCAACCAGTAGACACCACTACAGGAAAACCTTAGCATCTTCACTAAAAACAAAACCAAAAGGCAAAACTTGCTGCTACATAAACTGCTCAGTTTCTCCCTGGAAAGGCAAATAAAGGAGTTAGAGAAGATGGCTTTACTTTGTGTCCAGGTACAACAAGAATCATCATTTTTATGGGGTGATATTTGGTCATCTATTGAAATCTATGCTAAACATTTGCAAAAAGGCCACCATAAAAAATAAACAATTTGCAAAGCAAAAAAAATTGTATGGCTAATTGAATAAACCCCTCCAAATTAATTTGCCATATACTTTAATATTTCATTACTTCAACGCAAAGGTGGAAACAGGGAAGGATAGTGAAAATATGTTGAAAAATATTGTTCAGGATTAAGAAATGGGAAAAACTAAAGACCTGTAGACTATACTCATATCTATATATCATGAATACTTTCTTCAATAAAAGAGAAATGAGGCAAAGGACATATAGAGCACTAAATAGCATCACAAGAAAATAAAAATTAATGTTAAATAGGAAACAACTGGTTACTGATGTCGGAAACATACTGAATCAGCTGTCTGTGTATGCTCAGACTACCAACTTGTTAGAATAAAGAACAATACTAAACTAGAATAAAAATGAGGAAAACATGGTATGCAATTAAAATAATTCCAACCTGACCTCTTTAAACAACTTACTGACACTCCAAAAATAGGAAACAGATGGAAAAATGGATATCAATAGACTAGCCTAACAAAGTTTAATGATATCATTTAACAGAAAAAGGAGACCAAAAGACCGTAGAAACCATCTCTAGAAGAAGATATGGCGCTGTCGGGAGGTCGACTTCCTCTTTCTAGCACGTCTGGAGTCAGACCACGCAAGATGGGGCGAATGATCCATGGTCAGACGAAAGGTGCCAGCTCTGTCTTCCACACCCACATGAAGCACAGGAAAGAGGCCGCCAAGCTTCGGGCCGTCGACTTCACCAAGAGGTATGGCTACATTAAGGGTATTGTAAAGGACATAATCCATGATCCAGGCTGAGGGGCTCCTCTTGCAAAAGTAGTTTTTCGGGATCCTTACCAATTTAAAAAGAGGACAGAGTTGTTCATTGCTGCTGAAGGCATCCATACTGGCCAGTTTGAGTACTGTGGTAAGAAAGCTCAGCTCAACATTGGCAATATCCTCCCAGTTGGTACTATGCCTGAAGGGACCATAGTGTGTTGTCTTGAAGAAAAGCCTGGGGACCAGGGTAAGCTTGCCCGGGCATCTGGAAACTATGCCACAGTGATTTCCCACAATCCTGAAACCAAGAAAACATGAGTGAAGCTACCTTCAGGCTCTAAGAAAGTGATCTCCTCTGCTAAAAGAGCTGTGGTTGGTGTTGTTGCTGGAGAAGGTCGTATTGATAAACCTATCCTTAAGGCAGGTCGTACCTATCACAAATACAAGGCCAAGAGAAACTGCTAGCCTTGTGTCCAGGGTGCAGCAATGAATCCTGTGGAACATCCCTTTGGAGGAGTTAATCACCAGCATATTGGAAAACCATCCACCATTCAAAGAGACGCCCCAGCTGGACGAAAGTTCAATCTCATCGCTGCCCAGCATACTGGTCGACTCCAAGGTACCAAGACTGTACAGGAGATGGAGCGGCCAGGTGGCGCAGTGAGTAAGAGCACTGGCCCCAGCGTCAGGAGACCCAGGATTGGTTCCGGCCTCAGATATTTGGCACCCACACAAAAATAACTGGCCGTATAACCTTGAGCAAGTTACTTAACCCTAATTGCTTAACAAAAAAAAAAAAAGACTGTACAGGAGAAGAACTAAAGTACAGAAACCTGACAATAAAAATTATTTTGGAAATTGTAAAAAAAAAAAAAAAGAAACCATCTCTAACCAAACTAATGACACATCACTATGAAACATTAAAAATGGAAAAGATTTACAAAGATTTTTGTAACAAAGCTCTTTTTACTATCAAAGTTAGTGGAGCAACAACATTTGAATTCTAACATCATAATCCAGAATATGCTTTAAGAGGACATGGAAATGATATTAAAATGGTATTTTTAAAAAAATGAACATGGCAGAAATACTGAGGTATTGAATCTTTAGATCAATAAAAAGGGAAATGATGGTAGGCAAGGGTTATATGACATTCTTGGGAAAAAATCTCAGACCTTATTACCAAAAAAAGATATATTCTCATCCCTATTCACCACAGCCCTACCACTACACATCATCCACATTCATGGTTCTATTCCATCCTGCCCTCAGGAATACCTGATCCTGTTAACAACCCCCCAAAAAAAGACAATAGTAAAAAAGTTTTAACAACCCTCACCTCCATCCTATATATCTTCACTTCAAACCATCCATCTCCTAGTGCTAATAGAAATTTGGCTTCCCCAAGAAGAAAGATACTGAATCCCTTGGGCCATCACCCACTTTAGTAATGAGTTTTTGTTCTCTCAACCCTCTCAAAAAGGAAAGGACCAGAAAGAGGAGCTCCTAAATCCTTAATCCCACTTCAAGATTGTTCTTTTGCCACTCAGCAGTCTTTCTTCCTTTGAGGGTCATACTATCTATATCATTCAGTTCAACTTTTTGTCTTAGTCATCTAACAACCTCCCGTTCATTCTCTCTTGTACTTCAAGAAGATCAGAACCTGGGCTCACAGCCTTTTTTTCCACCTCAAACACTACCTTTTTTCCTTGAGAACTTAACATACTTATCAATATTCCCTCAACACTTCTTGGTCTCATTATTTAAATTCCTATGAATGCCATCCTCACTCCACCTCAGTCAAACACAGGGATGTTCAGTCCCTTAATTTGACCATTATCCATACCTGTTCCCACTTTCACAACCCACAAATTTAAATTTTCTATCTCTGACCATAATCTCCTATCCTTCAATATCTCTGTCTCACTCTTCCTAAACCTGTTCTTCATACTCACTGTGACCTCCAGTTTTTCCATTCCTCTCTATTCTTCTAGTCTAGCACCCTTGCTGTCAATTCCCTTTTCTCCTTTCAGTATCTTCAGCATCAGAGAAAGCGGTGGCCCTGCTCCTTGAAAACAATTCCACTTCAAGAGCTTCCCCTTGTTCATTCCCTTTCTCTGGTTACAATCTCTCCTTAACGATGGGCTTTTCCCCTGTTACCTACAAACATGCCCAGAACTCTGCCATTCTTTAAAACCCTTCATTTAATTCACAATATTGCACTATATTATGAAGCCCTCCTCCCTGTCATGGCCAAATTCCTAGAAAAATCTAATCCTTCTGATTTCTCATTTGCTTCTTGGTCCCTCACATTATGATTACCATCCTCACTATTTGACTGAAACAGCTCTGTTCTAAGTCACTAATTATTCCTTTATAGTTAAATCTAATGGCCTTTTCTTGGTTCTTATTTTTCTTGAAATCTGAACCTTTCTGACACAATGCTAACCATCCTCTCCTGGATACTCTCTCCTCTATAGGTTTCCATGACAGTATTCTCTCCTGGTTCTCCTGTCTAAGCTATCTGATCTTCCTTAGCCTCCTTTGCAAGATTTTCTGCAAGACTTGCCTCCATTTCTCATTGTACTCCTGGTCTCCATATTTCCCTTGGTGATCTCATCAACTACCATGGAGATTTAACTATCATTTCACTGAACAAGACTCCCAAATTATCTATACAGCCTTCATCTCATCTCCAACTGCCTATTGGACATCACCACCTGAATATCCCAATGGTATCCCAAATTCAACATATCCAAAATTATCATATTTCCCAATCTCTGTCAAGGGTACCATCCTCCTAGTCACACAGATTGGCAACCTAGGAGTCTATATTCATTCAACTCTTCATTCTCACTCACTCTCCATATCCAACTAGTTGCAATTCTGTCAATTACACTCTTTTTATAAAAATTCTGATAATTATATTTTAATATCAGTTGTAATCTTACATATTTTATATTAGGCTAAAACATTTTTCTAAGAAGGGGTCAATAGGCTTCAACAGACTGCCAAAGGGGTCCGTGACACAAGAAAGTTTAAGAACTCCTATTCTAAACTGATTTCACATATACTGTCTCTCAGCCAAATCAATCTACAGGCTACTCCCTATACCAGATATCTCCCATCCCACGTCTATGCCCCTTTTACAATCTGTTCCCTGCTTTTCTCAAGTCTGGACTACTCACCTCTTGCAATCTTCAGTTCCCCTTCAAAGGAAGCTTGTTTAGTTCAAATGTTATTGTTTACAAGAAATTCTTCCTGATCTCCCCTTCCCAATTATTAGTGGTTTCCCCACATGCCCTAAATTACTTTGTATTTACTTGATACATTTTGATATTTAATATCTTTCTTTTTGTATCTGTATACTTGCTGCTTTCCTCCAGGAGAATAAAACTCCTTGAAGATAAGATTTAACTATTTATTAACTATTATTAATTATTATTAACTATTTAACTTTTGTCTTTGTATTCCCAGCACCCAGTGTAGTGCCTGGCATGTAGTAGTAACTTAATAAATCCTGGTGTTATTGAATAGACTGAAAGAATATCAAGAAACCCTGATTTATATGCCTACTTTTTCATAAGATATATTTTGACAATAATTTACATGCACATCAAAGGTATTCATGATGAAGGTATTTGAGGGGAATAAAGAAGGATTTCACAAATTATACTCTATAGCAAATAACTTCTTTATCATCCTATAACTGATTAAAAGGTGTACAGAAATAAGATACCATTCTGCTTACTATCTACAGTCTACAAAAAAGCATCTAATTTTATATAGTCAAATGCTGTGTTTTAAGTTCTTCTCCAAAACGTTGCCTCCCATGTACATCTCAAATCCATAAGATTCTCTCAGAGAAGCTAACAACAAAGACAACTTTGTATGGTCATCCTCTGATTCTTAATATCAATTAAAAGGTAAAACAGATGCATACTTGTCAAAAGTGCTTGCTAGAGCTCAAATGGAATAGGAATCCCCTATAGATAAGGAGGTCTATTTGTGGATGATATTATAAGGATTGCATCAAGCCCAGGAAAACAGCATACTAAATGAGATCCATAATCACTCAAAAGGGTCTATCCTTGAAGGAAAAATCAAAAGGATGAAAAATGCCTATTTTCAAGACTATAATGTGCAGTTGGATAGACAAGTTGATCCATCAGTATACATATCTTGAACAGACACTGTGCATGGACAATGAACGAATGGACCTGGAGGAGGAAAGCAGCTTCTGCTGTTTTGGGGAAACTCTTCCATACTTTTAAGGACTCTAAATTTCTTCCTGAAATAAAGGCCCATTTTAAACAATATTCTTCTGAGGATGCTGCATAAAACTACAAATATTAAAATAGAACAGTCCTTGAAGAATTAAAGTTGCTGGTCACCGAAAGGTCAATGGAGATGCATGTGGCTGGCACAGCAAACTCTGAAATGCTACCAAGGAAGAACTACACAAGGGAAGTGGTATAAAGAATATTATCAAATGCATGACCAGGAAAGTGGATGGGCTAGTCATGTAGCAAGAGAAAACAGATGGGTCATCCAAGTGCTTCAATGACAAACACTTAATCTATGTAGAATAAGATCCTCAGTGCTCTGGGTAGAGCTCTTGCAGAATATTTTACAGGAGGACACAATCAAGAAAAGCACTAAATGGGCCAGATATGAAATGATGAGAACATAGATCCATCAAAGTATTATGACAATCTAGAAATGCTTCCAGTCATTTATTATTTTTTTAAATGCCTACTAGAAAAATTTGCAAAAGATCGCTTAGCTAATGCAAACATTTTTAAAACATTCTATTTGCAGTTAAGAGTGAAAAAGTCTAAATTCCCTGGAATAGTTACCAGTATGAATATAGTCTGAAATTAATAAGATGTGTCTCTCATGTACCAAATGAGAATACAAGTCAACTCTCCAAGATTAAGTCATCTGCTATAACTACATCTTTAGGTATTATTAGACACACTTTATTAAATTCTTTGATCTATTTTGAGTGCATGCTAATAAAACAACAAGTAAAAGATCCCATGTCTAAAGGCCTTGTTCAAAAAAGGAAAAAATGTTCTGTGAATTTCATCAAAAAGCTTATCATTTAAAGCAATCAGTGAAAAGGAAACAAGAGGTATTAGTGTTAACTTAGCATTTAGACTTCTAAATTTTAAGTTTGTTTATTAGTTCAAAGCTAGAGATCAATCTACTAATATAATTTCTAAACTAACTTGAAAACTTACCTGTGGGGGGAAAAAAAGAAAAAAATTGTTGCAAAATTGCTTTTCAACACTTGCCATTTTAAGAGTATGACAGTGCCTTCAACATAGCACTCTATCCCAATATGTATATACATTCAATGTCTCCAGGGGAAAGAGGACCAAAAAGAAAGTTTAAGGGTTTAAAAAAGAGTAAAAGGAAAAAGACAACAAGGTTAAAGAGGAAAGAACGATGATCAGAAAACAGAATTTGAATTGCAGTCTACCAAAAGAATAGAAAAAGAAAGACACACCTCAGAATCTCTAACACGTTCCCTTCAAAAAGGAGATAAAACAGGAATACAGTTATCCCTTCCACATTGCAACTTTTCCCATTTCAGTTTTGATATATTGCAGGCTCACATAAGAAATTAAATGGGAATTTGGGGGGAGTTTTGCTGAAGCTGCAGATGACAAACAAAGGCCAGTAGACAGAGAAAAAGTTTAGAAACTTATAAAATACATAAAATATATGCATAATATTGTATAATATCAACCCAAATTTTACAATCAGGTACTGTAAACACCCCATAAAAGAGAAAGAAAGATTTCTTCTCTGGTATGAAGGGAGAGCCAAAAGATTTTACATGGACTTTCCAGATCCCAGAGTGCTGTATCCCTCACACCTGAGATGTAGAAGGGATAACTGTATATGTACACACACACACACACACACACACACACACACACACACACAGAGATAGATATGTAGCTATAGGAATAGGTTAGCCCAGTAAGAAAAATGTGAGGAAAGAAAATCAAACTTAAACCTTTCCACCAGACACGACATGCCCCAAATGCATTTCTTCTTTTCATAACTGAATGTGATAGCTACTTTGTTGTACAAGTGATAGGTCTCACATCCAATTAGAAAAAATTAGGGCTAAAATTTTAATATTACAAAATCAAGATTTGCTAGTTTTACACTTCAAAAGTATATTCAAAAAATAGTCAGAGTACTTTTTAAAAAATTCTCCTTATTTTAATAATGAAGCCAGTAGTTTTTAATCTTTTAAACTAAGGACTAAACTTTATAGTCAAAAGTTATTAATATTTAAGTACTTCCCAAGTATTATTTATTGTCTGGAAAATAATGTCATTTGTAGGCTCACCAACAAATAGAAAACTAAATTAGGAGTAAATATCTGAGTAAAATATAAATACACCTGCCTCTGTGACAGATTATTTTGGAAAAGATACTTGTCATACTAACACTTATAATGATAGAAAGAGGTAGGCACTCAATGTTTACCTGTTAAATGGTTTTCCACTTTTGTAATATTTGGAATAGTTTTTCTTTCCTAAGGTAGGAACTCCCTACCTTGCTCAGACTGGAGTTCAGGGGCCTAATCCCACTACTGAATGATATAGGAGCTTTGACCTTTTCCATTTCTGACCTATGTCTAGGTTCCTCACTAAGCAACCTCATCATCCTCAATACTCTTCCAACTCCCAGGGGCTCACCCTATTAATGCTGAATTTAGTGTAAACACCCAATAAGCATAGCCCAGTGAAGCTTAGAACTGACAAGCTCAAGAGACCTACCAGCTTCAACCTCCCCAGCACCTGGGATTATAACAAACATTTGCCACCATGCTCAACTAGGATACTATTTCACTGTGATAAAAAAAAAAAAAAAAGAATACTTTTCTGACAGACTCCTTCATATATCAGTGGCTTTTTTAATTTAACAATTTCAAATTTTATCTAGAATACTCCTTATTTTTCAAAGCATTTTCACATAACTAATATTAGTCTCACAATAACTTTTACAGCACACTACTTTAGCTTTTAAGGGTTCTCATGAGCATTGTAAGCATTTTTATTTTTATAATCTCAATAAATTTACAACCATCTTTTAATTATACATAGAAAATGGAAAATCAGAAGTTGAGCCAGACTGTGGAAAATTTCTTTTCTTTTTTTTTTTTTTTGTCTTTTTGGAGGGGGAAAGCAGGGCAACTGGAGCTAAGTGACCTGCCCAAGGTCACACAGCTAGTAAGTGTTAAGTGTCTGAGGATAGATTTGAACTTAGGTCCTCCTGACTCCAGCAAGAGTGCTCTATTCACTGTGCCATCTAGCTGCCCCAACCAAGACTGTGGGAAATTTCACATAATCCATAAAAACCCCAACTACATTTTTTAGTCTTAAGAAACACTATAGGGGGCGGCCAGGTAGCACAGAGAGTAAGAGCACCGGCTCCAGTGTTGAGAACACCTGTAGATCGAATCCCGGGCTCAGACACTTAGCACCCACCCAGAAACAGCTGGCCGTGTAACCTTGAGCAAGTTACTTAACCCTGATTGCTTTAAAAAAAAAAAAAAAAAGAAACACTATATACTATCATGTCTTCAATTATTACTTATCATTTTTAGTGTCTTCTTCACAATTCCCACCTTAAACTCTGAGTCAATTTTCAATTTAAAGTTTCATATCCTACCGTGTTTCCCCGATAATAAGACACTGTCTTTTTTTTTTTTTTGGAAAGAAAAACACCAGAGGGCTTATTTTCAGGGGAGGGCTTATGTTGTCCTGCCTCAGCTCTCCTCCGCGGCACTGCTCTCAATGGCACCAGCAAGCAAATCACTGGGGAAGAACAGGATGATGCACTCACTGCTGC
>NW_027187335.1:108930-118181 GCF_028583685.1 Petaurus breviceps papuanus | reverse complement strand
AGGGCTTATTTTCGGGGGAGGGTTTATTTTAGAGGAATCTTACACAGTATGGGGAGGGCTTATTTTCGGGGGAGGGTTTATTTTAGAGGAATCTTACACAGTATGGGGAGGGCTTATTTTCGGGATAGGTCTTATTATTGGGGAAACACGGTAGCTAATTAATCTTCAGATAAATTGTCTTAAACCATAACTCAATTTTGAAAACTTGAGTCATCAAAATTACCTGGGACTTTCTTCTAGTATATAATATACATATAAAGGAGCCTCCAGCTTTAATGTGGATCTTTACAAATCAGTTATTTGAACTAGAACATATTAGGCTCTAAAAACAATGTCATATCTAACTAGATTTCTATTTTAGTCTACAAAAACTAATTTAACCCATGATGTATCTTAAATCTAGCATTACCGGAACTCATAACCTAACCACAATGTTTCTAGGGGGGAAAACCCTTTTAGAATTTCAACTTAGAATGCCAGGCATTTATCTCTATTGCTCCTGCTATTCTCCCCACTCCCAAACCCACAGACACAATTATGGGCAGGAAGAATATATAGAGACTCTTGCAGTTCCAAGACACTAATGGTAGAGGGTTTCAGCAGGGTAGGAACTAGGTGTGGGGAAAATCAGGGATAGGAACTCCAGAGGCTCAAGGAGAGGGTCTAAGTAAGAAGTGGTCACCTGGGCCCTTGTTTCACGTTCCTCTAGTTCCCCTTATCCTTTTTCCACCTCATCTGCAGAGTGGAAAGTGTGACCCGGACAGGATAGAGGAAGAAATAGTCCCATTAGCTACATGGGATTTATTCTTCATCTACCTCCTTCCTTCCCTTCCTCAACCTCACCCCTCCAGTATCAATGTAGATGAAAAGTAACTAGAGCTCATATTGGGCCACTGGTGAGCTCTGTAATGGAGAGGGGAAATGGAAAGGGAAATTCCCAGCAATACAGGGAAAGGAGCAATCTATAATTCAAATAAAGTATACACACATATGTGTATCTTACATGTTCTACTAAATGTAGGTATATTACAAATTCATGTTATCTAATATCAACTAGGTCCTTATCACAGCAAGGTAGTCCTCTTTATACTTCTCTAATTGATTCCCTACCTCACTTTTCAAGAAGTTAAAAATCTTTTCTTACCCCTTCCAGCCCCTCTCACATCTTACCTTCTTCCCACTCATCCAAGGGAAGATACTTACTTTACTGACAAAACTGTGGCCATTCAATATGAGCTCCTTCTTTCATTCTTTTCATCTCAAAACCTCTTGCTATCTCCCAACTCCTCCTATCTACTTCTCTAACAAAGAAACAGCCCTTCTCCTAGCCAAGGTCAACCTCCCTATGTGTTATATTTAATCCCATTCCCTCCCCTTTTATCTAGGATAATACATCCTCAATTATTCCCTTACTCTCTCAAATTTTTAACTTCTCCCTATCAATTGGTTCCTATCTTAATGCCTTTACAAGTCCAAATCTCCCCATCCTTAAAAAACTTCTCTAGACCCCATCCACCCTCTCAAACTATCCATATCCCTCCTCCTATTATCAGCCAAACTCTTCAGAAAAAGTTGTCTTCACTTGCTGCCTCCACTTCCTCCTCTCCTCTCCCTCACTCCTCAACCTTCTGAAATCTAGATTCTAATCTCTTTACTCAACTGCTCTCTACAAAGTTATCAGTGAGTTCTTAATTGCCAAATCTGATCATCTTTTCTCAATTCTTTCTCAACCTATATGCCGCACCTGACACTACTGACCACTGCCTCGTTCTGGATACTCTTTTTTTTCTCTGGGCTTTCTTGACACTACTCTCTCTTGGTTTTCTTCCTCCTGACAACTCCCCATCATTTCCTTTGCTGGCTCATCATGTATATGATACCCACTGTGCCTTTTTTTTCCCAAGGTTCTTTCTTTGGTCTTCTTCCCTCTATACCAGCAGTTCTTAACCTGAGGTCTATGAAGTTGGTTTTTTTAAATATATTTTGATTTTTACAACCAGCAACTCTGATAAAGGCCTCATTTCTAAAATACAGAGAGAACTGAATCAAATTTATAAGAATATAAGTCATTCTCCAATTAATAAATGGTCAAAGGATATGAACAGGCAGTTTTCAGAGGAAGAAATTAAAGATATCTATAGTCATATGAAAAAATGCTATAAATCACTACTGATTAGAGAAATGCAAATCAAAACAACTCTTAGGTACCACATCACACCTGTCAGACTGGCTAACATGACAAAACAGGAAAATTATAAATGCTAGAGATGATGTAGGAAAATTGGAACACTAATGCATTGTTCGTGGAGTTGTGAAGTGATCCAACCATTATGGAGAGCAATTTGCAACTATTCCCAAAGGGCTATAAAAACATGCATACCCTTTGATCCAGTAATGCCACTTCCAGGGCTGTATCCCAAAGAGATCATACAAATGGGAAAAGGACCCATATGTATAAAAAATATTTATAATAGCTCTTTTGGTGGTGGCAAAGAATTGGAAATTGAGGAAATGCCCATTAGCTGGAGAATAGCTGAATAAGTTGTGGTATATGAATATAATGGAATACTATTGTGCTATAAGAAATGATGAGTATGCAGACTTCAGAAAAACCTGGAAAGACTTATATGAATTGATGCTATGAGGGAAGCAGAACCAGGAGAATACTGTACACAGTTACAGCCATGTTGTGCGATGACTAACTTTGATAGACTTGACTTCTCAGCAACGGAAGATTCTAAGACAACTCCAAAAGGCTCATGATGGAAAATGCTGTCCACATCCAGAGAAAGAATTACAGAGTCTGAATGCAGATCAAGGCATACTATCTGCTCTTGTGGTTTATTCCACTAGTTATAATTCTTCTTTACAACATGACTAATGTGAAAATATGTTTAATATGAATGTATATGTAGAGCCCACATCAGATTATACACCATCTTGGGGAGGAGGGAGGGAAGGAAGAGAAGAAAATTTAAAACTCAAAAGCCTGTGGAACTGAATGTTGTAAACTAAAAATAAATAAATTTTAAAATATCTATATTTTTATAACTGTAATTTAATTATCATTGGTTTCTTTTGTAATCCCATGTATTTTATGTATTTAAAAACATCATTCTAAGGAGTCCATCATAGGATTTACCAGAATACCAAAGGATTTCAAGACACAAAAAAATTAAGAACCTCTGATTCTATATTTCTCACTTGGTAAGCTCATAACTTCCTATAGGTTTAACTATTATCTCTATGAAGTTAATTCCAAGATCTATATATCCAGTCTAGATGACACCTATTAGACAGAGCACTGGATATGAAGTCAGGGAGACCTGAGTTCAAATGTGACCTCAGACATATATTAGCTATATGACCCTGAGCAAGTCACTTAACCTGTCTGCCTGAGTTTCCTTATCTGTAAAATGGAGATAACAGCATCTGCCTCCCAGAACTGCTGTGAGAATGAGAAAATATCTGTAAAGCACTTTGGAAACTGAAAGCACTATTTAAATGCTAGTTTTTATTATTACTGTTATCACCAACAGACTGTTGGACATTTCAAATAATACACTGAAAACAGAACTTATTATCCCTTCCCATACTAGCACCCCCAACCAAGTCCTCCCCTCTTAAATTTCACCATTTTTGCTGAAGGTACAGCCATCCTTCCATGTTCATAAATTTGGCATTACCCTCAACTAACTCCTCACTCTATATATCCAATCCATTACCAAATCTTGTCATTTCCACCTTCACAATCTCTCTTGCATCAGACCCCTTCTCTCTACTCACACAACTACCATCTTATTGTATGGAAGAAGTGAAAACTTCTCAGACTATACTCTAAAATCTAATAAGGCTTTTCGTGGGAAACAGGCCCAAGTTCCCCTTCATCAGAAATCACATGATTTACAAGGACTCAAAACTCAGAGTGGTAGGGAGTCAACCCTCTCCCCAGTGACACCTCAGCATAAGATATGCCAAATAAAGACAGAAGTGCTTTCTCAAATGTACATTGGGTGGCCAAATGTTTCCTTGTTCCGGTACTTGAAGCAGATTGCCGTGCTAAGATTGTGCACCTGACTTCTAGCCAATGGAAGAAAAGGGTCAGACATGGGGTGGGGGAGAATTCTGTGTTAGAGCTTTATAACTTCACCATTTCATTTTGTAAATTGCTTCTCCTCCCTGACCATTTGTCAGGAGGGTGGCCCTTTCTTGAGTTCGTAATAAACCATTCTTTTCCGCTTCCTACCTTGAGAAGCTTCTGAATATTATTTGGGTAAGGATCTCTGTTGCACACAGTTTTGGGGTGCACACATTAGTTCAGGCCCTCACAGACTTAGATCCCATTTAGAACTGCAATAGCCAATTTAGAATTGAGCGCCCTGCCTCAAGTCTCTCCCTACTCCAGTCCAAATAACACAATGCTGTCAAAGTAGTTTTCCTTAAATGCAGACCTGACCAACTTAAATCCAGTGTCTTGCCTCTAGGATAAGATATAAACTACTTTTTAGCTTTAAAGCCCTACACAACCTGAGCCAAACCCATCTTTCCAAACTCATTGGACATTACTCACTCTCCATCCTACACTCTAATATTCAGTCAAAATGACTTTCATGTGATTCATTTCTGGTTTCTGTGCTTCTGAACAAAGCTAGAATGCATTCCTTCATTCTGCTTGAGAAGCCCTCTCTTCCTTTCAGATACAGTTCAAACCCCATCTTCACATAAAGCCTTTCCTGATCCCCATAACTGCTAGGACTCTCTCTCCCAAACTACCCTGTAATTAACTACTTTGTAAAAACTTTTACTTACATTTATGTTGTATATTATTTACATATAAACTTGTCTACCCCTGAGAGGAGCACCTTGTGAATAGAGATTATTTTGTTGTTTGTACTTCTATTCCTAGTACCTACCATAGTGCTTGGCACACAGTAGGTGCTTAATAAATACTCATTGATTAATTGCCTTAAGGCATCATCCTAATTTAATTATCAATGCTTAAAAGTTTGTTGATGTATACAAAGAGCAGAATAGCATTCTCCAATTACAAAAATGTGGTCTCTGTTCCACTCTGTAAATACCAACTTAGTCATTTGCTAAAGTTAAATTGTTCATATTTTGTTTCTTCAAATGACCCTATTTGAAACAAAACAGTAGGTCCCAAATTTCCCCCAAAGGGCAGTTTTAAAAATGACATTAAAAGGGAAGAAGACTTCAAAGATTTTGTCAGCTCTCCAACTAGTCCTACCACCGGAAGTCCCTTCTTCTCAGCTTTATTACTATCACTGCTACATTTAGAGAAGTGCAATGGTCTAAAATTGTTCGTAAAAACTTTGACAGTACAGCTATTTAGTCAATACCAGGTTCAGTTAGCAGTAAACAGTGAATGCTGACACAAATAACACACATCTGGAACAGCAACAAAATATTTCATTCCCATGTTCAAATTGCATGTCTTTCATTTATTTTTAGCTATCTTTCTATGCTCAGTCCTGTTTGAAGAAAGAGATATGGACTAGAAGGAACGCTAAAGGATCCTTCTAAGTCTACAAATCTATGAAAATATATGTTTCTAAATTATTATTTTGTTTAAAGGAAAAAATTCTGCCTTCTCTCTGTTCTTTTTCAGAAGCACTTATTCCAGGTTTTAATTATTTCTCATCACTCTGCATATTCCACATATTACAAGCAAAAATATAATCAAATCATCAGTATGGTGTCACAAAACTGAAAATATATTTGAGTAAAATGGCAATAAAGTATATATAAGGTACAAAAAGGTAGCCCCAAAACTTATATAAGCTTTCAGATGGAAGTCGACTATGACACAGATATCTAACCAGTGGATTAATATCTACCAGTCCATGTCAAAACCTCACCAGATAAATTTTCAAGATGGTCTATTTTATAATCTCTCACTCTCTACCTACTCCTAGACTCTCCTGTTTACCAAGATTCTCAACTAGGAAGGAAGTACATAAGTATTCCCCCTGTCTCATTTACTAGGAAATTTTATTGTCAATATATACTACCATCCACTTCTCCTCAACTTCGCTAAGACTTTCAACTCTTGGCCCCTATTTTCTGAAACCTTCCTTTCCCCCATTTCAAGTTTTTTGGAAAACAAAATTAACTTTTATATACAAAAATATTGAATACCTCTGTTCTAACATTCTTTATAAGGAAAAATTCTGTGTCTGAAAGCATAAGGGGAATGTCCTTTTGGGACTGCTTAAGTACTAAATGAATGTGGTTTTAATGTAGTCTTACCTCATAGATGTATAGAATGTTAAGAATGGGAAGAGACTTTTGAGATCATTTGAGATCATCAATCTCTTATTATACAAATAAGAAAACTAGGGTCTAGAGAGGGGTTGCCTAACTTATAAGGCAAGCAGAATGGATACCAAGGGCAGAGTTAGAGCAACGTTCCAGTATACAGTCTTAATTTGACTTCTAGGATACAATTTAAGCATGCATAAAAATTTCACTCAAAATATATGTTCTTCCAGAGCCTCTAAGAGCTATACAAAAGTCTAAGAAAATAGATTTTAAATTATGCCAATTAAAAACATGCCCTGAGGGAAAAAGATATTTTCATAGGTATAATCTCATATTCTTTACTATTTGTACTTGATTATATAAAGATTAAAGTACATTTTAAGACTATAAAAACTCATTTTTAAAGTACCTTTCTGGAAGCTACTGAGCTAGAACCTTCTCATACCTGTTGGATAGTAGGCTTGGGAGTACTGCGCTGAGGGTGTGTAGTTACTATATTTCTGGGAGGAGCTGACCATTGTTTGAGGGCCTTGCTGAACATGAACAGATGTGGCGCTGGGCTGGAGGGTATACGTAACCTCAGTTGGAAACCTCTGCAGTACAGGAAATGGAACCCCTTTATCTGAGAAAGTGGGGGAAGTCTCCACCTGTCCTGGGTGCATCCCAAGGGAGTTCTGCCACGTTCTAGGAGGTATCGGGGTCCGATCTAAACCTTTCAGCGGGAAAGTGCTGTGGTTGTGGGATGAAGTTGATACGTAGGAATAAGGAGACAAACTATCTCGCCGGAATGACCGGTGAAACTGTCCTACAGCCACTGGTCCTGCATAAAAAAGTAAGAGCATGTTTACTACTTTTGCATGACAACAGCAGATACAGTAAAGTAAGAATAGCAAACTCTATATCACTTACATAATGTAATTCTCAAGTATTTAGGACAAAGATGTTTAGTCCTAGCAAACTATTTCTGTATCTATAACTTAAAACTAGAAACCTGAATTCTTTAGTACCTAAAATTTTACCAGAGACCCCCTCTAATTCATGTAAAAGGTGACTATGAACAAACTTTGGAGCTACAGGACCCATAAAATGACACAGAGAAGCTAACCTCCTGCTAAGGACAGCCCGGCAGGGCACAGCCAGAGCAGCTCTCTGGAAGCCGACCCCAACCCAGCTCGAGCCGGAGGTTTTCGTTGCAGGGCAGGCTGACCAGCCGCTGGCTAGAGGGACTTTAGATCACCAGCAGCTGTGGAAGTTTCCAGAATTATCAACCCAGAGATGCAAAGGACAAAGTGAGAGGTCAGTGCAGTGTGGACTTTGGGATCCAGTAGTTGGGAGTGCGGTCGGCCTTTGCCCCCAGAACGAGAAGCTGTTGAGGTGCCGAGTCCACCACATGGCAGCTTCAGCTCCTGGTCTGCAGACTGTAGGGGGACAAAGCAACCAGTCTGAGGGGTAATCACTCTTGCTTTAACTTGCATGGATCTGGATTGCTGTCTAGGATGGAGGTTCTGGGGTGCGTGACCAGCTTGCCAGAGCATGTGGAGGCTTCAGAGAGGGGACCCAACTAATACTAGCTGAGTAATAGTAATACTAATAGTAGCTGAGAAAACCCCAGCGTTTGGGACGAAGCTCTCCTGTCTGGTGGCAGAGTCCTACTATGGCAAAAAGCCCAAAAGTCAAGTAATTGAGTGGCAACATGAGCAGGCAAAGGAAGCAAACCAAGCAGAGAAATCCAATTTTCACTCCTATTTCAGGAACAAAAAGGACCAAAGCATGGAACAGGAAGAAGACAGTGAAGTCAGAACTCCTGCATCAAAAGCTCCCAAGAAAAATACGAACTGGTTACAGGCCATAGAGGACCTTAAGAAGAAGATAAGAAAAGTGGAGGAAAAATTAGGAAGAGAAATGAGAACAATGCAAGAAAATTATGAAATGAGAGTCAACAACCTGACTGAGGAAAATAACACTTTAAAAAACAGACTGACTCAAATGGCAAAAGAGGCTCAAAAAGGCAATGAGTAGAAGAATGCCTTAAAAAGCCGAATTTGCCAGATGGAAAAAGAATCTCAAAAGCTCACTGAAGAGAATCATTCCTTCAGAATTAGACTGGAGCAAATGGAAGCTAGTGACTTTATGAGAAATCAAGATACTATTAAACAGATCCAAACAAATGAAAAAATAGAAGGCAATGTGAAATATCTCATTGGAAAAACCACTGACCTGGGAAATAGATCCAGGAGAGATAATTTAAAAATTATTGGACTTCCTAAAAGCCATGATCAAAAAAAGGACCTAGAAATCATCCTTCGATAAATTCTCAAGGAAAATTGCCCTGATGTTTTAGAACCAGAGGGCAAAATAGAGGTTGAAAGAATCCACCAATCACGTCCTGAAAAAGATCCCAAAAAGAAAACTCCTAGGAATATTATAGCCAGGTTCCAGAGTTCCCAGATCAAGGAGAAAATATTACAAGCAGGCGGAAGAAACAATTTGAATATTGTGGAAACATGATCAGGATAACTCAGGATCTGGCAGCTTCTACACTGACAGATCGAAGGGCTTGGAATATGATAATCTGGAGCTGGGATTAAAACCAAGAGTCACCTACCCAGCAAAACTGAGTATCATGTTTTAGGGGAAAATATGGTCATTCAGTAGAATAGAAGATTTCAAACATTCTTGATGAAAAAATCAGAGTTGAATAGAAAATTTGACATTCAGATACAAGGAAGAGAAGCATGAGAAGGTAAACAGGGAAAAGAAATCATAAGGATATTATCAAAGTTGAACTCTTAATATTCCTACATGGAAAAACAATAATTGTAACTTATGAAACTTTTCTCAGTATAAGAATAATTGAAGGGAATAGAAATGTGTGTGTGTACATATATATATATATATATATACATACACATACATATATAAGTCTATATAGGAGGGTATATGGGCATATGAATATATATGTGAATGTA
>NW_027187335.1:59065-108920 GCF_028583685.1 Petaurus breviceps papuanus | reverse complement strand
AAGGCAAAAGGGAATGGGTCAACCTTATTCCCATTGAATTTGGCTTGAGGAGGGAGCGAAATACACACTAAATAGGGGATCTCACCCTCCAGGAGAATGGGGGGGGAAGGGGATGAGAGGGGGATGATGGAAGGGAGGGCAGGCTGGGGGGGAGGGAAGTTGGAAGCACCCACTTTTGAAAAGGGACAGGATCAAAGTAGAGAACAGAACAAGTGGGAGGTGGGATAGGAGGGAGGGAAGGAAATATAGTCAGTCTTTTACAATATATCTACTATGTTATTGTTTTGCATTAGCCACACATGTACATCCTATACTGAACTGCTTATCTTCCCAGTAAGGGTGAGTGACAAGGGAGGAAGGTAATGAATCTGGAATTCAAAGTTTTAAAATCAAATATTCAAATATATGTATATTATTATTATTATTATTATTAATACTATTTTACATGTAATTGGGAAATAAGACATACAGGCACTGGGCCATAGAGATCCACTGAAAAAGTTGAAAGGGATATGGGAGAAAATATGGGAGAGAACAGATTAGAGGAGGGGATATCCTGTGGGACTGCTATTTTGGGGTGGTGGGTAGGGGAAAATCAGGGAGAAAATTTGTAACTCAAAATCTGGAGGAAATGAATGATGTAAATCAGAAGTTAATAAAGCATTTGGAAAAAAAATGATAAAATCTTTCTCAAAAAGTGGTCACAGACTTCTGTTATTTCTTTTGTTCAGCTACTAGTTTGATATAACACACACAAAGAAAGGGCAGTCTAATGGAATTAGAATTTTGGAAATTAGTCTTTTCCAAAGTATATTTTTTTAGTTTTTAATGTGACTGAGTTTGAGCTAGTTAATCTTCAGGCCATAATGCCAAAACTTGTATTTGTGGAACATGTTCTTCCTGGGTCTATGAAGCAAAAGTGTTATTTTCCTGCCTTCCTGGGCCTAAGAAATGAAATGGTATTTTCCTGGGGGCAGGAGTTGGAGAATCTAACCTTTAAACTTTTTCCTTTCAGACTGATTTGCAAGTTTAACCAACATTTTAAAATCCTAAGCACAGGATGGACAAATGAAACATGGTCTTTCCCTCATATTTCTACTGAAGTATTTTAAGGATGTTGCCTAGTAAATGGAGATGTTATATTGGCAGACCTATGAGATCTGGGTCTAGAAAAAAAAAAAAGATAAAAATGAGAAGGCCATAACAACAGTCAGGTAAATAAAGCTAAAGAAAAATACAAAATAAAAAACAGGAAATGAGAAAATGCATGTATTGAAATACAAAGTCTGAATATACAAGGTCTGAAGGGAAGAAAAATAGCAAAATAGTGTGGGCAAAATGAAAAAATGAAAGATTTAGAAGGCAGACTAAGAAAGGGGAAGGGAATAAGCATTTAAATAGTGACTACTATGTGCCAAGTGCTTTTTGAAAATATTGTCTCATTTGGTCCTCACAACAGCCCTGCAAGGTAACTTCAATTATCATCTCCATTTTAGAGTTAAGGAAAATGAGGCAAACAGAGGTTAAATGGCCAGGATCACAGAGCTAATAGGTCATATTTGAACTCAGGTCTTCCTAACTCTATCCACTGAACCACCAGCTGCCCCACTTAACTATGGTTAAAACAGGGGTACACCTTGACATTCACAAACCTGTAGCAGGACTGCATTCTATTCAAATCAGAAATAGTCATCCCCCTCCAATCCCCAACTCAGGGAATCTAATTTAATATCAAACAGTCCACACTTGTCATACATTCTATATGGCTTTGAGATATGAATGGCCTGGTTAGCAATAAGAAATGAGAAAGGTTGAGAGATAGATATTAAATACCTGGATGGAGATATCACCTGCAAAATGAATGAATTTTGAAAGTAAATACTTCTTTAAAAATAATTCAGGGGGTGGCAGCTAGGAGGCGCAGTGAATAAAGCACTGGCCCTGGAGTCAGGAGGAGCTGAGTTCAAAATTGGCCTCGGACACTGTGAGACCTTGGCTAAGTCACTTGACCCCAATTACCCTGCCTTCCCACCTTCCAAAAAGAATAAAGAAATGAATGAATAAATTAATTAATTTAAAATAATGAAGGGATTTTAAAAACTCTAATCACCTAAAGAACTTATACTATCTAAATGAAATTATTTACTTGATGGTGGTTTTTCTAAATAACAGATTAAGATCTAGAAACTGCTGTTCTTTCAATTAAAAATTATTCACTCCCTGAGTGTAGACAAGCTAGAAACAGTCATAGAGAAAAAAGAGAATGAAGACTTGAGTGTTAATGTGTCTAAAGAAGACAGATATTAGATTCCATTTCTGTGTATGCCAACAGAGTACCAGTTTTCCAGTTACTTTTCCCTGTGTTCACCAGGTAGTCTGGGTGGGCTGGTGACAAATCTGAGATCTTGCCAAATTTATGCCTTGGGTCACACTATTCCCTTTCACTATCTGAATCAATGACCACAACATAAAAGGGTATTCCTTCTAATGGATGAATATATTCCCATTCCAATGCTACTTTATCAACTTCATTCACCTAAAGGCCCCATCCCCCTTATAGGAAGGTAAGGCGTCATCAACACTAAATCAAATATGCATCTCATCTTTCAAAACCCAAGAAAATTAAGTCCTTTTTTTTTTTAATGTAATCTAGAAGCTAGTCTACTTCAGAAGCTAACTAGTACCACAGGGAAGTTTCATACTCCTTACCTCCAGTATTTTTCTTTTTTTCTCTAATTTTATAAAGTACAGAAATGCCAACAGTTAAAGTCTACACTGAATGTTACTATTACTCTTCCAGTTGAAGGTAGAGTCAAATTGAACCATTTTTATTATAATTTGTTAATCTCTTCCAGATCATCTTGCTTTGTAACCTATTATCTCAATAGTCAGAGACTAGAGATCCTATATCATAATCTTTCTTGTAGGTTCTGGGAAATGTGTCAGAAATGAAGATTATAAAGAGCTTTAAAAATAAAATACAGCTCAAATGGCATGAACCTTTTCTTTTGAAGGAATACTGAGAGGTTAGTCCTGCCCAGTGGCATACTCCTCTAAATAGAATAAACCCTAAAAATTAAAATAACATATGCTTTTGATTTTGAATGGTAACATTCACTATGTTTTGCTTTACCATTGAGTAAAGGTTGACATTTGGGTCCAGTTTGCATCTTGTGTACAGCTGCCAGAATTTCAATAAGCAAGAATTTCAATAAGCATTTAAAACCCTACAATCTGTAAAAGTTCAACCACATGATTCTGTCTGGGGAAGAAGTGTAATACCTCACTTAAATTTTTTAAAAAACACTTTTATGCTTATATTTTGTTCTAATAGACATAAACAATCACCACCATTATAGATATTACTGTAAGATACATATATATATGTACCACATGTAACTATACAACATTTCTACCAAGATTTTTTGGATCTACAAACTGTTAGAGGTAGGCTTGTATCTCAATAACTAAACTCCTACAGAGTCTTGTCCACTTTGCCCAGCCGGACAGATCCAGAATTCTACCATTTTTGTCTTTGTGACTTTCTGGTTCCCTCCAACTTTGACTTTCATCATTCTTTTTTCACTTGTAAAAAGCAATCCTGTTTCATATTCCTTTATGGAAGAGAGGGGTCCTTTCAAGGATCCTTTCTAAGAACTCATGGCCTAGGAAAGGTCTGTGATCACTCTAAAATATCCACGGGTATATCTCAGAAAGGTCAAAGGATATGACAATGTATATGTAAATCTTGATGTTCAATTGAATCGCAGTGTGGGTGTCAAGTCCAAAATAAGAAGTACACAGGTAAAGACTGTTAGGCTGCTGGTGAATAGTAATTGATGAGTTCAGATACTTAAAGCGTCTTTAGGCATGCAAGGTAATAGCTTGATCATAGGAGCTGGACTGCCACCATTGAGAATGGGTATGGGATAGCTGGATGTCTCAAGAAGAAAACCCGACATATGGAAAAAGGACATGGTGGGGCCTAAACAGATAGGGGATGGCAGGGGAAGTAGGGGGATGGTCCTGATGTCTCAAAGGCCCTAATGGGGATCTGGGAGAGAGAAATAGGGGAGGTCTTGATATTGCTAACGGATCTATCAAGCCAAGTAAGAAGAGGCCCCTCAAGGTGTAGGATTTCCCTCTACCAAAAGTCTCTCTGCTGCATGGGGAAACCGAGTCTCTTCCCTGCCTCCTCCCCCACCCCATTTCTGAGGTTCCCTGAGGGAAGAGGCACAGCCCTTCGGGGACTGACCCCTACTCCCGCCCTGGGGCAGGGAATCCTGCCGGTGCCCAGAGGCCGCTAGGTGTGAAGTAGCTGTGGCCGACTCACCGTGAGGCTCGGGCCGGGCCCCCGACGGCGGGGGTGGCGGCGGCTGCTCCTGGTGCTGCAGTGGGGAGGTGGAGGCCGAGGCCGAGGCCGAGGTAAGCAGCAACCGCTGGAAGCGGTTGGGCGGGCGGCAGGAGACCTCGAGGCCGGCCGCCAGCTTGGCCTTGTTGGCGCTGGTGAGGCGCTTGAGGTGCACCAGCAGCTGGGGCTGATCCCGACGGAAGTGCGGGCTGTGGAAGTGGTGCAGGGGCCCGTCGCCCGCCGGCCCGCCCCCCCCAGGCCCCGGCCCGGGCGCCGCCGGCCCGGGCCCCCCGAGCACCACCTTGCGAAAGCCGTAGAGGTTGAGCTGACGGATGAAGCTCGTGAAGTTGGTGGTTTTGAAGAGCTCGGGTTCGGCCCCCCCGGAGCCACCGCCCCCGCCGCCACCGCCAGCCCCCGGCGGGCTCAGCAGCTCCGCCTCGAAGAGCGGCTGGTCGATGAGCAGGCCCTCGCCGCGCCCGTCCCAGCGGATGGAGCGGTAGCGCGGGCTGTTCACCAACCGCCACAGCTTGGCTGGGAAGTTATTGGGGTTGATGGGCGTGGAGAGCAGTGCCTCTTCCATCGCCCTCGATGCCCGGGCCTCGCCCCGCCGCCGCCACCACTGCCGAGCCCGGCTCTCCCACCCCGTTCTCGATCCCCCCGGGGCTTCGCCTCGCCCTCCCCCCTCCTGCACCCCCCGCTCCCAGCCCCGGCCCCCAGGAGACCGTTGGTGCTCGAGGCCACGCCAGTCCTTCAAACCTGGCCAATGGGGCCTCGAGTTCCCGCCACGCGCTGGCTTGCTCTCCGCGCCATCCCCTCCCCCACCGGGCTCTCCCCTCCCCCATAAGTGTTCGCGGGAGGCCGATCAAGCCCGGGGGGCCGGGGCTGCCCATGGCCGGTGGTTACCCGACCGCCTGGCCGCGTGCTCCCTGGCCTGAGCCGCTGCAAAAAACAAACTTCATTCCGTTAAGGAACCCGGTGTGACCCGCCCCAGCCCCCATCGAACAGAGGAATGGCAGGAAAAAGGGCAGGGGGGAAGAAGCAGGGAACGACTGTGTGTAGGGTGCTTGCCGTGGACCCCAGTGGTGTAGGGTGGGGCTGAGAGTGCCTGGGCTGGATTCCCAGGACTTGGGTTCAAATCCCCTGTCCTGCTCCGGGACTGGCCTGGGTGACCTTGGAAAGGTCACTTAACCTGTTTAAAACCCTGTAAAACAAATAAGTCATGGAGACAGTGGGGTCGAATGTTTATTATCAATAAGAGAAATATAGGTACCCTATGCTCCCAGGTCCCAAGAGGGCATTGCCCTTATCCTCTTGGCCAACTGCAAACAGGCTCTGAGATCCCATACTCTTTAGGACACAACCATGTGCCTTTGCTTAGCCCAATTTATTAACTTTGGTGTGGCTAAAGGCAAAATGTGGGAGGGAGGTCAATGGGGAGGGGTGGGGAACAGGGATCCTAGGTACTTGAGAAAACTCTGGAATCTGTTCCCACAGGCCTAGTTACAAGTAACAATAAAAGAAAAACTGGGAACAGACGGGAAAATAGCTTCTCAGGATCTTGGGTTCAGAATTCCCTCCCCCTCTGCCCCCCAGAAGCCAAAAGGGTTTAAGAGATTTGGTGTCTATCAGCAGAGAAGGGGATGTTGGTTGTCAGTGAAGGACATATTGCCTGGGTACTGCTCAAAGTAACAAAATTTAAGTGTTGGGGCTCAGACTTAAAATCTACAACAAAAACTGTAAAAAAAAAAAAAGTAGTAAAAAGACCCAACAAAGCAGCACTAATATAGAGATTTTATTTAAACTGTATTGAGTTTTTACAGCACATTTCATGTTTGTCACAATGCGACTAAACAGTTTGGATTTTTGGCCACATCATATTACTTTACACCCACAAGAGCTCTGAAAGAAGTCTTTGATGAACATAGCTGAGCTGGAGGCCCCTAAGTCTCTCTTTAATACCATGCAGTTTAACTCACTGTATGGTACAGTCCCTCAAAACAGCCACACAGAGTGCACAGATACAGTCTCCTCTTTTCACATATTGCCACAGTCTTAACTTTTTTGCTTTCTGAGTTTTTACAGACCACCATAAAAAGTACAGAACTGAGCATGGGCAAAGTAAAATGTAAATGAAAAACAGGTCAAAACAATTAAAAAGCCACTCAACTTTCAATTTAAAAGATCAGAGTGTACTTCACAGAATTTTATGTATCAGACTACATACTAGATAAGGAGTGAACAGTTTGCTACTTTTTCAGTGGCCTCGGGAGTTTCCTACACTGGAGTCTCCATTATTCAACTCCTTCATGTAAAATGTAAAAAAAAAAACACCAACAACCCCAAATCCTCTGCTACTTTGACCTAATATAACCATTGTGTTTTCCTTACACCCATGGCATTAGCACATGGTCTGAATAAAGACAGCACTGATACTTCTCTGTAGGAATCAAGAATAGGTCAGGACTTCTAAATTATCCTCTTCCTAAATGCAGATCCTAGTTAGTTCTCTTAAAAATGAAAAAGTAAAAAGTCTTGGGGATAAAATTCTAGGAAGCAACATGGAAACAGTCAAAAACCTGTTATCCCAATCTGTCAAACAGGATCAGCTTAGATATAATGCTTTGTTGTATACCCGCTATCTAAAGAGTAAAGGAAGTCCAAGAGGAAATCCAGGAAGTGGTTTCATTATGGACCAAGGAGACTGTATCTGTCCCACAAACACAGATACTACAGGACATGGCTATATCACTGTATCTTTTGGTTAAGTGCCACTGGTACATGTTACGATGAAAAGAACAGAATGTACAGTCCAAATGGACCTGCATTTCTCCAAATTTTGGTATCAATGCTATATCCTCTTCTGTTTGGGTTCCATTGTTAAGTGCACAGAAATAGACAGCAGCATTTGTTCTGAAACCCTCACATACCAAACAGTATATTCCAGGAGGTAAAAACCAAACGCTAAATTCTACCCTCAAGGTGTCAAGTGTTCAGGATAAAGAGCAGTGTGACCCAGAGGAGGCAGTAGCCAAGGGAAGGGCAACATTGGAATTTTTTTTTCTACGTTCATGCCAGGAGAGGATCAGGGTGTAGTTCCTGTGTTAGCACCAGGATGACTGGGAGAAGTCAAGCAAAAAGGGCACTGAACAAACCAGCAGACACCTCCACAAATGGATTTTTACTTTCCCCCATCTCCTCATTTTCTACAGCTCATACCTTCACAGCTGACCACTGGGTGACTGAGTCTACTGCTTTCACAGCTCAAACAACTCCTCTGTATTGGGACTGGATATCAAGAGAGATTGGCTCTGCTCCAAAATGAAGTTTTGCTCCTTTTAATTTCTTCTACACTTAGTATCCACCATACTGCCAGCTCATGAGCCAAGAAACAAAAACATCCAACTTCACCACTTTCCAAAACATTCTTCAAACCAAACTCCACAGAAAGACAGAACTAATGCAGCTACACTGGAGTGTCTCTAAAGACTGAGCCTTCATGCACAGACACAGAGCACAGAGGTAAGCTGTGGAGATCATCTCAGATAAGCTAAGAACTCCCAGCTTGTACATTATAATCTGCTTTATCAGGGTGGAGAAATGGGAGCTGAGTTGCTGCTTGGAGTTTGGTTATAAACATGTCTTTCTATTGCTGTTTGGGCACTTTGCACCAGGCAGTACCTTTGACATCATTGTCTTATGACCCACCCCCCCAAGGTGAAAAAAGTTGGTGTCACCTACATAACCTTAAGTCTCCAGACCTTTAGGTCTGGAGCAGAACCTTTTACACCAAGGTGAGGTTCTCACCATTAGAGGGCACTCTGCCAAATTGGAATTTCTCTGCTCCAGTCTGATGGTACCAAGGAGGACTTCACAAGACAGTGTCTTCGAACTTTGTGTTCATGAGCCACACCAAGGAACCTTCAAAACTATACCTGAAGCAGATCCTCCCTTCAAACCTGTTGAAATTGGACAGGTGGTCTCCACTGGCATTCAGCTAGAAGCTGTAGCAATGGGTTTCTTCAGATGTTGGCTCATGAGTTCCCTGGCACGTGACACTTGAATGTGTTCGTAACATGAGTTACAGACAAGAACTGGGTCATAGAGCTGTTGGTCAGGAATGGGCAGCTTCAAGTGGCAGCATCCAGCACAGAACACATTCCCACAATTTCTGCCAAAAGATAAAAAGAAGATTTTAAAATGCATATGTACTGAGAATAAGTGATAGAGTGGAAATAGGTTTCAGAGGTCATCAGTGTGGGAAGGAGAAACCTAAAAAAAATTAAAATACACAGGAATCATTTCTGATTAAAGTCAAAAGATCTTACCTGCAGTGGTGTCTCCTTTTGGCCAACCAGAATTCACAGTCACAGTTATAGCAGTGAGATGCCATATGGTCTGGAACCCAACGAGTCACCTAACAGAAGTAAAGGGAGAAAAATCCAGGTTCTTTTCGAAGTAGATTGTTTCAACAAAATAAATTTCCTCTTATTTTACAGGTGGCTATCATTTGCCTTACCAAATTTATAATAATAGCATTTACATAGTGCAAAGTGCCTGACATATCGTCTCATGTATATATCACTCATCTCAGTGAAAGATAGCAGTCTGTGTGGGCAAATGTGCTTGTATAATATAGATACCTCAGTTTCTTTCTTATCAACAGGTTCCCAGCTTGCTTCTGAAAGGCAGTCCTCACTGTGATCAGAGCCAAAATCCTCTGTATCACTGCCATCTGACTCTTTCAAACATGTCTAAAGAAAATACAAAGGCATGGAAAAACAGATGCTCCTTAAAATCCCAAGTCATTACCTAAAACAATAAGATTTTCACCCTTAGATCATCCCACTAGGAGATGGTGACAAATGGCACGAGAGCCATTTCTTTAATATCCTAACCACAGAAAAGAGAAAAAGTCTACATATTATACTATACTATATTATATTATTGTTCTTATATTCCCAGGAGGAAATAGGTTGGTCCCCAGAACACAAAACACAATGAAATCATGCTGGGAAACTGACTGGTAGAACAAGGTCATTACTTACAAAGTCATCCTCATAGTCCATGGGTGGCTCTGCTGGAGGTGCACAGCAGTGACGGATATCCAGCCTCATCTGGAGTTCACGCACCTGCCTCCGTAGCAGCTCTACCTCTTGTTTGTACCCTGCCTCAATTTGCCGCAATCTATGCTGGATCACATCCGTGGGGAAGGGGAGGCCATCATCATCCAAGTAGAGAGGAGGCACTGGAGAAGGGCAACTCAGTGGAACAGGCTTTATACTAGACACCTGCTTGGAGTGACCAGATAGCCATGTCCGGCTGTTTTTTCCTGCTGAGCCAGTACAGTGTCCACTGGAATGCTTAGAACAAACAGGTGACTTCACACATTCTCGCTGAGCCCACTGGCCACCAACATAGGTTCCTGAACCCCGTATCTGCTTATTGTTTGACCGCTTACTGCAACAGCCATAGGAAAGCAGACGTCTAGGGGTCTCCCCATTTGGGAATGAAGTCACTATTCCCTGGAAACTGTCCCAGTTGGATCCCAAAAATGAAAATTCACTTGTCTGGCTCTGGGAAATTGGCTTTCGGACCAATTCCAATGGTCCTTTGCCAAAGCGAAGATTTTCCCATAATGGCCCATTTTTAACATTCCCTCTCTGACCAACATCTTCCTCCCAGTGGGTAGGATCCAGCTGAGTATTCAGCTGCTGCTCCTGGGTAATATTTGACACAGAGTCTGAAAGGTCTTGGCAAGAGAGACCCAGGATTGGGTCTGGAAGAGTTTGGCAGGCAATACTTGGTGGGTTATGAAAGACACCTAAACTGTGGTCTGAAGCATCTTTGTAGGGCACGCCTGGCATGGGGTCTAGGGGAGCTTGTTCAAGAATGCCTTGATCAGGAGGGGAATCCTGAGAGAAGGACTCCGGAAGTTTAAAGATTCCATTACATTCAGAGGAAACAACCTGGGAGAGCCTGTTGGCAGCATTTTTCTTGGGACTGTGTGTAAGTGGATATTCTCCAATGTCATCATAAGTCCTACATAGTTTGTCCAGAACAGGAGGGCTTGCAACTGGTTCAGAGTCCTTGGTTTCTTCCAGGTCTTTGATTTCTGGATCACAGGAGTGGCTCTTTGCTTGCTGTAGTACCATGCTATTTAATAATTTGTAACTGGGGGGACAGTTTATGTGATTCTTCAAAGTATTATTGCTCAAACAGTCTTTTTGATTGCTGGGCTGCGGATGAAGATGGCCCAGTTCCTCCAATGGCTGTTGAGAGTTGCCTGACCCATGTTCTACTAAGGGTATATCTGTTCCTTCAGAATTACTATGCCAGGGCTCCAGGCCTGCCCTGGCTTCCTGACAGTGGTTATTTAGGTTGGGATCACTGGATGTCCGAGTCAATGCACTGCTGGTGTCACAGGCAGAAAAAAGATCATCCATGGACCTTGTTTTAGGTAATCTGTGAGAACAAGGAAGAAAAGCGTATAAGTCAGGAAAGAGATTCAAAACCAAAACAAAGATTTATAAATTATTCTATAGCCAAGTCAATGTGAACAAATTATTCATTGAGTACCTACTAGGGTGAGTACCTACACACTAAGGAGATACAAAGAAAACACTTGTCTCATTGGACTGGACTGGTGATTTCACAGCTGTAGAGCTCCCAGTGAGCATCTTCCTATGCTAATGCATATCTAGAACTTAATCTACATCTAGTCTTAAGAGTGGTGCCCAGGGGGGGCAGCTAGGTGGTACAGTGAATAGAGCACCAGCCCTGGAATCAGGAAGACCTAAGTTCAAATCTGACCTCATACACTTAACACTTACTAGCCATGTGACCTTGGGCAAGTCACTTAACCCCAATTGCTCTGCCTTCCCCCCTCCAAAAAGCAAATAATAATAAAATAGAATATAGAAAAATTATTTTAAAAAAAAAGTGTTGCCCAAAGCATGAGATGAAGTGACTTTCTCTGAATCACACGGCCAGCATGCAGAATCAGAACTTGAACCCAGGTCATCCTAAGGATTAGGCCAAACTAATTATCACCTTTATACAGATGACTCCCAAGTCTTTATCTCCAGTCTCAACTTTTTTCCCCATGTTCCATTCTCACATGTCTACTAGCTTGCCAGACAAACTCAACATGTTCCAAAGCAAGTCTATTACCATTTCCCACAAAAAACAGTTCTTTTCTGACTCCCCTATTTCTGTTAAGATCATCACCATTCTTAACCGGTTTGCTTCACACTTTCTTCATCTATAAAATGGGGATAAAAACAGCACCTACCTCACAGGGTGGTTGGGGGAACCAAATGAGATAATATTTGTAAAATGCTTAGCACAGTACTTGGCAAACAGTATGTGCTATATTAATGCATATTCCTTTTCTTTCCCCTTCCAAGTCACCCAGGCTCAAAATTTTGAAGTCATATTTGGATGTGAGAGAATAGTCAAATCAGTTTCAAAAATCTCTAAGTATTTCCAAAATGTTTCTCACATCTATCCCCTCCTACTCATTTCCACTGTTATCCATCTTGTCTGAGATTCTATTCTCACCTTGCCTACTATAATTACTTTCTAACAGGTCTCCTGATTCAAATTATATTGCATGTAGGAGCAGGTTAGTGGCACAGTAGAAAGAGCACTGGGCTTATGAAGACCTGATTTCAAATTCAACCTCAAACACTTACTAGTTGTGTGATGCTAAGCAAGTCACTTAACTTCTATCTGCCTCAGTTTCTTCAACTATAAAATAGGAATAATAATAGCACCTACATCCCATGGTTTTTGTGACAATCAAATGAGATATTTGTAAAGTATTTAGCACATCTTTTTAGCTGAAATGTTATGAAGTTCTTCCAACTAATGCAATAACAGCATGGCCAGAAGGTTTTTTCCCTTTGACTCTCAAAGTCTCAGCTCTAAGGTTGTTTGTCACTCCAGGCAGAAGATAGGAGCTTATCCGTCTTTTCAACAAATTTTTTCTCTTTCAAGTGACCCAAAATGGCTGTGATATATACAAAGTTAGACAAGTATTATACTGAAGGGACTTGAGGCCAAGCCATAAAAAGATAAATTGAAAGAATTAGAGATGTTTAGCTTATTAAAAGAAGAATTCAGTTGGCATGATGCTGATTTCAAGTATTTCAAAGGCTATCATTTGGAAGAGGAATTAAACTTGTTCTGCTTAGTCCTAAGTGGCAGAACTTAGAGGAGTAGGTAGATTTAACAAAGAGGTAAATCCAAGACTTGATGTTAAAGAAAAACAAAATAAAACAAAGCAAAACATCCCTAACTCATTTTCAACTCTTCGAGCCATCCACCTATGCAATGCCTTGTTAGGTGGCAGGGCTTCCCTCACTTGAGGGTCTTTAATAGAAAACCTGGATGAGCACTTCTCACATATGTGGTAAATGTGGATGCTTTTCTTTGCATCAGTCATACATAATTGTCTTCTATGGCCCCTTAATAACTCTAAGTCTAATGGCCCAATAATCTTTCCAATAAATTATTTATTCATGTAAAAAAATGAAGTACTTAACACAGTGCCTGGTACATAGGAGGCACTTAATAAAAGGCTTGTTTCCTTCCCTTCCCCTACCCTGCAGTCTTTCTCCCTCCAATCCAACCTATACATTTCTGCCAGCATAATCTTCTCCAAGCACAGCTTTTTATTTGCTTTACTGTTTTGATCAAAAAATTTCAATGGCTCCTAGTACCTAAGACATTACTTCTATAATCTTCAATTTAATATTGAACAGCACTCAAGACCCTCCATAATATGGCCTTACCTTCTCCTTCCAGCCTTATTTCCACTGCCCCCCTGCCATGCCAGTCACTGCTCCCCGAATGCATCCCATGCTTTCCTGCCTTTATTCATGTTATGCCTATGCTGAAGATGCACATATGCAATTCAATTCAGTTAAACACATATTTAGCACCTCCTATGTGCAAGGGACTGTGCTAAATGTATATTCCACTACAAAATAGAAAAATTAACAGTTCCTGTCTTCAAAAAGTTAATATTCTAAAGGAGGTATAGAAGAGTTATTATTTGTACATAAATGAGTGTGATACAAAATAGGTTGTGATAGAGATAATAAGAAAGTCAAGTAAAGGAGAGTCAGATAAAGTACTATTCTAAATTTGAAGAAAAAGATCAATTTCATCTATGAGAGTCAAAAATAAAGTGGCTGGGTTTGGCCTGGAAGGGATGTATTTCAGAGAAATACAGGGAAGACGGAATTCTAAATGACACATGGGAAACAGCATGAGGAAAAAACTTTAAGGTAGAAGAGGGTAAGATAAGAGTAATCCAGTTGAAGAGAACACAGGATACATGAAGAAAAGTATGAAATGAGGCTAAACAGGTGGGTTGGAGCCTGATGATAGAAAGCTTTGAATACCAGAGTCAAGAGTTTATATTTTATAATGTTAAAACAAAACTTATAAATGAAACTTTGAAAACAAAGGAAAAAAATTTTATTCCCATAAGCAATGGGAAGCCACTGAAGATTTCTGAGGGGGTAGGATGGCATTATCATAGCTATGCATTATGAAAATGTAGCAGTGGTATGGGGATGAACTAGAGATAAGATTAGACTGTGGGTAAGAAGCCACATTCACAAGTTATTGCAGTAATCTAGGTGGAAAAAAAAAAGTAAGGGCCCACAATAGAGTGGTTATAGTAAGAAGGGAAAAATGGGGATGGATTCTAGAAATGCTATGGATATAATAAGCATAAAACTTAGCAACTGATTGGAAGTATCATATCAGAGATGGAGAAAGGTCAAAGGTGACTCCAAGGTTACAAAATTCTAACTGGTCTTCAAGGCCTGTCTTAGAAGTGACCCTCATAAACCCATTCCTGATTCTACTGAATTAAATGGGATCTCTTCCTCTCTAAAGTCCAATAGCATTTTGTACTTCTCTCATCATATTTATCATATTCTTCCTTAGACTGTGGTATTTATGTTGTTCCCCCATTAACAGAATAGTAAGCTCCTTGAGAACAGTTGCTATTTTATCTTTTATCATCCATAATACCTAGTCTAATGCCTTATATATAAAAGGGAATTAATAACTCTCTTGCTGACCACAGTAATCTAGTTATGAAGGATTAGACTCAAGTTTTTGGGGTAAGAACTCATCATTTGACAAACATTTCTGGGAAAACTGGAAAATAGTTTGGAAGAACCTAGGCATAGACCAGTATCTCATACCATATACCAAGATAAGGTTAAAATGGATACATGAACTAGACATAAAGGGTGATACCATAAGTAAATTAAGGGAGCATGGAAAAAGGTACCTGTCAGAATTATGGATCAGAAAAGAGTTTATGACCACACAAGAGACAGACAGGATCACAGAAAGTAAAATGGACAATTCTGATTATATGAAATTAAAAAGCTTCTGCATGAAGCGACTAGGTGGCACAGTGAACAGAGCACTGGCCCTGGAGTCAGGAGGACCTGAGTTCAAATCCAGCCTCAGACACTTAACACTTACTAGACATGTGACCCTAGGCAAGTCACTTAACCCCAATTGCCCTACCTTCCCCCTCCAAAAAGCAAAAAAAAGCTTTTGTACAAATAAAATTAACACTGCCAAAATCAGAAGAAAAGCAGGAAACAGCAAGCATTTCTGATAAAACCCTAATTTATCAAATATATAGAGAACTGTGGCAAATTTATGAAATAAGAGCCATTGCCCAATTGATAAATGGTCAAAGGATATGAACAGTTTTAAGAAGAAATCAAAGCTATCAAATAACACATGAAAAAATACTCTAAATCACTACTGATTAGAGAATGAAAATTAAAACAACTCTGACATACCACCTCACACCTATCACACAGACTAACATGACAAACGGAAAATGACAAATGCCGGAAGGAATGTGGAAAAACTGGGACACTAATTCACTATTGGTAGAACTGTAAACTAGTTTGCAGAACTATTATTCATTCTAGAGAATAATGTGGAACTATGCCCAAAGGGCATACATACCATAGGGTATAAAACTGTGTATGTTATATAGCAATACCATACTAGTAGGTCTATGTCCCAGAGATCAAAGAAAACAAGAAAGACCTATTTGTACAAAAATATTTAGAACAGTTCTTTTTGTGATGTCAAAGAATTGGAAATACAGGTAATGCCAAATTATTGTGATAGAATACAATTGTGCTATAAGAAATGATGAGCAGCTCAGAAAAACCTGGAAAGCCTTACATTAACTAATACAAAGTGAAATGAGCAGAACCAGAAAAACACTGTATACAGCTGTTACTGTTACAATATTATATGAGGATCAATCATGAATGACCTAACTACTCTCAGCAATACAATGAGCCACAACAATTCTTAAGGACTTATGGTGAAAAAATAATATCCATCTCCAGAGAAAAAACTGATGGAATCTGGATGCAGATTGAAGCAAACTTTTTCTTTATTTTTCTTGTTTGTTTTTTTGCCACAACAAGACTAACATAGAAATATAACCTGTAGCAATGGGGTATAGAAATCCATCTTGCCCTACAAGAAGTAAGGGGGAATGGATATAGGATAAGGAGAGGTATGGGGGGGATATAAGAGAGGGTAGACTGGGGGAAGGGGTAATTAGTATGCTTGCCATCTTGGGGTGGGGGCTAGGGGAGAGATGGGGAGAAAATCTGGAACTCTAAATCTTGTGGAAACAAATGTTGAAAACTAAAAATAAATAAATTCTGAAAAAAAAATATAACCTATATCAAATTGCTTGCCTTTTCAAGGTGGGGGAGGGAGGAGGGAGAGAATTTGGCACTCAAAAGTAAAAAAACCAAAAACGAATGTTAGAAATTATTTTTACATGTAATTGGAATAAAAATAAAATATTTTAATATATAAATGTGCGTGTGTACATATATATATATATATATATATATATATGTATATATACACACATACACACACACACCCCAAAAGAAAGAAATGAGCAGGATGGTTACAAAAAAACCTGAGGAAGATGTATAAGAACTCATGCAAACTGAAGAACCAGAAGAACACTATATATAGTAATAGCAATATTGTTAAGGATGATCAACTATGAAAGAATTCGCTTCTGTGATCAAGACAATGACCAAAAACAATTCCAAAGGACCTGTAATGAAAAATGTTCTCCCCCTCCAGAGGGAGAACTGATGAACTCTGAATGTAAACTGAAGCATACTTTTTTTAAAACTTCATTTTGCTTGGGGTTTTTTTTTTTGACTTGTGTTTTCTTTTGCAACATGGCTAATATGGATAAATGTTCTGCGTGAGTTCTCATGTATAACGGATATTAAATTGCCCTCTCAAGAAGGTGAGAGGGGCGAGGGGAGAGGGAGGATTTTTAAGTCAAAATTTTAAATAATGAATGTTACATTTTTTATATGTAATTGGAAACTATTTAATGAAATAAAAACATTTAAAAAAAATGACAATCTGTTAAACTGAATAGCACAGACTAAATAATAAGTGTTCTACAAATTAAGAGGACAGAGAAAAACTACCCAGCTGGGTTGGCTGGAAGAGGCTCCAAGAAGGGTGTGAAATCTGAGCTGGACTTTAAAAGGCTTAGTAGAATTTAAAGAGAAAAAAAGAAGATGGAGAACATATCAAGAAGGAAAAAAAATGGCATGAAAAAAAGACCACTCACATTTGATTTTATAAAACTAGTGTCAACCTTCATGGAGTGACTCCCAAGTCTTTCCAGTGGCCTACAGCACACCTCCATGTGGCTATCCCATCACCACCTCATCTTAAACCCATTCTCTTTCCCCAAAAGTTAGCTTTTCAACATGATTTCAATGTATGTCCTACTACTTTCTGGAGTCCTAGGTTTCAAATCTCTAATTCTTTCTTAGTTCTTTCTTTCTTCACCCCCATTCCTGTTCCCAAAACCTGCTGGTAACTCCTTCAATCTGATCCTTCTTTTATATAAACAGTAGTCTAAATACAGTCTTCACATGTGCATTTCTAAAATGACCTTCTAACTGGTCTCTATGACTTAGATCAGCTTACAACATCATCAGATTAGTCTTCCTAAAACATCATGTTCATCATTTAATCCCCTATTTAAGAATCTATAATGGCTTCCTCTTGATTACCAAATCAAATCCACAATAATCAGATTGGTACTTAAGATGGTCCATCCACTAGCTGAATCTTCTCATTCTTTCCCATCATAGCCTTTCTACTCTGGTCAGCTACATCTCCTTACTATTTTACCCTTCCCCCCACCCTCCCCTCATTTTGACTACACTTCTACTAATTGCTTAGGTTATGACTAATGTTCATGACACTTTCCCTGACTAATCACCTCCTACAGCTCTTTCCTTGCTTTTAATTTCCTTAGGTATTCTTTATATATGCAATCTGTAACATTCTACCACTCTTACAAGCTTATCTTTAGAATCTCCACAATTAGAAGATATCTGAGGAGAACCATATTATTTACTTCAGAACTACGGAGTATCAGAATTGGAAGAGACCACAGTGGCTATCTAATCTAACAAAAAGAGGGGTCATAAAGTCACAGATTTTGAGTTGGAAAAGATCTTAGAAGTCATTAGGGCAGCAAGATAGCACAGTAGACAGAGCACTGGGCCTGAACTCAAGAATATCTGAGTTCAAATTCAGCCTCAGACACTTAATAAATGTGTAACCTTGAGCATGTTAACCTCTCTTTGTCTCAGTTTCCTTATCTATAAAATGAGGATAAAAATAATAACACTTACTTCACACAGGATCAAATGAGATAATAAATATAAAGCATTTGGCATAGTACCTAGCACACAGTAAGCACTATATAAATGTTAGCTATTAGCAATTATTATGTAGTCCAACTTCTCCCCGAACAACAATCTCTACAGAAAGACATCTGGTCATCTAGCTTTTGCCTATAGGCTTCTAGTGAAGGGGAATCCACTCTCCTTCTGAGGCATTCCATAACACGATAGCTGTCCTTGTTGGGACATTTTTCCTGACATCAAGACAAAGTTTGCCTCTTTGCAACTTCTTCCCATTGCTCCTGGTTCTGCCTTCAGAGATCACAAGAAAGAAATCTAATGCCTCTTCCACTTTAGGTCGCTTTAGATACCTGAGTCTTTTCCCCAACCTATCCATCCCCAGTTCCTTCAACCAATCCTCATATGACAGGAGCTCATATGCCTCCAAAAAGCACAATAAGCACTTACTGAATTAAAATGAAAAATTGGGGAGGTTTTTTTGATTTTTTTTTAGGTTTAAAAACTTAAAGTTTCTCAGCACAAGGAGATCATTCTAACTTCTATTTACATCAAAACTTCAAAGATCAATGACTTCATCACTCTGGAGACTCCTTCCTCCACCAATGCAGATTGTAATGTCTCTCCTCTCTCCTCTAGCAAGGTCTTCATGAGTTGGCAAGGCCAATCATCTGGTTATGAGCTTCTTTAAGATCTCACGAGATTAATCCTCAGACAAAAGAAGAACAGTCTGTCACCTAGTACATGACCAATTCGGTGCTCTGCTAGTATAACCCTCAAGAGAGCAGGATCTCCACCACATCACAGTAAGATATTAGAACAGGATTTTGGGGAACCAGATAAATAAAATTTATCAACTTAAACGTCTGCTTCTTTCTGGAAGATAAATCAAGTCTACCCCCATATGGGGATTCAGTTCCCACTGACAATCAGGTCCTTCTGACAGCTAAAGCTGGAAGACATGTCAAAAGTTTTCAGACTCCCTACATCTGACAACAGAAAAGCTATTGATGCCATGCCATCACATCCCCTTCTGTTTAGGGCTCCTCCCCCTCCTTGATGTGTCACAGAATTAGGGCAGCTCCAGGAAATACTGTACACTGAGAGAAGACCTCAAGAAAGTGCAAAATGCACCTTGAACTAGCTATGTGCCAAGGCAGTTTTTCACCCAATTTAAAAGACTTGTTCTAAATATATCAAGAAAGACCTACATTTAAATGAGGGGGGAAGGAGGAAAAGGTTTCTCTTACCTATCCAGAGATCGGCCAGTGAATTCCTGACTCTGAGATACTGGAGGAAGGTAAAGGTCCATGCTATCTTCCCCAAGTGTACATGGAGATGATGCTGGAAGGTACACAGCTGTCCAGAGGTGCAGGGCACGCACATGACACACAGGATGGAGGACCTGAGGAGACAGCACAATATATTATTCAGTCACTTACCATGATGCTTCAATCTGCCAACCCTTCCTTCTCCAAGCACCTAGTGCTGCTTCTGCCACCACCAAACCCTGCCAGCTCCTGCCATAACCACAAGAGTGTCCAAGCTCACCAGCTCAGACCCCGGAACATAAAGAAAGTTGTGGAAATTCTTGTTGCCCGCTCGGAGGAGGGACCACACAGAACAGGTCCGCTTGTAAATGTTGCGCATCTCTCGCTCCCATGGGTTGTTGGCCAGGAATGTGCCATACAGACAGGAGTACGTGTGCTGTACCAGTTTTACCTAGAGAACCAAATCAACTCATCATATCTTGGAAACCTGACTGTCTGTATCAGCCCTTTCTTAGGCCACAAGCTCCCAGAGACCAGAGAAATCTTTCAACTTACCAAGAAGGCTTCATTAAATTCAAACAGACAAGGAAACTGCTTAAGCAGCTGGTGAACTGAATCAAGCCACTGGAGAAACACTGGGCACTGTTCATTCTGATCCTCTGCATTCTCTTGGTGACCACATCGATCACCAAATTTATGACCAAAGTCCAGCCAGTCAGACTCCACCAACACTTGGAAGCCCTGTGAAGAGAGCAAATACCCTAAGCCTTGGGATTCCTCAAGCAAGGTTAGAGAGAGCCCTTGGGGTATTCTGTGGAAAAGGTCCTGAAGCAGGACTCATTTAACAATCAAATCAATAAGCATTTACAGTGAAGTGAAAGGTCTTATTTTAGGAGAGGTTTTAAAGGTTTCAGTCTAGTGTGTACACTGGTCCCAGACTTTCTAACAGAGAATTTCAAATTCACACCCTCAGTTCCCAAAATCCACAACCCAAGATATTCCTTCTTCCCTCTCTTCTTCCCCAGTCACCATCTGTACCTCCAAAGTCCTATAGTAGGGATCCAATAGAATCTTTGCCAGGGCTACAATCTGCGGAGTACGGTCCCAGCCATCTGAACAATGCACCAGTACTGGCCGGCCCTCCCGGTCCACCGTGTTTGACACCAGCACTGCTGCCTTCAACATCACTGACAGGTGCTGCAGCCATTTGGTGCTCTCCAAGGCTGACAGCCAGCTATTTCGATGAAGATAGCAAAACTTGTTATTGAGGGCCCCAAGTCCCTGGAAGACTCCCTATCAGTACACATAGGGCCAACAACTCCCCAGGAGTGCAGAAACCAAAAGACACAACACTGGAGGCAAATGAGTCAAAAGACATTCCTATGAGAAGTACACACTTCAACCACTCTCTCTTGACAAGTTTCCTTTTATTTGGAAGACTACTAAATTTAAGAAATTATCCCTCATACCTTTCACATCTCATGACAAACTACTTGGCTAAGAACAGAACTGGGATGTCCAGGATTGACTCATAACAAATAGAGATTACAGTTATACCCAGGACAAAGCTTCCTGAACCAATCTAAACTTAAATGTTCAGGTCACTTCTTCCCTGGAAAAAAGAAAATATAGGATAAGATACAGCCTAGGACAGGATCTGAACAGCAAAGAGTACTTACTTGCTAGGGTCTGGCATCTGGCTGCAGACAGCTCGAAGGTACTGGAAGCTGTTCCTAATGGAATGGATATTGGCCATTCCCATGAATACCACTTCACAGTTGGGATAGTACTCTGCAAAAGAGAGAAGAGACAATAAGAGCCAGTCAAGAATAGAGTACCCTGGGGTGCAGCTAGGTGGTGCAGTGAATAGAGCACCGGCCCTGGAGTCAGGAGGACCCAAGTTCAAATCCAGCCTCAGACACTTAACACAAAACTAGCCTTGTGACCTTGGGCAAGTCACTTAACCCCAATTGCCCTACCTTCCCCCTCCACAAAAAAAAAAATCAGCAGAAGGACATGTTCATGTTTAGCCTAGAGAAAAGAAGACTTAGGAAGGAGACATGATGGGTCTCTTTATATACATAAAAAGCTGCCAAGTAGAAGAGATTATACTTGTTTTACTTGGCCCCAGACAGCAGAATTATGAACTAGGGATAGAAACTGGCAAGAGACAGATTTCAGTCACTAAAATAAAAAATAAGGAACAATTAGAGCTTTCCAGAGGTAGAATGAGCTTCTGGGGGTGAGGAGTGGGAATATGAAAAGGAGAAGGAATCAGTTGCCCATCAAAGGACATTTCTGAGCAGAGTCTGGACAACCACTTGTTGAGGATATTGTGGAAATAACTCCTGTTCAGATACACATTGCGCTAGTTGGCCTTTGGAGTCCCTTTCAACTCTTGAGATTGTATGATTCTAAACAGGCACGGGGAGGTCTCTTGTCCCCACTTCTGTACCTGCCTGACAAAAATGGGGCCTCAGAGTGAGGACTGGATCTTGTTATAAACTGAACTACTCTGACCTCTCTGGACACCACACAGAGACAAAGTAGGTGAAGAAAAGTAAGTTGTCAGCAAGTACAAGGGAAAAGGTGAATGTACCTTCACACTCACAGCCTCCGCCCTTGGCTCGGTTAGCCACTGCTGCTGTGTAGGACCGAGCATCTAAGATGAGCAGCTTCTGGGGGGCTCCAGTACTCTCCACTCCAGAGCATGCTGTAAGAGAGGAATCTAAAACACATGGGGAAAGGACACCCAAGGTAGGAAGGTCAGAAACAATTGTCCCAGTTTTCCCTTGTTCCTATGGCACTCTCCCTCTTACTCAGCTAAAGGAGAAAGAGCCACGTACATATTAAGTGATAACTCCCTCCTCCCACCGCCACACCTCAGTTTAACTCCCTGGGAATTAGGTTTCAGGTAAAGCGTGCCCCTCAGTATTGAGTGCCACATCTTACCGAAGTCAGCATCACATGTTTCACTTCCCTCACTGTTCCCATTGAAAGGGACACCCCCAGCTGCCCTCACCCCAGGATCCAGGGCACAGGCTTTGGCAATAGATGTAACCAGGTACTCATCATCAGCATTGCGCCAACCCCACCAGCTGATCTCTGGCTGGCTGCAACGGGCAATCGCAGCCCCATTGCGCAAGTGCCTAGAAAGAAGAACATCGTCAAGCTGCTTTCAAAGCAAAGACAGAGACCTGTCCCAGAGAGCTTCTCACCAGAGAAGCCAACCCAGAGGCAGAGAGGGACAAAAGTAAAAAGGTTCTATATTTAAAAGATGACCTTGATTCTGTGAGATTTGTGTAACATGTAACCTGTTAGACACACACAGGAAGACAGAGGATCATACCAAGAACTCCAAACCCACCAGTAACTTTATCTGGCTGTCAGTATTCCATGTAGAGCAAATGTTAAAATTTTTTAAAAAGTTGACTGACTTCTCCATAAAGATCATTTTTGGAGGAACAGAATTTCCTCCTAAAAGATAGGGCAAAACCAGAGCAGAGCCCAGGGATCGACTCCTCATGAGTCAAGCAAACTACTCCCAAAATCCTAAATGCCTGAGCTGCCCATAGACAAAAGTAGAGACCCTTTCTCCTCCTGAATAAGAAAACCTCCTCTAACATCAACCCTTCCTACCACACACACAAGTCCCATTTCCTTACCTATACACAACAACAGGGATCCGCTTCCAAGAACGGAATGAAGCCACATTCTCTAACTCCTTATCTGTGATCCACACAGGAACCAAAAGCTTCTGGGGGTAACTGGGACATAGCCTAAACAGAAACCAAAGAATACACTTGAATTTGGGTTAGAAAATACAGAACACAAGATCGTAGGTCTAAAACTTAAGGGACACAGAATAGTAGATAGGGCACCACTGGGACTTGGAGTCAGGAAGACCAAGATTCAATATCCCACCTCAAACACTGACTAGCTATGTGACCTTGTGTGAAGACTTAATAGCCTCTGAGGTCCCTTCCAGTTCTAAAAGCTATGATCCTATGACCATAGAGGTCATTGAGCCTAACCTCTTTATTTTTATAAATGAGAAAACCTACACACAGAGAAATTAAGTGATTTGTCCAAGATCACACAGGTAGTAAGTGGCAGAGCAGGAATTCAGACTGAGACTCTGTGATTCCATGTTGAGTGTTCTTTCCCCTTTGCCATACTGTTTTCCTCTGGGAGCAAGACCTCATTAAGTGATCACAGACTTTTCCCTTCCTCAACCACCAAATTTTTCCCATTATCACACAATCTACAATGATTAGAGTTCCAAACGGGGTGCAGTCATAGGTGGGGTCAGAACCTCTCCTGCTGTTTCTCCTACAATGTTTTCTTTCCCTCTGGCCCTCACTTGTAATTGCTGTTGATGTGCGAGACTCTCCAGACGTTGTGCAGGTCAAACCCCATCCTCACCAGCTCTGCCTCCTGCCGGCATCGTACATGCTCTCCTACAAAGACACACACCCACTGTCAGTATTCAGAAGGAATTATGATCTTTAAGGAAAATGGAGGGAGGGAAAGAGAAGTCAGACCACCACCTAGGAGAACGGCTGACAGAAAGTGGCCCTGAGGATGACACAAGACATAAACACCAACTTACCTGGCTGGCAAAGGTGGGTGTGCTGCTCCTCCTCAGTCAACCCCAGGCACCAGGCATGGTAGGCAAAGGCAAAAAGGTCCTCGGGTTTGGCAGGTCTTGCAGTGGCTCGGCTCAGCCTTGATAACCACTCTTGGCACTGCTTGAAAGTAGAAAAGTGGCACCTGCCATACAAAGAGCCACAGGACTAGATAAGGCAAAGGGTAGTAATACATAGGGGAGGAGGCAGTTTGGGGGCCAGAAAAGCAATAAGAAATGGCAGGCTGGAATACTGCTGATACATGAATCCAAAGGAAGCTGGCTAGCCTATGTTAGTCAGACTGGATACCCTAAAGACAGGAGTCTGGTCATGAGGCCTGGACACCTGTTCCTTCCCCCCTCCATCTCCACCTAGAGGATGTCCTAGTCCTCTTTCAAGGGCCCTTTTTCCATACAATAGCCCTGGTTGGTTGTTTTATGAAATCTAAATTCCTAATTGTCTTTCTTTTTCTCCTATCCCTTTGCTTTTTTTCTTCTGAATTTAACTTCACTAACTGTCTTTCAAAGCCCTCTTTGATATCAGGTCCCAATTTCATCCAATCGTATTTCCCTACCCTTCCTAACATAAATCTCAAACCTCACCATCCTTCCAAATATGCCATGATGATCCCTGCCCCTATATCGCTGCTCATTATCACGTTCTTCTCCTCTATCAGAAGGTTACCCATCCCTCCTTCAAGACTCAATTCAAATATGACCTCCTCTAGAAAACTTTCAATTACTTTATCCAACTCCATTATCATCAAGAAAGACCCTTCACTAAGGAGTGTCTAAATCCCTCAAGTACCTGTCAATACCACACAATTTAACATAAAAAATAAGAAAATGGGTAAATACTAGTTCTGTATCCCCAACTAAAATATTAATTCCTTGAAAGCAGGAACCATTCTTCATCTTTATCCTCCTTGGCACCTAGCAAGTACTCAACAAATACCTAATGTTTGACTAATGGAGATACCGAGCAAGGTGTCTGAGGAAGAGAAGACATGTAATAATTCACAATTTATTACTGAAAAGTTCCATACAAATAAGGAAATTAAAACAGTTCCTTGAGAAAAGGTACTGCTTTATTGTTGTCCTTGAAAACATAGCATTAGTAGATAATCGATAAACATCTGATGAACTGAATTAGACTCTGATTCAGTGAGAGAATTCTTGGCAGCAGAGAAGTCTGGCAAAGACAGGAGGGATAGAACAGGGACACCCAATGGCTACGCTATCCTCACCTCACCACCTTGGAATCCTTGCAGGCAATGTGAAGCTGAAACATGTCCCGGCTCTCCACACTGTCAATCATCCGCAAGGGCACCTAAGAGGGAAGATAAGAAGGAAGGCTAAGTTCAGGACCCAATCCCTCAAAACTTAAAAGTTCATCTCTCTCAATACTAGGTACGGAATGTCCAAAAAACAGGCTAAGAAAAAGAAGGTAGTGGGGCACATAGCTGAGGGAATGAGACAGAAGCCCAAAGTGAAATAAATGGACAAGAACCTCATATAGATTTTCTTGTTGAAAGTAGAAAAGTAGCACCTGCCACAAGAGGAGCCACAGGTCTGGAGAAGGCAAGGGATAATCCACAAGAGTCTGGGGTCTGGGAAGGACCCCCTCATTCCCACCCCGTACATACAAACCCACCCAGTTCCTGTTACCTGGGGCAAAGAACAAGAATAGGAACTCACGTTAATGACCGAATCTTTGAACTTGATGTGTAACCGGTAGTTGGAGATAGCAATAAGGGCATCAGCTGCCCGGCCTAGGAACTCTACCCCCTCCCCCTGCAGCACTGTGAAAGGTACCTGCCAAAAGATAGGCCCAGGAGTTAGAGCTAAGCCTGTCCCTATTTATCATCCCCACCCCCACAAACACACCTCTGCTCTCTAAGGCTCCCTGTGGAGGAGCCGGGTCAACACAAGGGAAGTAAGTCCTCTCCATGGTAACTTATACCAGGCAACTGCTGCCCTGCAGAGAGTTGTCCCTCCCATCCCTGGGGCCAAAAGTTCCACAATAAGGTAAAAGACTCCCCTCCCAGCTGGCCTGGGTTGGGAGGCAGATGACAATGAACAGCATCAAACAAACCTCCTCTCTGGTTCAGATTTAGTCCAAAGAGACCTCAGAGGCCACCTAGACAAACTTTTTCATTCTATAGATGAGGAGCCTGAGGTCCAGAGGGGGGAAGTGACAAGGTCACAAAGCAGAAAGTAGCAGAGCAAGGATTGGAAGCCAGGTCCTGACTCCAAACCCAGGCCCTTTCCACTATACTCTGCCATACTACCTTCCCAATAAGGAAGAAATCAAGTAGGTCATAAATCAAAGGCCACAGAATTTCTGCACTAGAAATAAAGTTTTAGAAACCATCTGATCTCAACCCCTTATTCTGCTGATGAAAACAGAGGGCCCATAATAGCATGGCCAGCCCATAGTCCCAGACCTGGCATAAGAACCAAGGTCTCTTGACTTTTGATCCAAGGTCCTTTTCCAGGCATCTCAGCTTCCAAACTCTCACCTGCAGATTCTCTTCTTCCTTCACTAGCTCCTTGGGGGGAAACAGATCCTTGGCTTGGATATACTCCAGGCTGGGGGGCCCCTCCTCACCCTGTGAAGGAAGCCACCACCCTGAGTTACCAGGTTCCTATCCCCAACGGTCCTTCTAGTCCATAAGGTCACCCCACAAACAAAAAACATTAAGATGAGGAACTCTACACAGGAAATCAAGACTTGGATGACAGAAGAACCCACAACAGCTCAAGGTTAATGAGCAGGGGAAGAGTTAGAATGAAAGGTTGATGAGGAACCAAGAGTCTAGGCTCCTAAGCAAGAGGTTCTCAAATAGAATAGAAATTTCCAAAGAGTGGAGAGGGAAGGACATTATGAGATATAATAAGAGAATAAGAAATGAGGTCAAGAGGATATTCTAAAGAAAAGACTTCAAAGTTGACAACTGATTATGAGGAAAGAAATATAAAGAACAAGAGTCTGGAGCCAGAAAAAGGATGATAAATGAAGAAAACAAAGAGGGAAGAGGGCAGGAAATCTAGTCCTATGCTTCCAGGGGGTCTTGGTAGATGCTTTCTAATTATATTGCATCAAAGATATGTTTGGAGAGATGGGGGGGGGGGGCAGAAAGCTGACTGGCCTGTTTTCTTTGTTGGAGCTCAGACTGTAGACAGATCCCCTCCCCTGACAAGCAACCCTGCCCTGAATCCTGTTCTGAAGGGAAATTCTTGGAGAATATTCCAATATGAGCAGAAGTTCTCCCCCAACAGGTTAAGAAGAGTGGATTATCACTAATTAGGAGGGGCTAGGAGACCCAAGGACAGCAAAGGGAAGATCTTAGAAACACTTATTAGGTTATGGAGTATTTTGGAAGACTGGGGAAATAAGGAAGTAGAATAATCAGGAGAGGGGGAGGGAACTATTGAATGATACAGATCCAGAAGGAAAGAGATAGAAGGCTTATGCAAAGTAAAGAAAAGGAGAGAAGGAAAAGAGAAAGGTATCTAGCTGTCTAGGGGACAATCAAGGAGAAGAGACTGCCATGTCAGGACAGACAGAGTTCTTGAGAGATGGAGGGGAAGAGATGGAAAAGTGAGAGATGATTCACCTTAGTCATGGGTACAAGGATATACAAAATAGGCAGGTGGCCAAACAGCATCAAAACAAGCAAGGGTATATTGCCTAGAACTGGGGGTAAAGTAAGGGATGAGAAGGGTAAGAAATGGTAACCCCCTTTGGGGCGGGGCCTAGAGCTCTGCAGTCAAGGGCAGTGGCTACAAGAAGAGCCAATAAATCTCCATCCTTAGTCTGCGGCAGTCTCTGACACCAATACATTAAGGTGGGTTCCAGGAAAGAGTTAATCCTAGCCTAACCTCCCACCTCCCTCCCCTCCCCTGCAAAGGTCATTAGGTTAGGCCAAGGGGCTAAAAAAGGATACCAGCAAAGGATACTCAGGAACCAGCATGCTATGTAGTCTCTATGGCTAACAACTGAGATTGGAAGGGAATCCAGCAGAGAGGAGAAACCCCAGCATCCCAGGCCTAGCCAGCACTTACAAAGCAGCTGAGCATTGAGCAGGAGACTCGGGCAGTCAGGCTCATGGTCGCAGGCAGCTGGGGCCAGTGTGCATCTCCCCGAAGCCTTAGCTGCTGCCCTTCCACCAGCCTGGGGCACCCACAGCATCCCGGCTACAGGGCCCAACAGATACAGTAACCGCAGCAGCAACAGCAGCAAGGGCAGCAGCAGCAGCAAGACCAGCGCAGCAAGGAAGCGCCAAGACAGGGGCCTCCTCTTCCTTCCCTCCCCTTCCTCCCCTCCTTTCCACAATGGACTGGGCCCTGGCTCCGCCCTCCAAGCTAAGTAAGGAAAGGAGGAAGGAAGAAGGCGGAGCCACGGTGCCGCTCTGCAGCTGGCCACTTAGGACTGCCTGCCTGGTGCCTCCCCCTCCCCCCCAAAGCAGACTCAGGCTCCACCCCTCCATCCAACAGGGTCCCCGACCAATGCAGTCTATGGTTGGGGGCATCTCCTAGGCTGCTGGAGTCCAGGGGTAGGAGGGCAGCATTGCAACTGTCATGAGAAAGGGAAAAAGCCAACAACCCCTTCAGTTCAGAGAAATTTCCACTCAAGTATCTGTTGTGCTTTCCCCCTGCTCCCTGTCAACTCATGCCCCCTTTCCCCCCAATATCCTCCCAAACTCTATTCTTCCCTCTTTTAAGAAATACATCTAGCCTCTTCCCCCAAGAACTCCACCTGCCCATCTCCATTTCTTTCTCCAAAATGTTCTCTCTGCCCAGAGAGGCCATTCCTCAGTTTTTTCCTAACCCCCTAGTATTCTCCCTAGCCCTTTTCCTTCAATGATCTCCCCATCCTCCATCAGCCTGTTTCCTTGCCCTCTAATACCTGCCTCTCTCCTCTCTGAAGTCACCCACACACTCTCCCCCAGAACAAAAGAAATGCCAGTCATTCCCACCCCCACAAGCCCTTTAGAAAGGTAGACCAGTTTGGTTTAAGGCAGTCACCCCAAACCTCTTGAAAATTTGGTCCCTGTGGATTTCTGATGCCAAAACCTCTGCCTTAGTGATAACTTCACCTCACCTCATAATTTTTCTCTGTCCTCTGACTCCTGGGGGAAAGTTATTCTTGGGTAAAGGAGAATTCCCAAAAGGAGAAGAAAAAGAAAAAAGGAGCTTCCCATAAATGACAAAGAATAATAAATGTTTTCAAAGTGATCTATATACATTATCTCACCTGATCCCTCTCTTCAACCCTGTGTAATGAAGATATTACCTCTATTTTGCAAAAAAGAAACCTGAGGCTCAGAGAGGTCATGTCTTGCTCAATCACATAGCTAATAAATGTGAGAAGCAGAATTCAAGTCCAACTCTCTCCCAAATCCAACTCTAACTTTTTCCACTATAAGAGGCTGCCTCTAAACAAATGAACTGAATCTTCAGATATGACAAGGGAGGTTGGTGGGAAAGAGGGGAGTGGCAGAAGCAGAGAGTAATAATCAGAAGGTTTACAAAATAGTTCTGAGCTAGAGTGAGAGACAGCTAGAGCCCCAAATTCTTCTCTGAGTCTTTAAAACTGGAAGATGCTGGGAAGAAAGAATATAAGAAGTAGTCAACTGATAAGCACCCTAGAGCTCAAAGTCTCTCCATGGAAAGAGGCTTTAGTCATTTCTATAAAAGCCTCCAAAAGTAACACCTGAAATCTTGGTGCTACAGGAAGAACTGAAAGTATTTTCTTCCCTAATACAAGGGAAATCTTACCCCAAAAAGGGAAGAAACAACCCAAAGTAAAGGAACATTTGGTTTAGAAAGTACCTAAATCCCCTTCTCACCCCTCCTCCACCCTTTTCATCCTGCTGTCTCACCTCTCAGGGGCCAGGTATCCATGTAAAACTACTAGTTGAAAGCTTAGAGAAATAGATAGGGCCAGTAATAAAGAGAGGAAAGAAAGGAAACAAGGAATGAAAAACATGTGAGACTAATAAATTAAAATGAAGACTGAGATAAACCATTCCAGAAGGATTCCAGTAGAGCCCTGAATTCAAACTTACTGGACACCGCATCAGTTCTACCCTGGGTGGCAAATGAAGGATCACAGATGTTTTGAGGTTAAATCATCATCTCAATGAATTTGTGGAACCTCTCCACTTCCCTCCCAAATAGCATCAGATGCTACCAACATCTCACAAAGTAAGAGTCACAAAGAGCATCAAACTAATGACAAAGCAGAACCCAGAATAAATGGAGTAGGGAGGGGCCTAACCTCAGGAAATTCCACCAGGGATCCAGGGCAAATTTTAAAAGTTGCAAAGCCAAGAGAAAAGTTGGTGGTTATTAAACAGTGCTTGGAGGGCTAGATAAAATGTGGATTTCTGGAAATAATCTATCCAATCCCAGTAAGGTTGGTGTTCTAGGGATGGAGTCCCAGGTTCATCTCTGAGACTAAAGGTCAGGAGTAGGAAGAACGTGGAGGCAGGAGTATAGAAAGTAGCTTGGAATTGGAATGGCAGGGGAGAAGTAGGTAGGCTGTATGGAACTCAAAGCTTAGGCTTTCTTTGGGTCCCAGGTAGAGAAAGAAAGCACAAACTTGGCTAAGGAAAAGACCCATGATAAAGGAAAGGGACTTGAGGAAGCCAGGTAAGAAAGAAACATGAGGCTGTGAATACTCACCATCCTACCGTGTGAGAGTCCTGGCTGTCTGCTTCTCACTGTGAGGAGAATAAAGGAGGGGAGAAAGGTCAGGATCAGTGAACAGGGCTACTTTTCTCTTCATCGTGCAGTCAATGGATCACATGGCCCAGCCCTTCCCCAAAACCACCTCCCCAACCCTGGAATCCAGCTTCCTCATGAGTCATTAAAGCACTAGCTAAGGTAATGGAGTTCTAGAAGACAAAAGCTGAAAGGTCAAGTTCCTCTATCCCTTGGTGACTATTCTGAAGAGCCTGGAACAAGCTTCACAAGCCTTGAGTAGAGATGCATCTTATCCATGGTTACCCAGCAAATCAGTGATTCAAAGGCCAGGTGTCCTACCTCTCAGCCTCCCTAGGATCAACACAGGATTCCAACCCCTATGACTTGATAAAGGCAGCCATCCTTGGACCTCAGGGGCTGACAGCCCCCAAAGGAAGTGAGAATTCCCAACCCTTACTCACTCCTGGAATACTCTACTCCAACCTCTTTTTCCTGCAGCCCCAGTGAAGTATAAACCCAAAAGGACTGGTGGCCTGGAGTATGTGGGGCTGACCTGTTTACTGTGATTAAAGTCCAAGACAGACGATAGGAGGGAGTTCAGAGCCTGGGACCAGAGGGCAGCCAGACTGGAAAGGGGCTAATCAAGAATAACTGGCCTGGGTCAGAAACAGAAGGTACTGGGAGGAGGTCACCCACTCAATCTCGGCAGCATGTAGGACCAGCCATAGGAGAGAATGAAGCCCCAAGAGCAGGCGAACTACCTTCACCTGGATTTGGCCGGCAGTTTTCAGAATTAAGGCTCCCTTTCCAACCCCACTCTGAGGCACCTGCAGGGCTGAAAGCAGCATTCGTCTCCCACTTGGTACCCAAACTCAGGAAGCCCTTGCTGCAAGAAGCCCTCTCCCCGTCCCCCAGGAAGACTTCTGGGAGAAGGGCCTCGAAGGGGGAAGCGCTCCCATCTCCCTTGGCCTGATCGCTCTCAGCCACCCCAACCCTCCTTGGGAGCCCAGGGCCTCCCAAAGACCCAAAATCGCCTCTGGGGAGGGGCAAGGCTGCGGCCCCTGAGGAAAAGAGAGAGCGCGGGGAGCCCGGCGGGCGAGAGGCTGGGGCCAGGCCATGCAGTCGGGGACTCCCCCGCCTTCCTCGCCCTGGAAACCCGGCCAGTTCAGGGCTTCCCCAGCCGGACGGGTACTGGGTGGGACGGAAGCCCGGGCGCCCAGGTGCCCAGGTCCGGGGGCGGGGTCTAAAGCCTCAGGGGGCGGGGCCTACAGTGACAGGGGGCGGGGCCCTAAGGCAGATGGTGGGGGCGGGGCGGGGACCTAGCGGTTCCCAGGCCGAACAGGCTATGCACGGGACGCGGTGACTCACCCGGGCCGGGGCCGCGTCTGCCCGACCCTCCGAGGCCGCGTTCCCACCACTTCCGTCTCCCGCAGCTGCTGAGGCCGCGCAAACGGGACCCTGCCACGGGGCCCCTACTCCCCAGCCAATCATATCCTCTCCTGTGCCCGCCCTGGCCAATAGCCACGCTAAGTCCCTCCCCGCCTACACCGCGCAGCCGTCGCCCTCACTCTGTACAGTGCTCATTGGACCTGATGGGCAGACGCCTTCCCAGGCCTTCAGCCTATCTGATGGTGACAGAAAAGACGGTATCCAGAGTGAGGGGGCGCGAGGCCCAAGGAAGAGAAAGAACCAATGGGAAATCACAGCGCGTCCCTGCGGTAGCCAATGAGTAGGCAGCAATGGAAGGACGGGCGTTCCGGAAACCGGAAATGAGGTTGGTCGGTCGCCTACCGGCTGCGCCATGAGAGGCGGGGTTTTAAGAGCCACCTCCAGAGGTGGTAGTTCTCGCGCACCTTTTCTACGCTTTTGTGTCTCACCTTTTTGGCCCCCTCCCGTTGCCGTGGCGACTGAGATTAATGGAGTGTGGCACGGAATAGAAGGAGCCCAGGAGTTCATCCTGAGAGACGGAGGCTCAAGTCCCAGAGAGGAGCGTGGCCTATTCTTTTTTCTGGGGCCCTGACTCGTGTGCGAGTGCTCTCCGAGTCCTACAGCCCCTGGTTTCTGCCCTGGCCCTCCTCCCCAGCCAGGCCTCTCCTGACACCCCCTCTCCCGTCACCGAGCGTCGCTCTTTTATTCTCTCTCCCGCTCGTTTCCTCCACTCTTTTCGCCCCTTTGATCTTCCCCCTCTTAACTCTCCCTTTTCCTCTAGTGCCTTTCCTTCCCCATCCCTGCCCTCTCCTTTCTCCCTTTGCTTCTTCCCCCTCTCCTCCTCTCCCTTCCTCCCTTAGCTCACCTCCTCATGGCCCTCTCCTTCCCACCCGATTCCTCCAGCTAGGTGGCGAAGTGGCTAGAGACTTAAGTCCGGAGTCAGGAAGTCCTGAGTTCAAATGCAGCCCCGTACACTTACTAGTCGTGTGAACCTGGGCAAGTCACTTAGCCACTGTCTACATGATTTTCTTCAACTGTAAAATAGGGATAAATATCTCCTGCCCCAAAGACTTGAGGATCAAATGAGATGCTTGTTTAAAAAAAAAATTACGTTGCCTGGCACTAAGTAGGCACTATATCAATGCTTATTCTCTTCCAATCTCCGCTCTCCCTCCTTCCTCCACTTGCTCCTCCATCTTTTAGCTCCGACACTGCAGAGCCAGTCTTTGAGTCTTTGGAGATCTGAGCTAGGCTGACCCTGATATCCGAGCCCTGGGCAGAGATACCCAACGTAAGAAGATTATGGTGGCAGCTCCCAAATCATTGTCCAGACCCAGGCAAGGAGTCCTTCGAGCTTTATGCCACCCTCCTGCTGAGGATTTTTTTGTTTTTTGTTTCTTTTTTTTTTTTGGGGGGGGGGGTAGTGAAGAAAATCTAGACGACTGTGATCCAGGTTCCCGAGGTATCTTCCTCTGCAGTGGAGTCTTACTGAGCCTTCTCTGTAATGCATAAAGCTTGATCCAGCACAAAATACTGCCAAGGAGACCAGACTTTCCAACCTAAATATGTGTTATTGTAAAAAGTAATGTGCAGTGTAGGGATGACCTTGATTTCTTGAAGGTTAACCCTCTCTGGCAGGCTTTTAGGTGTGACCTGGTGATCAGCATAGAGTAGTTCATCTCTTTTCTGAACTTGGTCACTAGGTGGTCAATTTTTTCCAAACTTGAAAAAAGCACCCAATCCAGAAAGGGATTGCTCATGAATGTGTAAGGGATATGCCACCCCTCCACCTGCCCGTGAAATCATAAAACTTTGAAGTAATGTGATTATTAAAAAATCACTTGTACATTCCTGTTTCCCTCAAGTGACATAACCTTGCCTACTTACCTCTGGTCCTAGCCCTACTCCCATCCTTATACCCACTAGAAAAAAGGAGAGTAGGTCATTCTAAATTCCCAGCCAACCTGCTGCCACCTGAAAAAGCTGAGGATCTCAGCTAGGAAGTGGTGAGTACAGTTGTGGGCACCAAGATCAGATTCCGATTCGTTAGACTTTATTTCTTTTGAGTCTCTAGGGAGGCAGCAGGGACATAAGGCGAAGTGGCAGTAGCTTGAGGGGCCAGAGCAGATCAAGAGCTGGGAAGGGCCAGGAGAAAGAGGAGGAGACATACATCCAAGGCAAGGGAACTAACTAGTTCTTCTCCTTCTTCTGTCTCTGAATTTTACTCAGCATCTCCTGCATCCTTCGCAACTGAAATAGACAAGCACATTGACCTGAACCCCCACACTAGATATCAGGAGCTCCACAAAGTTGAGCTTCCTCAAACTAGATCCTTCACAGTAAGTTTAGAAATATTCCTTTCCAACAGTTCTCAGAGGATGGTCCCCAAAACCTTTTGAAGGGGTCTATGAGGTTTCAAAACTATTTTGATACTATTAAGATGTTTTAATTTTCAAATATGATATATGTTAATAGAGCAAAAAGGGGTACCCAAACATTTTAAGAAATCCTAAAACCAAAAATATTTATCTAATCCAACCCCTTCACAGAACTCTTAATTAGCAAGTTCTTTCATTTTCATGGCAACACCCCACACACCCCACCCCCATACAAAAAGGACCCTGGCCAGAATGTTATTTGGGAAAGTCACTCCTAGGAAGTAGAAGAGGTAGAACTTAGGGTTCAAGGAAGGAGATCTGATAGTTTCCTATTTTAACTATCTTTGCTAGACTCAGCTATTCTTGTGCTCTTGAAGGATTGCAAGTACTGCTGGGCCTTCTAAATGTAATCATTCTGGGGTAAGCCTTGGTTGCACAGGCCTAATTATGGTTCTTACACATGAAGTAAAAGTCCCAGCAAAAATTTATCAGAGATGGTACAGATCCTGAACCTTTCCATTATTCCCATGAAATTCAGCACTGGTTTGGGAGAGAATAGTCCCCTAACCAGACAGAGGACTTGGACTACAACCCAATCCCATCGACCCATCCCACTCTCACCTCCTCATCTTTCTCCCGGAGCAGCTTCTCAGTATCTATGTCAATCCCAGACAGGAATGCTGGGATGGCGAAGTCAATAACACTCTCCCGAGTCAGCTTGCTGAGAGGTCGGGGGAAATGGGTGCCAGTGAGGGCAAGGAGACCCCAGGCCCCTGCCTAGATTCGGCCCTAGGGCCTGAAGGAGCAGGTGTGGAGGGCCTGCTCCCATCCACACCTTCCAACAGCTCTGCTTGGGCTCCTGGGGTTGGCTCTTCCCGTCCCGTCTGCCCTCCCCCCAGGCCCCCTTCCTGGCCATACTTGCGATTTCTTTCCTTCACCACCATTCGAGTCATGCTCTGGATGCATTGTGCCCGATAGTTCTCATAATGTATTTCCCTTGTCACATCCTTAAGATCCTGCATATGGGTTCGTACCAGCATGGTCCTCAGCTTCACAAAGTCGCAATGCCCCGGATTTTCCACTGCATAGCAAAGCTGGGAATGAGCCTAGTTTGAGGCTGGGGGGGTGGGGGAGGCAACTGAGGGCCAGAAAGTACCCTCCCTTCCCTGGTCCCATAAAACTCAAGAGTATTTACCTTCTACAATACCCCAAGGATAGAGCCGTCCCCGAACACGCCGCCCTTTGGCTTCCACCACGGTGTTGCTGCCGATGACAGCAAAAGGGATACTGTCCTGGAAGAAAACAGGGTTCCTATCAGTGCCTACCAAACCTGCTCACCTCTGAGGCCACACCTGCCCTTCTGACCAGAGCACTTTAATCTCCAAGTATGCTGGTACACCCACCCTCTAAGATGATCATGAATGTTTCCCAGGGCTGTGCTGGAGCAAGTTCTTACTGGCTGGTGAGAGCCAATTGTTAAATTTTCAATATGAGTATTTTCAGTTCAGTTGTTTTCAGTCATGTCTGGCCCTTTGTGACCCCATTTGGGATTTTCTTGGCAAAGATACTGACAAGGTTTGCTGTTTCCTTCTCCAGCTCATTTTACAGATGAGAAAACTCAGGCAAACAGTGACTTGCCCAGTACCATGGAGCTAACAAGTGTCTGAAGCCAGATTTGAACTCAGGAAGAAGAGTCTTTGTGACTCCAGGCCTGGCACCCTATCCATTGCACCACCTAGTTGCCCATTTACACCTCAGAAACTGGCTATGCTACAAATCTCGGCTTGATTTATTGTTTTGTTGATTTTCTAAACTTAAAGTAATGGAGAAAGTGTTCATAATGCAGATTAAATTTAAAAGTATGTCTCAATACATTCCACCCCCCCAAGCTAATTGTTCAAAATTTACCAGCATATCACTAGTCCTTCCCCACCCCAACTATTCACCCTGCCACAAACCTACTCTTTAACCCAGGAGAAATGAGATGAGCTAACCAGAGTGAAGGAAGAAAAGGAACTTCTGAGTAGGGAGGGAGGTTCCTAGGCTAACTACACTCATCTCAAGGGTCTCCACCTTCAAGGCCTGGTCCTGTAACTTGAATTCCTCATCTTCATCAGAGTCACAGTCTGGGAATTGATAGATCTGGATTCCAAAGTGCTCGATTTCCTCTCGAATCTGAGTAAGAATACAAGTGGGGGGGATATGAAGGTGGAATGGCATGGTTCCCAGAATCTGTATGTCCTTCCTCATCCACCCCATTTACTAGTGCTCCACCACATGTCTTACCTTTCGTTTCTTGTGCTCTACTTCATTGGGTGTCAGCGTGTCAGCCTTGGCCAAGATGGGCACAATGTTGACTCGATGATGCAAGGCCCTCATGAACTCCACATCTAAGGGTCGGAGCCTGGGGAGTAGGGAGGAGAGAGGTGGCTCCTGGACCAATAGCTGTGCTCTCTCCATGATTAATATCCCAGCCTGGGAGACTCAGAAGGTACTCAGTGTTCCCAGACAGAGGAAACATACCCATGGCCAAAGGGAGAGATGAAGTAGAGGCAGCAATGCACCCTGTTATCCTGAATGTTCTTACGGTTGAGGCCGCTTTCATCCCGGAAATACTGTTCAAACTGCTGGTCGATGTAATCTGCCACTGGCTTCCAACTGGCACAGGGTTGCACAGACAAAAGCATAGAGACTTCATGAACACATTGGTTCATGCTTTCAACAAATATGTATTAAATGCTTACTGTGTACAGAGCATTGTGTTCCTACTATATATGTACCCTGAGGCTGATGGGAGCTATACTGAGTGGTAGCCCAGGGTCCTACCCTATGCCTTAAAGCAACAAGTACCATTTTTATTTCCTTGTATTCTGCTTGCAACTTATTTTATTAGCTCTCATTAAGAAGCAGGCAGCATAGTGTGGTGGACAGGGGACCAGTCTTGGAGTGAAGGATATTTGGTTTCAAGAACTACCACTTACATATACTACCTGTGCTGGGCTAGTACTTAGTCTCAAACTAGCCTAGATAACCCTAAGGCTATAGGCTATAGATTAGTAGCCAATTTGTATGGGTAGAGAGAGTTTACACACTGGACCTGCATCAATGAGAAGACAGGTATGGAGAAAATAATTTCATGATCTTGGATAAAAAACTCATTCCAGGGTTGGGCATGTAGTAGGTGTCTGGTATACATGGTTCTTGTTTGAAGAGGGTAGGCAAGGAAAAGGAAGATGAGAAGGAAACTGGACTGTCATAGAAAGACACCAATGAAAAGCCCCCGAACCCAGGTGATCCCTGAACTATGTTCAATTAAAAACATTGGTGGCATGTTCATCCCCACTTTCATGCCTTTGTTCTAACTATTCTATCTACCCTATGTCCTCCTTTTCCTCTATCCAGAACAAAGGCTGACACTTGAATGACATTATAATATTTGGTTTACAGAGCATTTGACATACGTGATCTCCCAAGATCTACAATACCCTGTAAAATAGGTAATCCAAGTATTAATATCTCCATTTTACAGAGGAAGAAAGGTTAGGTGACTTGTCCAGTGTCAGAGTGCTAACGGTGGCCTTTGGGCACAGGTCTGCCCATAGTCCGGATATGACTTGTCATCACACTGTACAACCTCTGCCCACCCTCCAAAGCCCAATTCAAGTGGTACCTCTTCCCAACCTAATCTAGTCTAAAGTGATTCCCCACCCTCCTCCACCCTTTAAATTCTCCTAGTACTCAGTACATAACCTGCAATTTGGCACTTAATTACATGCAATTTTGTGCTGTTTTCTAGTGGTCTCATTGGTGTGTTGTGGTCATAGAATCTAGAGCTGGAAGGAACTTTAAAAATTATCCAGTCCAACCCCATCATTTTACAAATGAAAAAACTGAAGACCAGAGAGAGAAGGTGCCAGAATCATGGGATTTCAGAGTTGGAAGGGACCTTAATAAACATCTAATCCATCTCATGCTCAAAATGAATCCCATCATGACACACCAGGTAAGAGATCAGCTACTGCAGCCTGTTTGAAGGCCTCCAATGGGGCCCCCCTCTACTTGCTAAAGCAGACCATTTAACTTTGGGACAATTCTATTTCTTAGGAAGTTTTTCCTGACATAAAGACTGCATTTTCCTCTCTGCTATTTCTACCCACTCTTCCTGGTTCTGACCTCTGGAAGAAAAGAGACCAAATCTAATCCCTCTTCCACATGCAGCCCCTCATCAGCTAGCATGTCCCTCATGAGTCTTTTATGCTGTAGACTAAACATTCCCAGTGCCTTTTATATATGACATGCAATCAAAGCTTTTCACCATCTTTGTCTCCTTCTTCTGGACCCTCTCCAGCTTATCAACATTATCCTCACATTTCAGATGTGGTCTGGCTTTTCCTAGGTCACACTAGCAGCAAGTGGCAGAGCAAGGATTCACTTCAGAATCCTCTGACCCTCATTCTCCTGAACCCACTCACTTTTCCTTGTCTCCCCAAATAGACCATTGCTCTTCATATCTCTGTACCACTCATGTACTAGCCTGGTTCTAGCATAGTGGGCTAGCAATGGGGTGTAATATGTTCTCAGAAGATGCTTTTTGATTAAGAGAAGAAAAGTGTTAGGACATAGGAATGCTGCTGGACAGAAGGAGAAGGGGGCATAGCTTTGGGACATATAGGCAGAAGTGGCATAGTAATCCATACAGGACCAGAGCTTTTGAGAAAGCTCCAAAACCTGGCTTGTGACAAATTCATCAAAATCAGAAGGGCTATTATGTGACTTAAATAATGTATGTAATGCACTCTGTAAACATTAAGGCACTGTATGGATGTTAGCTATCATTGACAGTTCCTTGCACACTTGTTGGAAGCCATTCCCCTAGAGCAAGAGGAGATAAGTATGGCTACATGGTTCAGTGAAAAGAATGCCAGATTTAGAACCTGGAAAGCCTTGAATCTGTATCCAGTGTCTGACACTAGCAGTGACCACAGGCAAGTTATTTAACTCCTCATGCCCCAGGCTCCTCATCCATAAAATGAGGATAATAATTCTTACAGAACCTATTTCATAGGGTTGTTGAAAGGATCAAATAGCATGGTATATGTAAATCACATTGCAATCCCTAAAACACTATATAAAAGTCATTTGATAATGTATCATCAATATAATATGTACCCAACACTGAGCTATGGGTGAAATGTAATCCCTGACAGAGCTTTCAGAGTAGGTGGGAAGACATACTGCATAGATGTGAAACTAATAATTAGCAGTAATTAACCAGTCAATCAACAAATATTCCTGGGGCGGCTAGGTAGCTCAGTAAATAGAGCACCTGAAGTCAGGAGGACCTGAGTTCAAATGCAGCCTTAGACACTTAACAGAAAAACTAGCCATGTGACCTTGAGCAAGTCACTTAATCCCAATTGCCCTCCAAAAAGCAACATTATATATATATTCCTGATACATACTATGTAACCCAAGGCAAATCATTTAACCTCTTTAGTTCTCTAGGCAATTTTCCAGGATACAGGTTGCAATATAAGTGCTGGCTTATATATGTAGAGGAAGTTTTCTTAGCAGCAAGTTCCCTATAGCAGTGAAATCACATGTTCCCTATCTATCCATCCCCTATTCCTATGCCTATGTGCCAGGCACTGTCTAGGCACTGGGGATACAAATACAAAAAAATGGAACTATTCCTTTTCTCAATTTGCTTAAAGACAGGACAGATTGGGCAGTAGGAGCTCAGAGTAGTAAAGATTATTTGGGGTTGGGGGGGGGGAGAAAATATATGTATAAAATTTAGTGTGCATGAGTGTGTGATAAATATATATACATACACATAGTATGTAAATACACTTAAATATATATCATACCCACACATTCCCTCACTTTCATAAATGTGATTATTACACAAGTCATTGAAGAACCTGGAAAAATCAAGGATAGGCAAGGTGCATACACTGCAAGGTCCTCACTCAAAAATTTTCAGTAGCTCCCTCTTCCCTTTAAAATCAAATACAAACTTTCCAGGCTGCCATTTTAAATCTCTTTATGCTCTACCTGAAGCCTACCATTCCAAACTTATTTTATATTACTTTCTTTCACAAACTCCTGCCTCCATTCCTAGAATGCAATCCCTCTTTCCCAAGGGCCTCTTAGAATTGTCTTACTTTAAGACAGCTTGGTACTGCCTCCTCCATAAACCTCTGATTCTGAAGTTGTTCATATTTTTTCCCTCCTCAAATTACTTTGTATTTATGTATCAGTGTACATGGAATTTTGTTGTTGTTGCTGTTGTATCCTTCAGCAGAAGGTAAGCCCCTTAAGAGAAGGGATTTGTTGGGGGTTTTTGCTTTATTTCCTCAGTGGATTCAGTGCCTGGTCCACAGTGTCCTTTTTGTCTTCAACTCCTGATAGAAATGCTACCTCAAATGCTCCAATTTACCTGTTCCATAGCCTGCTCGATTACCATGATCTATTCCTCCATTCCACTTAAGCTACAGAAAGATGGTCATACTTTGATCTTGCCATCACTTTGCCATCCACTTCTGTTTAATAACTTTGAAGTTCCTTTATTTGATCATCATCTTTTATCATCCTATCTTTCCCTATGTTTTTTGACCCCCACTCCTGTTCTTTATCCTGATCATGACCTCCACTCCCTCTAGTTCTTTCCTTGCTGTCTCTCCTGTACTGGTTTACTTCCTTACAGATGGTAGCACAGGAGATAGGAAGCTGGATCTGGAGTTGGGAACATCTGAGTTCTGGCCAAGTCACTTAATCTCTGTTTACTTCAATTTCCTCAACTGTAAAATGGGGATAAAGTAGCACCTATCTCAAAGGATAGTTTTGAGGATCAAATGAGATAATATTTGTTAAAAAAAAAAAGTGCTTGACACAGATTAGACACTATATAAATGGCTTATTCCTTTCCCCTTCCCCCTATCTCAACCCTTTGGTGAACCAACTTAACTCTACATCTTCCTCTACTCTTGAATCCTTTTCCCCTTTGTCCTATTGTCATGCTAATCCCCAACCTCGGATGTCTCCCACCACCACCCCCGCTTTCACTCCTATTCATGTACTGTGGAACAGAGTTGGAGGAAATCATGAAGTCATGCTGATGGGCCCACTTCAAATTTATGTTGTCTACATGACCAATGTGGAAATATGTTTAACATGATTGCACATATCCTATATCAGATTGCTTGCCCTCTTGGGTGGTGCTGGGGGAGGGAGGGCAAAGTATTTGGAATTCAAAATCATAAAAAATGAATGCTGAAAACTATCTTTACATGTAACGGGAAAAAATATTTTTAATTTATGTTTTCTATTCTTAATTGAACCTTCACTACAGCAAGGCAAGCATTCTATTCCTCCCTAATAATGTTACTATCCCACTATCCATAGCAGCTCTTCTTAACCTTCCCAACTCTCCTCAAGCCTCTCATGGCACAACCTCCTTCCCTTCCTCCCTGGCTGAGGATCATTCCTCATATTTCAGTCCCAAAAAAATTGAGGCCCTTCTTGGAAAGCTTTTCCTTCTCTCTTGCTCCTCACCTATCATTAAATTCAGATACTTTCTACTACTATCTCCTTCCTTCACTCTGATCTTGTATAAAGAGGAGACCCTTCTCCTTAACAAAGTCAATTCCTCAACATGTACCCTTGATTCCATCTTTTCTAATCTTCTCCAGATTACCACCACCATCCCATCCCCATGTCCTCTCATCTTCAGTCTCTCATTCTATTGGCACTTTCCCTGCTACCTATAAACATACCCATGTGTCCTCCAGCCTTGAAAAACCCCAATTTTATCCATGCTTGCTTACAATCATCTTCTATATCCCTGTGTTTGAGGTGTATGTGGTGTCCAGGAAGATGAGCACCTCTGGTGTGTTTTTCAGAGCTGTTCATCCGCCTTTGGTGTCCACTTGATTGTGGCCCCAAGAACTCTAGACTCTCTCAGCAGACGGCTAAACCAGGCTGAGGGTAACCAACAGGACTCAAACCTCTTGGTGAGTTAAGGGATGTCTACCACTAGTGTGCAAAGACTGTCCCTGGCTGAATGGGCGAATGACAACACTTTGTTCCAATGGCCTTGAAAGTGGCTGAGTGCTTAAGAGTTTGGTCAGACATTGAAGATGCCAAGGTCATCCACTGTATCCCAGGCCATCGCCAGTTGTCTTGATTTTCATCCTGCCACTGGACTCCAGTCATTCAGAGAGTCCCGGGGGGGTGGGGTGGGGGGGGTGGGGGCTGAACACTTTGTACAACTCTGCCTCACTTAATCATATACAAGACAAGACATCAGCCCATGATGTTCTTGGTCCTCTTTGAAAACAAAGGATGAACAATATTTCTACCTTTGCAACTCATATGCATTTTTTTCTTTGTACTCACAAGCTGTCATCCTGATGCAGGCCCTTATTACCTCTCATTTGCACTATTACAATAGCCTTCTAACTAGTCTCCCTGCCTCCAACTCCTCTAATCCACTCCATCCTCCACTCAGCTACCAATGTGGTTTTTCCTGGTCAATGACCTTCAGTGGCTCCCTGTTACATCAAGGATCAAATCTAAAATCTGTTCGTCATCTAAAGTTTTTCATCAGCTAGTACCTTCCTACTTTTCCAGTCTTCTTACACTTCTTTACTCCCCTCCCCAAACCCTAAAATTTAACTAAACACATCCACATGTAGTTCCTTTAAAGTGGAATTCCATCCTTTATCTCCAAGCCCTGGCACAAGTTCTCCCATGTACCTGGAATCTCTCTTTGCCTCTACCTGTAAGTTTCCCGAGTTTATCTTCAGGATTCAGCTTAAATCTAACCTTCTGCAGTAGCCCTTTCTAGTTGCTAGTGCCTTCTCTTCTCAGATTATCTTCTATCTACTCTGAAAATAGCCTCTATGTACCTAGTGATTTACATGTTTGTTTCCTCCATTAGAATCTATGATCCCTGAAAGCAGGGATTGTTTCTGCCTTTCTTTATATTCCCCATATCCAGCATAGTGGTAGCCTGATGCTTAATAGGTGCATGTTGCCTGACTTCTATCCCCAGGACCTAGCACAGTGACATGTATGTAGTATGCACATATAAATGTTTATTGAATTTAATTTAGTTGGAGTACAACCTTATTTGCAAAATTCTGCATCAGGGCCTGGAGTTTAAATAGATTAATACCCAGTCCCTTTTTTGCCACCATTCCCCCAACCCACAGTTATTGATTGTTCAGTTGAGAGACAGTATGGTACAGTAGAGAGAAGAACAGACCTGGGGTTGGGAGAGACCTGAATTCATCTTCTGGCTCTGACATTTACTAGCTGAGTGATCTTGGGCAAGTCAGTTTAATTTATCTGAGCCTCTGAAAAAGGGAGATGAAATAATTGCACTGCCTAACACACAGGGACACTTTGAGGGCGTAATTTTTATGAATCTTGAAGCACCATAGCATAGACATATGAGCTCATGTGTGTCCCGACGGAGGAACACAAAGCTTGAGACACAAAGTTTGCTTGAGACCTACCCTGTAGTCAGACCCATCTCCCTCTTCCTCCTGGATCCCATTCCCTCCCATCTTCCCTCCTCCCTACCACCTCACCCTTAGCAAGAAGATTGGGGGTGGGGAGATAAGATCGCTCAGTGAGAGTTGTACCACTCAGTGTTGTTCACAGCATCTCCAAAACCTGGTGTGTCCACGACCGTGAGCTTCAGCTTGACACCTTTCTCCTCGATGTCCATGGTATGTTTAGTGATCTCCACTGTTTGCATGATCCGTTCTGGAGAAGGGGAAAACTGAGGCCCAAGCAGGGGCGGGGAGATGTACCCCAAATCACATGGGCCTCACATGGACCAAAATCCAGGGGTCCAGTCTCACTGCCCAGACCTCCTCGCCCTCCTCCATTCTCACCCTTATCAGGGTGCCTTTTCTATGGGAACCAGCAAGCTGCATGATTCCCAACACAGGAAATGCCGGTGGCTGTTGGCTCCAGCCCCAGCCTCTTCTCTGCTCCAGGATTCTCTCTGGATTCCTGGAATCCTTAGGGGGTCAGAGACCCATTTAAGAGCACATGACTCTGGCCCCTGCCCCCTCTCTACTACCCTGCTAAGAACTGCTAGACTGGGCAGGGGTCATCACAGGGAAGCCCCAACCCTCTCCAAGGAACTGGAGAAGTCAGGACGTGGAGGGGAGACCTCTACCCATGGAAGATCTGCAAGGGCACTAGTTTTGAGAGAAGTGGTAGGTCTGCCCATTCTCCTCCCTTGCTGCATCTAACCAACCCACTTATTCCCCTTTGCTCACCTTCAGAATTCAATAATCTTCGGTCCCGGTACATGTCAGTGAGGAAGAGGCTGTTGATAAGGGTGGATTTGCCCAGCCCGGACTCTCCTGGGGGGATGAGAGGGCAGAGGCACCCAATTAGGTATGGGAAACAGTGAAGAGACTTCTTCCTCAACTAAACATATGGTATGGTGGGGTAGGGATAGAATGGGAAGGAACTGGTAATAGCTCTTCTCCCTCCTATTCTGACCAAAGGTTAAAGCTAAAAAAAGTATCTTAGAATTCATCTAATCCACTTCACTTATGCATAGAGAAAGAAGGTAAGGCCCCCAAAAGAGGGAATGAATTACCCACAGTCATCTAGGTATTGGGGCAGCAGAACTAGAACCCAAGCATCCTACTTCCTGGTTTAGGGTTCTTTTCCCTGCACCATATTGTCTCCAAACCATGACTCTTCAAATACTTGCCTGGTGTTTTCCCCTCTTTCCCCCACCCCCAGCACCTTTCCTGCCAGTAATTTAGAGTAGATGTGGCCTTTGATGCTCTCTTGTTATCCCTATTTCTCTTTTCCCATGGGAGACTCCCCAGTTCCTACCATACCTGCCACCATGAGGGTGAAGTCAAAGCCCTTTTTCATAGACTTTCGATGAACCTGATTGGGGAGAGTAGCAAACCCCACATACTCCTTATCATCCTGTCAGAGAGGAAGTACAGTCTTGTTTAGGGAAGGGCATAGCAGGATTCCCTGGACCTAGATTTAGCCTCCTCCCATTCACCCACAACCCTGGAAAGCAGGTGCTCATGGTCTCGCATTGGACCCAGAGACTCCAGGCCAAGTTCACTCCTGCAAGCCTGTCCTCCTGGCCCTGTTAGTGTTTATTGGGTAGCCCAACTTTATTGATCTCAGAGAATAATGAGGGACCTACTGGAGACAGCATGATAGAGAGTCTACCAATGAGGGACAGAAAATCCCCACTATCCCTTAAACTCTTCTATATACATCTACACACTATTCCCTCCCGTATCTCTCTTAGCCCTTCTTAAGGGGGAATAGGAATGCCCTACCTCAGAGGAGTCATAAGGGTCCAGCCTGCCCCAGGGGCTTCGAGGCCTGCTTGAGGTGCTGAGCATGCTTGAGGACGAGATGCAGAGGTGAGCCTGGTTTTCTGACTGGATGTGAGGGGAGGTCCTGGGCTCCTTGTTCTCAGACTCTTCGCAGGGATCCAGGATAGTAGGGATGTGTAGTTGGGGAGGGCAAAGTGCCTCAGGATGGGGGACATCACCCCCAGGGAACTCTTTTACAAACACAGCCAGCTCGGCCTCCTCTGTGTCCTCTAGGAATCGCTTAATCTGGTGGGGAAGGGGAAGGATGAGGGGAGAGAGGAAATTCAAGAAGCAATGAGAGATAGGTGGGAAGCAAGTAGGGAGAGGAGAGGAAATGAGCAAAACAGATGGAGAGAAGAAGGATGAAAGGACAGGAAAGAAGAAAGGGCTGGTTTTAAAAGGTAATTAAATATGTTAACAAAGTCAAAGAAAGTAGGAGTTCCTCATCATACTTATCTTCTCACCAGCCTCAGTCCTGTTCAAGGCTCCCCTCTCCTGAACAAATCCTCCCCCTATTCCTTACACACATATATCCTTTACATCTCACCATAGTATTGATGCCTGGCATTCTGAGGCACAGCAGAATCATGGGAACCTATTCATATGAATTTACTCTTCCCTGCTTCCCCCCCACCAAACATCAGAATTCCAAGCAGAACTAATTGTTTAGGAGGCTGAGAAGCACTGGACTTGGCTGAACCCAAGTACCCTCCTAAAGGCCTGAGTCAGACCCAACTAGGGAACTAGCAGGAGAGACATGATAACTAGGAGCGGCCAGTCAGGAAAGAAGAGAGGACTCTAAGCGCCAAGGGTATGAATAGGGCTAAGCTGCCTAGGGATCAGGAAAGGAATAGAACAGTCTTGGTTTAAAGAGGGTCTTCCCGGTGAGATCAAAGTGATACAAGCTGGATCAGTTAAGTTCCCCTGCTCCTGAGCTGCTGGCTTTGGAAAGGAGCTGGGCTGGGAGCACAGAATTTTTCCTGGGAATAAAAGCTTCAACCAGCCATATGAAACCCCCAGGAATTTCAGTCTCCCTTCTCACACATTAATTCCCAGAGATGCAGAGAAGCACAAAGTGGGAGTAATTCAAGTCAATATGCAAGAAGTAAATGCTGCATTGGGCTACAGAAATGGAGAGAGTCTACAGTGAGAAGGGGAAGACATAAGAAAGTGGAGGAAAAGAAAAGGGAGGGACTGTAAGCTTTCCTCCCAGTGGGAGAAGGAACTTGGTGAAGGCTGAGGAAACAATCCTGCTGTTAGCTGTGCTAACAGCCTTGGCTTCCAGTTTGGGATGGACAGCCCTGATTGTGGCTAACCAACCTATCTTTCCATGCGACCCTTAACCAAGCTCTAGCTGGTGCCAGGTGGGGAGCTCTTGACTAGGGATTATTTTCCTCTGGATGGCACTGCCACAATGAGGCACCTTCTTTGTAGTTAGACATTCAGGGAATGTGCCCCTGTTGGGAAGGCAGAGAGTGAAGCAGAGCAGGAGGCTCATATGCATAGTCCTGCCCCCTAAGCCCTAACCCAGTTTGGGGGTGGGTCTCATCCCCAGCCAGCACCCTTCCCCCTTTCCCCATCACCACTGCCCTTCTCTTTTGGTGGGCAGTACCCTCTGCCAGGAGCCTGGTGGTGCTGGGCACAACCCTGCTCTACGATATCCACATGCCATCCTTGGACAAAGGACAAAGGCCTCTGCGCCCACGTCATCATGGAAACTGAGTGTTAGCACTCTCAGAGGACCTGGGCAGAGCAGGTGGTGCCCCTAATGATTAGAGTCTAGAGCCATGGACCTAAAGCAGGTAGAGCTGGCACCCAAGAACCCTTTTTCTCCCTGTCCCCCTTTCACAGCCAAGAGAACTGAAGGAGAAAGACCTAGTAAGCCAATTCCCAAACCCCACTGCTTCTCAGTTCTATGCAAGAGGCAAACACAGAAGGAAAGACTTCCCCAGGCTCCCCAGGCTTAAACCCCTACAACCTGCCTGTTGCTATGGCCACCAGCGACCTTGGGGGAAGGGAGGATGGGAAAACAGATGGAATTGTATCCCTAAGGTCATTTCTAGCTGGATCTCAGAATGTGGGAATTTATTGATAGAAAGAGGCTGGCTTGGGGGTAGGACTTGACCTAAAAAGGCTCTTTCCATCCCTGATGCTTGTGATGCCCCTGAGGGAGGAAAGGGGTGGGGTGGACAACAAGGTCAGTCTGGCCGGCAGCCCAAAATCCTGGGGAATGCCTATGAGGACTTCATCCTGTCCTCCCTCACAAATGTTCTGTGACTGAGCAGTCAGCCCTGGTAAAGGGGTTGGGGAGGGGATTGCAGAAGGTTATATGGGAGATATGTGGCAAGGTTGCCAGGTCTGACTTCTACCTGGACTTCTAGCCTCAAAGAAGACTCTCTTCCCCAGGGAATAGAAGGGGAAGAAAGGCAACAAGCTTTTATTAAGTACCTACTATATGCCCAACATTGTGGTTAGCACTTCAAATTACCTCCTTTGAGACTCACAACAACCCCAGGATATAGGTGCTATTGTTCCTATTTCAGAGATGAGGAAACTGAGGCAGAAAGAGGCAAAGTGCCTTGTCCCCAGTCCAGTGTTCTATCCACTGTGCCACTAGCTGCCTCTAGAAAAGGGGATACCAGGAGCTGCTAGGTGGCATAGTGAATAGAGTACTGGCCCTGGAGTCAGGAGGACCTGAGTTCAAATCTGGCCTCAGACACTTAACACTTACTAGCCATGTGACCTTGGGCAAATCACTTAACCCCAATTGCCCTTCCCCTCTCAAAAAAAAAAAAAGGACAAAAAAAAGGGGGGATGCCAAGGAAGATGACCAGTTTTGAAGTCCCCTAGCAAGGCTGAGGAAGAACCAAGTTCAGAGCTTAAGAGGCCAGTTTTTTTGGTACTGTTCCCTTGTCCCTACCTACTGGCCATCACAGCCTAGCCTAGCTTCCAGTAGGAATAGTGGGTTTGGTAGTGATGAAGAGATAGGAGAGGCAGGGGACAACAATATGATTTGTTCTCTGCAGTGGAAGGAATTATAGACTGAGAATTCCCCCCAAAATTAAGCCAGTGGGCTATCTTGCCTGAGTCAATAGCTAAATTATTTTCTAACCCTAGCCTCTGTCTTCTCATCTGAAGATTATGAAGAACAGCTACTATTTATTTAAGGCTTTGAAGCACTTTATCTCATCTAAGTTTCCAAACAACCCTGTAATGTAGGAACTACAGGTATTTATTAGTTTATCTGAAAAATGAAGGGCTTGGACTGGACGGCCTCAGAAGTCTCTGCCAACTCTAGACTTAGGATCCTCTGATTCTGAGGAAATTGAGGCTCAGAAATTAAATGACTTGCCAATAATCCCATAGTTTATAAATGTTGAAGGCAGAATTTGAACCCAAGCCTCTACAGACCCTAAATCCAGGGTGCTTTCTGCTATAAAAATGAATGGGGAGAACTATTTGCTGAAATCTATTTTCTAGTTCTTCCACATTCACAACCTCTAAACACGTTGCCAAAGCTCTGAACCTATCCTCAGCAGCAGAGTTCCCATCTGATATCAGCAGAGGTGATCATTCTCCCAGGCTTCAAAGCTCCCTGTCAGCAAGTGCTGAATCTAATTTTATCTTCCAGGCAAGCAAAGTTCCTTGCAGACATACCCAGCTGTGTCCCAATGCTCTTATTTGCAATCTGGCTGCCCCTGCCCCTTCCTTTCCCTTTCTTTTTGATCCTTTGCCTCTGGCAGGGACCAGCAAAGCCTGTGGAATGTCTTTCTCCCTAACCTTCCCTTTTCCCTTTAGTCCCTTAGTCCCCCTGCCCCACCCTTCCCCTCCAGCTCTGCACCCCACCCTCCAGGGGCTGCTGCAGCACTATCACTTGGCTCCCCTGCAGTCTCCTTCTCTGATTGGCCACCACGATGCTCTGCCTCC